>NC_091977.1:481214642-481561566 GCF_044704955.1 Pristiophorus japonicus
GAGGGCGGCTTGAACGGTGCCGTCTTGACGTGATTTATGCCGTGGTCAATTATAAAGTCTTGGAATTCTGCGCTGGTGAAGCACGGACCATTGTCACTGACCAATGTGTCAGGGATTCCATGCGTTGCAAATATGGTTGCGAGGCTCTGCACAGTGGTGGAGGTTGTGCTCGAGTTTAAAATGGTGCATTCGATCCACTTTGAAAATGCATCTACAACTACGAGGAACATTTTGCCCATGAATGGGCCCGCATAATCTACGTGCACCTGCGACCACGGTTTGGTAGGCCAGGGCCAGGGGCTCAGTGGAGCCTCCCTGGGGGCATTGCTGAGTTGGGCACAAATGGTACACCTTTGGATGCAGATCTCCAAGTCCGCGTCAATACCAGGCCACCAGACGTGGGATCAGGCTATGGCCTTCATGAGAACGATCCACGGGTGCTCGCAGTGGAGCTCCCGGACAAATGCCTCTCTGCCTTGCAGAGGCATGACTACTCGGCTGCCCACATCAGGCAGTCTGCTTGTAGTGATAGCTCATGCATGTGCCTGTGAAAGGGTTTTAATTCCTCGGGGCAGGCATCGCGAGCCTCTGCCCAGTCACCGGTTAGGACACATCTTTTTACTAAGAATAACGTGGGGCCGCTGGCCGTCCAGGCTCTGATTTGACGAGCCGTCATGGGCGAACCTGTGGACTTAAAGGCATTGATTGCCATGACTATCTCACAGTCCTGTTCGTCAGACCCTTCCGTGGTCGCCAGGGGTAGCCTGCTGAGCGCGTCGGCACAGTTGTCTGTGCCTGGTCTGTGCCTTATTGTGTAGTCGTAGGACGCCAACATGAGTGCCCACCGTTGAATTCGCGCCGAGGCGTTGGCGTTTATTGCCTTGCTCTCGGATAGGAGGGACGTGAGGGGCTTGTGGTCGGTTTCTAACGCGAACTTGGCCCCGAAAAAGTATTGGTGCATCTTTTTGACACCGTACACGCACGCGAGCGCCTCCTTCTCTATCATTCCGTACCCGCGCTCCGCCCGCGAAAGTGACCTGGAGGCATAAGCTATGGGTTGTAATTTGCCAGGACTGTTGACATGTTGCAAAAGGCACCCGACCCCATACGCTGACGCATCGCATGTGAGAATTAGCTTTTTACCTGGGTCAAAGAAAGTCAAAACACTGTTGGAACACAGAAGGTTGCGTGCCTTATTGAAGGCGTGTTCCTGGGCGTCCCCCGAAAACCAATCGCACCCCTTCCTGAGTAGCACGTGGAGAGGCTCCAGCAGCGTGCTTAAGTTCTGCATAAAGTTCCCAAAGTAATTGAGTAGCCCGAGAAAGGCGCGCAGTTCTGAGACATTCCGGGGCTTGGGTGCCAGGCGAATTGCTTCTGTTTTGGACGCTGTTGGGCGGATTCCATCAGCGGCAATCCTTCTGCCCAAAAATTCAACCTCGGGTGCGAGAAACAGGCACTTGGATTTCTTGATTCGTAGGCCTACCCGATCCAACCGCTTTAGTACTTCCTCCAAATTACGGAGATGGGAGTCGGTGTCCCTGCCCGTGATAAGTATGTCGTCTTGAAATACAACCGTCCCCGGGATGGACTTGAGCAGACTCTCCATGTTGCGCTGGAATATGGCAGTTGCCGACCTGATGCCGAATGGACATCGATTGTACATGAAAAGGCCTCGATGTGTGGTGAGTAGCTTGGATTCCTCGGTCAATTCTTGCATCATATGCGCAGATGTGAGGTCTAATTTTGAGAAAAGTTTACCTCCAGCCAATGTGGAAAATAAGTCCTCCGCTCTGGGCAGCGGGTACTGGTCCTGTAGAGAGACTCTGTTTATGGTAGATTTGTAGTCACCACAGATTCGTACGGATCCATCAGGCTTCATGACTGGGATGATGGGACTTGCCCAGTCGCTAAATTCCACAGGTGATATAATGCCTTCCCGCAGAAGCCTGTCTAGTTTGTGTTCAATCTTTTCCCTCATCACATCGGGTACTGCTCTGGCCTTGTGATGGACCAGTCTAGCATCCTGTGTGATGTAGATTTTGACTTTGGCCCCTTTGAAAGTGCCCACACCTGGCTGAAAGAGATGTTCAAATCGCTTTATAACTGTTGAGCAGGAGGTCCGTTCCTCTAATGACATGGCATGGACATCATCCCATTTCCAGTTTAGTTTTGCCAGCCAGCTTCTCCCCAGCAGTGCTGGGGGGTCTCTGGGGACAATCCAGAGGGGAAGTTGGTTCACTGTCCCTTTGTGTGTGACAGAGAGCATGGCACTGCCGAGGACTGGTACGATTTCTTTGGTATAGGTCCTTAGTTTGGTGTCGACCCTTGTGAGTTTTGGTCTGTCTCTTTTATGCGGCCACAGTTGTTCAAATTGTTGAGCACCCATGAGAGATTGACTCGCTCCTGTATCCAGCTCCATGTTGTCAGATATCCCGTTGAGTAGGACCCTCATCATTATAGGAGGCGTCCTGTCGTAGGAGCAGCGGCCATTGATCGTGTTGACCCGCTGTACATCGGTGTCCCATGTACTGTCCCCACCGTCTTCTGGCCCGCTTTCCGACCCATCCGATTCGTATACCAGCCGAGCGGCCGTTTTTTTGCACATGCGGGCCAAATGCCCTGTATATTCACAATTTCTGCAAACAGCCTACTGAAATCGACATCCCCTTGACGAGTGCCCACCCCAACACCTCAAGCACAGACCTGTTCCATTGTTCAAAGAGTTCCCAAAGAATGAGCTGTGTTTGGCTGATCTCCCTTGAGCTTCTCTCAGTTTGTAGTTGATTGCTCGCATTGTGGGTTGATGAGGTGTGAACGGCCGTTCCTGTGGCTCTTGATGGCTTCTGCCTGCTGTCAAGAGCCTGTTCTCCCGGTTTTGTCTGTGTTGGAGGTAGCAGCTTGATGGCTTCTGCCTGCTGTCGAGAACCTGTTCTCCCAGTTGTGTCTGTGTTGGAGGTAGCAGCTTGATGGCTTCTGCCTGCTGTCGAGAACCTGTTCTCCCAGTTGTGTCTGTGTGTGGGGGTAGCAGCTTGTTTAGTGCTGTGAACTTCTTCTTCTGATATTTCGTTAGTTGTCGTACCTGCATTGTAAATCAACCTCGTTTCTTCTTCCCCTACCAAGAATGTCTGTGCAACCAGTGCTGCTGCCTCTAAGGTCAGGTTCTTGGTCTCTATGAGCTTTCGGAATATGCCTGCGTGGCCTATTCCTTCAATGAAAAAGTCTCTCGGCATTTCTCTCCTCAGTTCATCGGAGAACTCACATAAACTAGCCAGTCTCCGAAGTTCCACCACAAAGTCGGGTATGCTCTGGCCCACACAGCGTCTGTAGTTGTAGAACCTGTGTCTGGCCATGTATCGATTGCTCGCTGGCTTCAGGTGGTCTCTTACCAGTGTGCTCAATTCTTCAAACGACTTGCTTGCTGGTTTCTCGGGTGCCAACAGATCCTTCATTAAAGCATATGTTTTCGAGCCACAGCTGGTCAAGAGATGGGCTCTTCTCTTGCCTGCCTTATCGTCGCCTAACCAGTCTTTGGTTACAAAGCTTTGCTGGAGCCTTTCTATAAAGTCCTCCCAATTGTCTCCCGCATTGTACTTTTCATCTGATCCATTGTTCGCCATTCTGTGGATTCTGTAATCCCGTAACCCGTCGCCACTGTAAAGTCCTGTCCCCTCAGTACAGATTCACACGAGGCATGTAGTGAAGTCAAGGTCACTCTGGACCTGCACCTTTATTTCACAGCTCTGGAATGCTGCATTTGCCTGAGACCTGTCCTTATATACCTGACTCTTGCAAGTGCACTCCTGGTGGTCAGGTATGCTGGTGGTTACAGGTCATATCTTATTACAGTCATGTATAGCATGTTAGGATACAGTTATATATAATAATGTAAGATACATGACATTCACGTGTTACCATTCCCTCACAGACGCTTACACTGTACCAGGAACTACATCCACATCCATCTCTTTGTGTCGTTCATGCTCCGAGCCATCAGTATCTTTGTGAAGGATGCAGTGCTGTACTCGGAGACAGCATTCTTGGATCTGGAAGGAGTTGACTTGGAGGATCTGAAATCTATAACTGATGCTCCTCCATCTCAAGATAAGTCTCAGTATGTAAGTGACATGTTTTTTGGTAAGAAAATACTTCATTTCTAAGCATTTGAATGCTACTAATCCTTTTGCCCCTCGCAATTCCATGTTTTTTCTTGTAAATTCTCACGCTCGTTCCTTGAGGAGGGGGGAATTGGAGGGGCAATAGTTCCACAGCCATCACTACCCCTCCAGTACTGCCCTTCAGTATTTTATCCGTAGGTTCATCATTTACATGCAAGCTTAGACAGTGAGTACAGCAATTATCTCTTTAGGTTTGCTGTACCTGTCATGAAGATGAAAACAAAAACACCTCATTCCCCATCCCGGCCATTTTGATCAGGTAGCTGTCAAGTGGCATATTTAGGGCCCGACGATTAAAATCAGCCAAGCCTGTCTGCTGCAGTTCCTGGGCACAGTGAGTACCTGCAGGCTATTCGCAAAAGGCAGTGGTTAGATTACTTTGTGCAGTTTTGGGCACCCTGTTATAGAAAATAACTTCACAGCATAGATTCAACAGGATGATGCCAGGGATGGAAAACTATAGCTCTGAAAGACTACAGATATTGGGACTATTTTCGCCAGTGCAGAGAAGGTTAAAAGAAGATTGAAAAGAGTTTTTTTTATTATAAAAGGTTTGACAAGGATGAATGGGGAAAGACCATCCTTTGGTTGGAGAGTTATTGGCAAGGGGAGATTATCAATTTAAAATTGTTACTGAGAGTACGGAGTTCAGAGAAATGTATTTACGAAGAGGACTGTTGGAAAATAAAATGCTTTGTCAGAGGGAGAGTTTGAGGCTGGTTCAAGGGAAAATTAGATAAACATTTGATGTAGAGAGGATACGAGGCTATGGGGAGACAACAGGGCAGTTGGATTCGTTGTGGATTGCTCTAGCTAGCATGTGCACAATGGGCCGAATGGCCTCTTTCTGTGATGCAAACATTAATGTTTCTATTGGGGGATCACATCCTGTTCTCACCAAAATTTATTCATGTGCATTTGTCGCTGGATAGAGATCGGACACAGGATCCCTGGCCTAATCCAGTAGAACTGAGGCCAATGGGAGTATCTCTACCATTGCTGCCTCATGTTGAACTAGCTCAACACTGACCGGGGATTAAACTGGGAGCTTTTTAAAAAATTTATTCTTGGGATGTGGGTGTCGCTGGTAAAGCCAGCATTTGCTGGCCGTCCTTAGCTGCCCTTGAGAAGGTGGTGGTGAGCCGCCTTCTTAAGCCGCTGCATTCCGTGTGGTGAAGGTACTCCCACAGTGCAGTTAGGAAGGGAGTTCCAGAATTCTGACCCAGCAACGATGAAGGAACGGCGATATATGTCCCAGTCAGGATGGAGGGGAACGTGGAGGTGATGTTCATATAACATTTATGTCGGATAACTCATGAACTGCAGGGGTCATTTTGAGGTGTGCAGTCATGTTGAGTCGAGCTCCAATCCTGAAGAATGCAGTTTTGAATACTTACCCTCTAGTGTCACTATCAAGCACTGTTTTTCCATTTCCTGCATCGGTACAATTGTGTAATTGTTATGTAACTGGGCTAGTAATTCACAGGCCTGAGCTAATAATCCAGATAACGCGAGTACAAATCCCACCATGGCAGTTTGAGAATTTAAATTCAGTTTTGAAAAAATCTGGAAACAAACAGCTGGTAAAAGTGACCAGAAAGCTGTTGGACTGTTGTAAAAATCCAGCTGGTTCACTGATGTCCTTTAGGGAAGAAAACCTGCCGTCCTAACCCGGTCTGACCTATATGTGACTCCAGTCCCACATCACAGTGTAGTTGATTCTTAACTGTCCTGTAAAGTAGCCTCGCAAGCCACTCAGCTGTATTGAATACTTTCACCACACTGACTGCAGATGATCAAGAAGAAGTCCCACCACCACCTTCTCAGGGTAACTAGGAGTGGCCAATAAATGCCAACCTTGCCAGCAACGTCCACATCCTAAGAATAAATATTTTAAAATAAGTCTTGAGCAAGATTTGCCAGCAGGAGTTAATGGGAGTTTTGGACTCTGGGCACATGCACAAGGCTCAGATGGTCCAAACGCATTCCATACAGAACCTGTGCAGGTAACAGATAGATGAGACTCTCATCTCAGCAGGCTTTAACAGATGTCACCAGCCTTGGACTTTTATAATCGAAGCAGCTGCCAGGCTACTTACAACCAGGTCGCCGCAAATTAACTCCACTCCTGAACCGTACCACAATTTGACCTATCCCATCATCTTAGCATCTGAGGAAGAGTTAAAATGTCGCAGCATCAACTCATGTTTGATATTCGGTAATTGTTGCTATTTATATATTGACTTCTTCATGAAACTTTGACAGGAAGTGGGTGAAATTTAGAGATAAAGTTTGGGATTGAGAACAAGAACATTTAAATAGTGGTCCTCACATGTGTCTTGAAATGTGGATGTGGGGAAAGGGTGTGTGAACTGAGGAGAAATGTGCAGGACCTCACATTGTTGATGCCATATTTGGCACCAACCTTTGACATTGTTAATCATTGTAACTTCCTGTCAAGGTTTTAGAGCAGTCAGTAACTCTGGCCTATGGCGATGTTGATATGTTTCTCCTCACTGTCTTCCAGATTGGCTGCAAGGTGGCTGTCACCATTTTCCTTTACTTCCTGGCTACTAATTACTACTGGATTCTGGTGGAAGGCCTCTATCTCCATAGCCTCATCTTCATGACCTTTTTCTCTGACAAAAAGTATCTCTGGGGCTTCACCTTAATAGGCTGGGGTAAGGTAAAGACTTTGAACAACTGTTTTTTCCTCTCTCTGCTCTCCCCCATCTCTCTCTGCACCTTTTGCTCTCTTTCTATCAATTTCTTTCTCATCTGTCTCAAACGGCATGTCTGGTTTCTCTCTCTCTTTCGATTTATATGTTGAATTCTGTCTGTTCCTTACTCTCTAACTCTTTCTCCCCCTCTCTGTGTTAGATAGCTAACTGATTTCAGCTGGTCATAGTCAGGCAATATCCCAGTGCACACTTGCTCTAGCTAACCATGTCCGAAGCTCTCTGGACTTGGGTAAGTGAGGTGAATCCCTGTGGAGAGAGAGTGTGCACTCCATAGCAGGCAAACAGAAACTCTCCCTGTGTGGCTTTCTCCATAAGCATGGTTTGGAGGCCCAAATATGGAGATAGATTTCAACGCATCGGATTCCTGCCGAACTGAAAACAAATCTTCGAATATCTTTTTTTCTCATGTAAAAGACTTTGGATTTGTGTCAAAAAAGTGAATGGTGAAATATTAAGCAGATGTGTATAAAAAAAGCATTCCTCCACTGGTTTGGGGTCTCTCTAGATGTAATTACTGGACAACGATAAAGTGTAACAACACAGGTCCATTCCCATCCTACGGTTACTACGAGTGAATGGCTGCACTGGGAGTGGAGCAAGTTATGCGCCAAATCATCAGGGTCATTTTAACCCTCAGCAGATTTTGGGTGGGTGCTTGGTGTTGTGTATCTGTAAAGCATGCACTTCCATGTTCCGCCACCAGGGAGCGCATCCCCTGAAGTCCCAAGGGGTTCCAGCATCCCTTGGGAGCACTGTACATAAGCCGGCCCCTAAGGCCTGTTTACCCACTCTGGAGTGTCTTAATAAAGACTGAGGTCACTGTTACTTTAACCTCCCTGTGTGCAGTCTCATATGTGTTAGGAACACAACAACTGGCGACGAGTATACGAATCCAACGCATAGATGCAGAAAACTGTGGGCATCCTAGCGAAGTTCTCGGAGGGTGAGGACTGGGAAGCCTATGTCAAATGGCTAGACCAGTACTTTGTAGCCAACGAGCTGGACGGAGAAGGAAGCGCTGCAAAAAGGAGAGTGGTCCTCCTCATGGTCTGCGGGGCACCGACCTACAGCCTCATGAAGAATCTTCTGGCTCCGGGGAAACCCACAGATAAGTCGTATGAGGAGCTGTGTACACTGGTTCGAGAGCATCTAAACCCGAGGGAGAGCATGCTGATGGCAAGGTATCGGTTCTATACGTACCAGCGATCTGAAGGTCAGGAAGTGGTGAGCTACGTCGCCAAGCTAAGGCGACTTGCAGGACAATGTGAGTTTGATGGCTAACTGGAGCAGATGCTCAGAGACTTTATTGTACTGGGCATTGACCACGAGATCATCCTATGAATTTTTTTTTTGTAAAGACACCGACCCTCAGTAAGGCCATTGCGACAGCACAGGCGTTTATGTCCACCAGTGATAATACCAAGCAAATCTCTCAGCACACAAGTGCTAGCAATGTTCATAACTTAACTGGAACTGTGTTTGCGAGCAGAAATATACAGGGCAGAAACCACGAGTCTGCAACTGCCAGCAGGCCTCAGGTGACCCAGATGACTCAGAGTCCGCAACATAGGATGAATACAAGGCAATTCACACCTTTGTTGGCGTTGTGGAGGCTTCCATTCAGCCTATTCATGCCGCTTCAAAGGGTATGTTTGCAAGAGCTGTGGAACAATGGGGCACCTCCAGACGAGCTGCAAGCTCTGCAAAACCTGCTAACCACCATGTGGCAGAGGAAGATCGGTCCATGGTGGATCAAAGCAATTTCGAGCCTCAGGGAAAGGAGGCAGATGCTGAAGTACATGGGGTGCACACATTTTCGATGAAATGTCCACCTATAATGCTAAACGTAAATTTGAATGACTTACCCGTAGCCATGGAACTGGACACTGGCGCTAGCCAATACATCATGAGTAAAAAGATGTTTGAGAGACTGTGGTGCAACAAGGCACTCAGACCAGCCCTGAGCCCCATCCACATGAAACTGAGAACATACACCAAAGAGCTTATCACTGTCCTGTGCAGCGCTATGGTCAAGGTCACCTACGAGGGCACGGTGCACGAACTGCCACTCTGTTGTCCCAGGCGATGGCCCCACACTGCTTGGAAGGAGCTGGCTGGGCAAAATCCGCTGAAACTGGGATGACATCCGAGCGCTATCACATGTCGATGAGGCCTCATGTACCCAAGTTCTTAATAGATTTCCTTCCCTTTTTGAGCCAGGCATTGGAAACTTTTCCGGGACAAAGGTGCGGATCCACTTGGTCCCAGAGGCACGACCCATTCACCACAAGGCGCGAGCGGTACCTCACATGATGAGGGAGAGAGTGGAAATCGAGCTGGACAGGCTGCAATGTGAGGACATTATCTCCCCAGTGGAATTCAGCGAGTGGGCCAGCCCGATTCTTTCAGTACTCAAAATTGATGGCATGGTCAGGATTTGCGGCGATTATAAAGTAGCTATTAATTGTTTCTCGCTGCAGGACCAATACCCGCTACCTAAGGCAGATGACCTATTTGCGACGCTGGCAGGAGGCAAGATGTTCACCAAGCTTGACCTGACTTCGGCCTACGGCGCAGGAGCTGGAGGAGTCTTCGAAGGGCCTCACCTGCATCAACACGCACAAGGGACTGTTCATCTACAACAGATGCCCATTTGGAATTCGGTCGGCTGCAGCGATCTTCCAGAGAAACATGGAGAGCATACTCAAGTCGGTACCACGCACGGTGGTTTTTCAGGACGACATATTGGTCACGGGTCGGGACACCGTCGAGCACCTACAAAGCCTGGAGGAGGTCTTCCAGCGACTGGATCGTGTAGGGCTGCGGCTGAAGAGGTCGAAATGCGTCTTCATGGCAACAGAAGTGGAGTTTTTGGGGAGAAAGATCGCGGCGGTCAGCATTTGGCCCACAGACGCCAAGGCAGAGGCTATCAGGAATGCGCCCAGGCCACAGAACGTCACGGAGCTGCGGTCGTTCCTTGGACTCCTCAACTATTTTGGTAACTTCCTATCGGGGTTAAGCACCCTCTTGGAGACCCTACATGTGTTATTGTGTAAAGGTGAGAACTGGGTATGGGGAAAAAAACAAGTAATTGCTTTTGAGAAAGCCAGAAACATTTTATGCTCCAACAAGCTGCTTGTATTGTACTAGCATGTGATGCGTCGTTGTACAAAGTTGGGTGTGTGTTACAACAAGCTAATGTTGCGGGGAAGTTGCAACCTGTCGCCTATGCTTCCAGGAGCTTGTCTAAGGCTGAGAGGGCCTACAGCATGATTGAGAAAGAAGCATTAGCGTGTGTGTTCGGGGGAAAAGAAAATGCATCAGTACCTGTTTGGCCTCAAATTTGAGCTAGAAACCGATCAAAAGCCCCTCACATCCCTGTTCACTGAAAACAAGGGGATAAATACTAATGCCTCAGCCCGCATACAAAGGTGGGCAGGCACTCGTGCTATCAGCGTATAACTACACCATCCGCCACAGGCCAGGCACCGAGAACTGTGTGGATGCTCTCAGTCTGCTACCATTGCCCACCACGGGGGTGGAAATGGTGCAGCCTGCAATCTTGTTGATGGTGGCGCAGCCCGCAGACTTGTTGATGGTCATGGAAGCGTTTGAAAAGGATAAATCACCTGTCACGGCCCGCCAGATTAGGACTTGGACCAGCCAAGATCATCTGCTGTCCCTAGTAAAAAACTGTATACTACATGGGAGCTGGGCCAGCATCCCCGAGAAATGCAAGAGCTAATCAAGCTGTTCCAGGGGCGAGAGGACGAGCTGTCCATTCAGGCAGACTGCCTGTTGTGGGGTAACCGCGTAGTGCTACCCAAAAAGGGCAGGGAGACGTTCATCTCGGATCTCCACAGCACACACCCGTGTATAGTAATGATGAAAGCGATAGCCAGATCCCACGTGTGGTGGTCCGGTATCGACTGTGTACGGCAATGCAGCGTGTGTGCTCAGTTGAGCAACGCGCCCAGAAAGACACCACTAAGTTTGTGGTCCTGGACCTCCAGACCATGGTCGAGGATCCATGTCGACTATGGGGGCCTGTTTCTCGGTAAAATGTTCCTGGTGGTGGTGGATGCTTTTTCAAAATGGATTGAATGTGAAATAATGTCGGGAAGCACTGCCACCGCCACCATTGAAAGCCTGAGGGCCATGTTTGCCACCCACGGCCTGCCTGACATACTGGTCAGTGACAACGGGCCATGTTTCACCAGTGCCGAATTAAAAAATTCATGACCCGCAATAGGATCAAACATGTCACCTCAGCCCCATTTAAACCAGCCTCCAATGGGCAGGCAGAGCGGGCAGTACAAACAATCAAACAGAGCCTTAAACGAGTCACAGAAGGCTCACTCCAAACCCGCCTGTCCCGAGTACTGCTCAGCTAACGCACGAGACCCCACTCGCTCACAGGGGTGCCCCCGGCTGAGCTACTCATGAAAAGAACACTTAAAACCAGACTCTCGCTCATTCACCCAACCTGCATGATCAGGTAGAGAGCAGGCGGCAGCAACAAAATGTAAACGATGGTTGCGCCACTGTGTCACGGGAAATTGATCTGAATGACCCTGTGTATGTGCTAAACTATGGACATAGTCCCAAGTGGATCGTGGGCACGGTGATAGCTAAAGAAGGGAGTAGGGTGTTTGTAGTCAAGCTAGACAATGGACAAATTTGCAGAAAGCACTTGGACCAAACGAGGCTGCGGTTCACAGACTGCCCTGAACAACCCACAGCAGACACCACCTTTTTCGAGCCCACAACACACACCCAAAGGATCAACGACACCACGCCGGACCAGGAAATCAAACCCATCACACCCAACTGCCCAGCAAAGACAGGCTCACCCAGCAGCCCTGCCGGGCCAACAACACGCCAGCCCAGCGAGGGCACAGCCAACACACCAGAACAGACATTTGTACCGAGGCGCTCCACCAGGGAAAGAAAGGCTCCCGACCGCCTCACCTTGTAAATAGTTTTCACTTTGACTTTGGCGGGGGAGTGATGTTGTGTATCTGTAAAGCATGCACTTCCATGTTCCGCCACCAGGGAGCGCATCCTCTGTAGTCCCAAGGGGTCCCAGCATCCCTTGGGAGCACTGTATATAAGCCGGCCCCTAAGGCCTGTTTACTCACTCTGGAGTGTCTTAATAAAGACTGAGGTCACTGTTACTTTAACCTCCCTGTGTGCAGTCTCATCTGTGTTAGGAACACAACAGTGGGATTGGGGGTATGGTGAGAAACTAGTGCAAAACACGCTCTCAGGCCTAAGTTTGAAGCCTGGGCTATTTTAACTCCCGGCTCTCATCTGGTGTTGCCATTCAGCAGCTAGACCATTGTGGTCGGACAGCGGATGCCGACTGGTAGGCAGGAGAAAGCTCGCCGGAAAATAGGTGATACATGGGGTCAGGAGCTTTGGGAGGATCTCACGGGTTCCAGGGCAAGGCTGGTTGCAAGATTCCTTGTGGGACCTGAAAAAGTGAGGAGCATTCCTCCTGCTGGCCCCATTAAGGAGAGTTTTTCACATGCCTTGGAGGGGCCTCTTCTGTCCGAAGACCACCTTCAGCCTTGCTGGAAAACTACAGCGACTACCTCACTCATGCCCAAGTTAAAGTGCAATTGGGGTCCTTATATCATAATAGGATTCTGATTTTTGTTAAATTAATGAGCCACCCGCCCCGCCCACCTGCTTTAGGTTGGCACCTCATTTGCCTGCAGGTTAAACCTGGCAACAATGGAAAAAAGGTCGTCATAAGTGGATAGGGTTAAAATTGTTCCCATCATGTCAGTTGTCTACTGTAGAATCCTTTCATAATTTATGATAGCGATGACTAATTTGGGGGGATTGAGGCCAGCGGGAAATAAAGCAATCCATTGACTGGGATCAAAATTGGTGACTGTCATCAAGGGACATGCTGCAAAATGGGGCCATGAGTCCTACGCGGATAGTGATACAGACAAGCGGGGCGAGTGCTTGCAGTAATGGTCAAAGGTGAATTACGGTCGTATAAGAAGCATGTTGAAGTCCAATAGCAAACAAACCTCTCCTTCATACCATTTATTGGAAGACTATAGGTTTTACAGGATACAGTAGCATCGTAGTTATGTAACTAGACTAGTAATCTAGAGGCCTGGACTAATGATCCAGAGATATGAGTTCAAATCCCACCATGGCAACTGGGGAATTTAAATTCAATGAAATAAATCTGGAATAGTGGTGATGACTAAACTACAGATTGTTGTAAGAACCCATATGGTTCGCTAATGTCCTTTAGGGAAGGAAATCTGCCGTCCTTACCCGGTCTGGCCTACATGTGACTCCAGACCCACTACAGCAATGTGATTGACTCTTAGCTGCCCTCTGAAATGGCCTGGCAAGCCATTCAGTTGTATTCAAGAAGGCGGCTCACCTCCACCTTCTCGAGGTCAATTAGGGATGGGCAATAAATGCTGACCATGCCGGCGGCAGCCACATCGCGTGAATTAATTTTAAAAGTTACATTTCCACATCGGTTCTGCCGATTCTATCGTCATTTTATTAGGCCATTTCTCCAGAATTCCGCAGATCTTCCATGTCCCTTAGAAAGTCAACCCCTATGTGTCATCTGGAAACAATTGTGGGGGGGCCCCCAATGAAACGGTCAACTTGTTTACGACAAGCTGCGGGGGAGAGCAGGATTCCAGATGAACCCTTCCTCCGAGGAATATTGTCTGGGACAATAACCCGGCCTGTGTTGTCCTTCCTGTCACCCATCACTGTCGCCCTTCGAGTTGGATGACAGCGAGAACCGTTCTATCTGTGTGGAACATATTGTTAGATTCAACATTAGAAGGAGAGCAGGATTGTAAATCTGCAACAGGCAGAATTTTCAGATTGCTGTGGGGTGTTGTTTGTATTGTGTGGACCCCCCCCCCAAAAACAGAGTGCATTTCAGGACTGGGAATCTTCATATTCCCACCTCACGATAGTACGTCAGCATCGCTGTCAGAATCACGGTCAATTATTTCCTCGAGTGGTACTAGGTTTGGCAATGGTTGACAGACCTAATTTCACAGCTGCCAATCCCACCTAAGTCACCCCAGGCATTCAGTAGCTGAGTCTGCGGCCATCGTTAGTTGCAGCCTCCCGGGGGCATTCCTGGTCATAGATGTATGAGGGGGTTGAGGCGGGGTGCTTGGAAGCGCAGCTTTCTCGTAAGCACAGTGTTAAAAAATATATTTGAGTAGTTTGCATACAGTGCAGCAATTGCATGGTTTACCATAAAATCATACATCATAGTAGGAGGCCATTCTGACCATCATGCTTGTGCGGGCTCTTTGAAAGAGCGAATGAATTAGTCTCACTCCACTGTTTTTTCCCCATAGCTCAGCAAATATTACCTTTTTAAATATATATTCAATTCCCTTTTGAAAGGTACTATTGAAATTGTTTCTTCCATTCTTTCAGGCAGTGCATTCCAGATCACTCCAAATTCTCTCCATCTCCACTCTGCTACTTTTTCCAATGATCTTATATCTGTGTCTTCTGGTTACCCCTCATAATTTTGCATACCTTTATAAAATGTCTCCTTAACCTTCTCTGCTCCAAGGTGAACAAGACCAGCTCTCCAGTCTCTCCACATAACTGAAGTCCCTCAGCCCTGGTATCACTCTGGTAACTCTGCTCTGCACTCTCTCAAGGCCATCACATCCTTGTCGAGTGGGAACTCTGGGTCTTGGGCTGGAACACCCCGAAAGATTGCAGGCAGCATCAAGCAAATCAAGCCCTCATAAAGGGGACTTATTTGATATGTTTCAACATACTTTTCAGCTAGTCGTGCTGGCTTATCACCCACCTGTCTCTCCTCCCCGCCCCCCCCTACCCCACCAAGCCGCTTGTCAGTGTCACATGATCCTCCTCCCTTCCCAGCAGGCCTCGAAGGTGCGTCCATTCTGGCAGAAATATGTAAATTAGCTAACTGTACTCCGAACCTTGATACTGCAGCAGGGATCAGGAACAGAGGCCACAGAGGCAATGGGATTACCACAGAAACAGTCGAAGTTTGGCATCTTGCTGGTGGGATATTCAGGTGCATCACAGCTGAATGTGATCTTGCCCTGACAACTTCTACACACAGGAATGCTGGAGTCAGCCTAGGCTCAGTGGTAGCATTCTCACGTCGGAGCCAAAAGCTCAACTCCAGAAACTTGAGTACATAATCCAGGCTAAAACTCCAGTGCAGTACTGAGGAAGTGTTGCACTGGCAAAGGTGCTGTCTTTCAGATGAGACGTTAAACCATAGCCCTGTCATAAGAACATAAGACTTAGGAGCAGGAGTAGGCCCTTCGAGCCTGCTCCGCTATTCAGTAAGGTCATGGCTGATCTTAGACCTCAACTCCACTTTCCTGCCCGATCCCCATATCTCTTAATTCTTCTAGAGTCCAAAAATCTATCTATCTAAGCCTTGAATATACTCAATGGCTCAGCATCCGTAGTCCTTGGAGTCAAGAATTCCAAAGATTCATAACTCTCTAAGTGAAGAAATTCCTCCTCGTCTCAGTCTAAATGGCCAACTCCTTATGCTGAAACTATGCCCCCTAGTTCTAGACTCTCCAGCCAGGGGAAACAACCCTTCAACATCTAACCTGTTAATCTGCCTCAGAATTTTCCCTCTCAGATGGATGTAAAAGATTCCATGGCATTATTTGAAGAAGTGCAGGAGAGTTCTGTGTTTTCAGGCCAATTTTTATCACTCAGCCTTTAAACAGATGATTTGTTCATTGCTGTTTGTAGGGCCTTGCTGTGCACAACCAATAGTGACTATATTTCAAAAGTACTTAATTGGCTGTGAAAGGCTTTGGGATGTCCTGAAGACGTGAAAGGCGCTATACAATGTCTCATCCGAAAGATGGCACCTCTGACAGTGCAGCACTCCTGCAGTACTGCACTGAAGTGCCAGCCTATATTATGTGCTCAAGTCTCTGGAGTGGGACTTGAATGAACAAGCTTGTGATTCAGAGTCGAGAATGCTACGACTGAGTCACGGCTGACACCAAAAGAACACAAATGAAAGGTAAAGTCTTACTGGAGAATTTTGAATTTCTATTGTAATTGAATGTTTTCTTTGGACTCTTTTACATCTGTAGGGGTTCCTGCTGTGTTCGTGGCAGCGTGGGCAAGCGTGAGGGCAACTCTGGCAGATACACAGTATGTATGACAGGTTAATCTTTTGGTTAGAGACCCTCCCTGGGAAATCTGTGAACCCCTTAATAAGGCTGTGCCAAACAGCAGATATGAAATTCTATAGTAAAAAAAGGTAATTTGGCCTTCAATCCCGCTCTCCTCTGAGTCCGGTTATAAATATTCCATCAAGGATTCCCTCCCACAATATTTCTTCATCCCCTACTTTAGGGGGACTGCTGCATTTTAACCCCCATTGAATATAGGAACAGGAGTAGGCCATTCCGCCCCTCGAGCCTGTTCGCTCACTCAATTCGAACATGTCTGATCTGTACCTCAACTCCATTAATCTGCCTTTGATACCCTTACCTAACAAAAATCTATCGTTTTAAGTTTTTTTAAATCTCAGTTGACCCAGCCTTTTGGGGAAGAGTATTTCAGATTTCCACCATCCTTTGTGTGGAAAAAGTGCTTCCTGATTTCATTCCTAAATACCCTGACTAATTTTAAGATTGTGTTCAGTTATTCTCGATTTCCCCACCAGACAAAATTATTTCTTTGTTTCTACCCTGTTGAATCACTTTATCATTCTAATTACCTTGATTAGAACAGATCTAAACTTCCCAAACTCGAAGGAATACAAGTTTATGCAACCTATCCTTGTAATTTAACTCTTTATGCCCCATCATTCTTGTAATTCTACGCTGCACCCGCTCGAAGGCCAATATATCCTTCCTGAGATTCAGTACACAGAATAGAATGCAGTACAGTACTCCAAATGGAGTTTGTCCAAGACTGTACGACTGACGCATAACTTCCTCCCCTTTGTATTCCAGCCCTCGGGTGATAAAGGCCAACATTCCATTAGACTTTTTGATTACTATTTGAACCTGTGCTTTAAGAACATAAGAAACAGGAGCAGGAATAGACCATTCGGCCCCTCGAACCTGCTCTGCTATTCAATAAGATCATGGCTGTTCATTGAACTCAACTCCACTTTCTTGCACTCTCCCATATCCCTTAATATCCAAAAATCTATAGATCTCAGTCTTGAATATATTCAATGTCTGAGCCTCCACAGCCCTTTGAGGTAGAGAATATCTAAGATTCACCACCCCCTGAGTGAAGAAATTTCTCCTCATCTCAGTCCTAAATGGCCGATCGCTTATTTTGAGACTGTGACCCCTGATTCTATACTCCCCAGCCAGGGGAAGCATTCTCCCTGCATCTATCCTATCAAGCCCTGTAAGAATTTTGTATGTTTCAATGAGATCACCTCTCATTGGGCCCAAGTTTCCCCAGGAGTTGCTCCGTGTTTTTTGTAGCAACTAGATTTTTTTAGAGTCACTTAAAAATCACAATTCGCCCCATTTAATTTACTCCTGTGTAAGTGAGTTAGTTAGGTTTTTGTTTAAGTTTAGCTTTTTTTTCAAAAGGGGGCATTACCAGCCACTTATGCCTATTTTGACCATTTAAGCAAGTTTAGCCAGCTAAAAGTTACTCCAAATTAACTTAGGCCAGCATATGTGGCCACTTGTGTCCGCTCAGAAAAACTTTGCGGTGATTTAAGAAATCAGCGCAGGTAGCCAGAGATTGGGGGGGGGGGGAATTTGCGGGGAAGGGAAGTGAGAGATTTTGCAAAGCACTAAACACCTTCACAACAACATTAAAGAAGCATAAAAACCATCATCAATAATAAATGACAAATAAATTAATTACTAAAAAATAAAAAGTCCTACCTCGCCGACTTCAGCACGCACCGACAAACCCTTCGGCCAGGGCTGGGGGCGGGAGGCTCGCAACAAGCAGCAGGAGAGATCATTACTCATGCAGGAGACCAGACAGTGTCAGCACACTGTTCAAAGACATGAGGCTCCACAGCAGAACCCAATCCAGTCCTCAATCGACACCTGTATTTTTCCAACAAGGATCAGTCCGTAATAATCAGGAGTAGGAGCTCTGATTTTTCTCCTATTCTCGCCCAAGGATGCAGAAGACTTGTGTGGTGCCCTTAGTAACCGAGATCAATGAACACAGCACAGATTGATGATTTAAGCTGGGAGCTTTTTAATCTGTACGACGCAGTACAGGTACCAAAAGTACTGTCCACTGACCTACTGAGCCCATCATACACCTTTGAGCTAAAAAAAGTTTATAGAGGGAATATTTTTCATTGCAAACCTTTCTACTTTACCTCACAGTGCAGAGCAAGTTGTAGCTTGGCAGCAGAGGATGCAGGCAATGGGGGTGCGAGTGCAGGAAGGCAGCAGCCAGCCTGTGCGGCAGGCCACTCGGCCCGGGATAGGGGCGGCGAACATCAGGTCATCCCTTCGGCCAGGGATAGGGGCGGCGAGCATCGGGATGCGCTGGGAGGGTGAGGAGCTACTGCGCATGCCCGCAGACTCCACTATGCACGCATACAACTGCCGGCACTGTTTTCGGTGCAGGGCTGTAGCTCACCACCCCCCTCCCCACTCAAACAGAAATGCTGTGCCAGGACCTGGGACACACAGAAGAGTTGCCAGAATACGCAGTAAGTTTTTTGGCGCCATTTTGAGTGCACAAAGTCAGCACATCTCATGTTAGTGCGTCGTAAAAAGGGGTTGGGGAAATTTGGGCCCCTAATTCTAAACTCTAGGGGCGTAGTCTACTCAATCTCTCCTCATAAGACAATCCCCCCATCTCATTATTCAGTCTGGTGAACATTTGTTGCACTGCCTCTATGGCATGTATAACCTTCTTTAGGTAAGGAGACCAAAACTGTACACAGTCCTCCAGGCGTGGTCTCACCAGGGCCCTATATAATTGCAGTAAGATATCTTTGCTCATACTCAAATCCTCTTGTAATAAAGGCCAACATACAATTTGCTCTCTTAATTGTTTGCTGTACCTGCATGTTAACTTTTAGTGATTCATGTACAAGGACACCCAGGTCCCTCTGAACACTAACATTTCCCAATCTCTCACTATTTAAAAAATATTCAGCTTTTCTACTTTTTCTACCAAAGTGGATAACTTCACATTTCACCACATTATATTCCATTTGCCATGTTCTTGCCCAATTACTAAGCCTGTTTATATCCTCTTGAAACCTCTTTACATCCTCTTCACAATTTACATTCCCACATAGCTTTGTATCATCAGGGAACTTGGATATATTACATTTGGTCCTTTCAGCCAAATCATTGATATAGATTGTGAATAGCTGAAGCCCAAGCACTGATCCTTGTGGTACCCCACTAGTTAGTCTGCCAACCCGAAAATGACCCGTTTATTCCTACTCTGTCTTCTGTCCGTTAACCAATCCTCAATCCATGCTGGTATATTACTCCCAAACCCACGAGCCCTAATTTTGTTTAATAACCTCTTGTGTGGTACCTTATTGAATGCCTTCTGAAAATCCAATTACACCCCATCCACTAGTTCCCTCTTATCTATTCTGTTAGTTACAACCTCAAAAAGCTAATAGATTTGTCAAACATGATTTCCCTTTCATAAATCCGTGTTGACTCTGCCCAATCCTATTATTTTCTAAGTGCCCTGGGTTACCACGTCTTTAATAATAGATTCAAGCATTTTCCCTACTACTGATGTCAGGTTAATTGGGTCTGTAGTTCCCCGTTTTCTCTCTCGTCCTTTCTTAAATAGTGGGGTTACATTTTCTACCTTCTAATCCGGGGGAACCATTCTAGAATCCACGGAATTTTGGAAGATGACAACCAATGCATCCACTATCCCTATAGCCACCTCTTTCAAAACCCTAGGACGTAGGGTATCAGGTCCAGGGGATTTATCAGATTTCAGTCTCCATTACAATTTATTTACTAATATTAATTTCTTTCAATTCCTCATTTGCGCTAGTTCGCCACTATTTCTAGGAGATTTTTTGCATCTTCTTCCGTGAAGACAGACACAAAGTATTTGTTTAATTTCTCTGCCATTTCCTTATTCCCCATTATAAATTCTCCTGTCTCAGCTTGTAAGGGACCCATACTAATCTTTTTCTTTTTACATCCCTATAGAAGCTTTTGCAGTCTGTTTATGTCTCTCGCTAGTTTACTCTCATTCTTTTTTCCCCTTTATCAATTTCTTGGTCCTCCCTTGCTGAATTCTAAAATCCTCCCAATCCTCCGGCTTACTGCTCTTTTTGGCAACATTCGAAGCCTCTTCTTTTGATTTAATATTATCTTTAATGTCTCTTGTTAGCCACGTTTAGACCACTTTTCCTGTGGGGTTTTTGTGCCTTAAAGGAATGTATATTTGTTGTAAATTATGTTTTAATTCTTTAACTGCTAGCCATTGCTCACCTACCATCACACCTTTTAATGTAGTTTCACAATCTACCGTAGCTAACTTGCCTCTTATACCGACATAGTTTGCTTTGTTTAGATTTAAGACCTTAGTTTGGATTAAACTAAATCACTTTCAAACTGAAATGCTATAAAATTCTATCATATTTTGCTCACTCTTCTCTAAGGGCCCCTTTACTACAAGGTTATTAATTAACCCTTTCTCATTGCACGGTACTAGATCTAAAATATCCTGTTCCCTAGTTGATTCCTCAACATACTGATGTCACCTTAGTCACTGATGCCCCATTACCTTTGTTACTCTTTCTGTACCTTCCTGACCCACTCTGCTTATTTTTACCTAAAACTTTGCTGTGCTCTAGAGCCTTGACATTTCTCTTGCTATTTTAAAATTTACTCTTTCCTGAATCCTCACTCACCCCTCTTAATTAATTTAAAGCCCTGTCTACTGCCCTAGTTATTCGATTCACCAGGCCACTGGTTCCAGCCTAGTTTAAGTGGAGCCCGTCCCAATGGAACAGCTCTCTTTCCCCAGTACTGGTGCCAGTGGCCCATGAAGCAAAATTCCTGCCTCCCACACCCCTCTTTGAACCACGCATTTAACCTCCTAATCTGCTTATCCCTATGCAAATTGGGGCGTGATTTCCTCCTGGATCAAAGTGTTCAGGTAACTCTTCCCCTCCCTGATGCCCCGCAATGTCTGCACCTTGGACTCCAGCTCAACAACTCTGAGTTGTCCGGGCACAATGCTTTCCACAAACTCCCACATGTTGCAGTTGCAGCACATTACCTGCACTGCCATCCCTATATGACCTTGTTCTATTTGATTAAATTTGTATTTAAGTAACATAGTTTACAGTTTAGTTTCTTGACTACTTAATGGATCTCGATTGAGTTATGGGCAATGAAATTAAATATCTAGCTGTAATACAAAGCACTACAAGTAGCATCGGGAAAAAAGCAGCAACGCCTTCCCTCCTCTTCTCCGAATTACCACTCTTTCCAAATTCACTCTGTTTAATCCTGCTCTACAGTATAGTAGCCTCACCCAAGTTGCAAGTGATGACTCAGCTTCCCTGCTCCTGGTGATTAGCACCTATTCAAGACAAATACTTACACCTATATTTGTGTAAACACACCTGGAATACTGCATACAGTTTTGGTTTCCATATTTAAGAAAAGATATACTTGCTTTGGAGGCAGTTCAGAAAAGGTTCACTAGGTTGATTCCGGAAATGAAGAGGTTGACTTATGAGGAAAGGTTGAGTAGGTTGGGCCTCTACTCATTGGAAGTCAGAAGAATGAAAGGTGATCTTATCGAAGCATATAAGATTATGAGGGCGCTTGACAAGGTGGATGCAGAGAGAATGTTTCCACTGATGGGGGAGACTAGAACTAGGGAGCGTAATAGAATAAGGGGCCGCCCATTTAAAGCTGAGAGGACGAGGAATTTCTTCTCTTCGAGGGTTGCAAATCTGTGGAATTCGCTGCCTCAGAGAGCTGTGGAAGCTGGGTCATTGAATAAATTTAAGACAGAGATAGACAGTTTCTTAACCGATAAGGGAATAAGGTGTTATGGGGAACAGGCAGGGAAGTGGAGCTGAGTCCATGATCGGATCAGCCATGATCGTATTGAATGGCAGAGCAGGTTCGAGGGGCCGTATGGCCTACTCCTGCTCTTATTTCTTATGTTCTTACAGCTGGCTGACAGTTAACTGCCACTGGCAGGCAGCTTCTGATAACTACAGCGTTCAGCCCGACTGCCTGCCTCTCTTCCATGGCTACTTTCACGCGCAGGTGTCCCTGGAGATGGAACATGCAGTGTCCACTGGTACACTTGAGGCCTTCCACAATCGGTGGGCACCGGAGGGACTGAAGTGTATCATCACCCCCGGAAACCAAATTTTTATTTGAATTGTTCGGTTTTCTGAAACGTTTTTGCTTAGTTTGCAGATTCTAATGGTTGTGCTCCTTTAATAAAGGGGCACATGGTTGAATTGCATAATTTAAAAGAGTTCTGTTAACTACAGTTTTCAAAGTTTGTGGTTTAAATCAAAATGATAACTAAATTTCACTATAGCTTCTATTGACCAATATTACCAGAAATTCCCACTCTTTCCAAATTCCCAAATAAAACACTGTTTAAGTGCATCCGTATAATTTCGCTCTGTGCAGACCGCTTTTATTGCCCAAATCCCTTTGCTTGTTCAGGTGGATTTTAAAGATCCCAAGGCACTATTTGAAGAAGAATCATCGATTCATAGAGTATTATATCACAGAAAGAAGCTATTCAGTGCAGATGCCCTGAGGTCATGAAAGGTGCTAGTCCTTTTCTTCCTCTCTGGTCTGTTGTCCATATAGTATACCATGGAAATGCATAAATTGTGGATAACGGTTACATACATAACTCAACACATCTCCCAATGTTCTCCCTCTTTCTTTCTCTACAGGTGCTGGGATCTAAGTGCGGGGAATCTAAAGTTGATTTATCAGCTACCCATTCTGGCAGCGATATTGGTGAGATATCAAAAAAGAACAGCATTCTTCCCTCTTCATTCTGAGGTGGATTCCATGGCATCAGGTACCATCGCATCCAATAACTTTCTGAATTCACTTGACAGGAAGTGTTTCTTTTCTGTTCCAGGTAAACTTCATGCTTTTCATCAACATTATCAGAGTTTTAGCCACAAAGCTGAGAGAGACCAATGCCGGAAGGTGCGATACTCGTCAGCAATACCGGTAAGCCGAAAGGGCACATGATTGGTTCAGATAAAGCAGATGTATGGAGAAATGAAGAAGGTGTCTAGTGTGGAAATGGAAACGAATGGGGAGGTGTCGCTCTGAGGTTGAGATTAAGGCACTTTATTCAGTCACTGTGCATGGACTTCATCTTGCTTCTGATTCCTACTCAACCTGGCTTGCTAGTGCTTGAACAAGAATGTAAAAGAAGGTTTACTCTGTAACTAAGCTGTACCTAGCCTTAAATTATTTGACGAGGCATTGAAGAGACAGTTTTACCCTAATGTTCAGCTACATGCTCTTCTCCCATCCCACTTCCTTTTGCAGTCCTTCCTTTATAGTTTCTAACCCACCCTTGCTGCTAAAAGTCACCAATGACATCATCTGTAACTGCAACCTTGGCACACTAACTCTTTCTCATCCTCTTTGACCCCTCTGCAACCTTTCCAGGGTACCAATCCATTTTCTTCCACCTGAATAGGCAGACAGGACCTCGGGTCTCATCTGAAGGGGCTTATCTGACAATGTCCAGCTTGTCTCAGTTGGTTATCCTTCTTGCCTCTGAGTCAGAAAGTTGTAGGCCCAAGTCCTGCTTCAGAAACTGTATAATATAGCCTGAGGGGGTACTGCATCGTCTCAGGTGCTATCTTGCAATTGAGATATTGGGATGGGGTGTGAAAATAATAAACATAGCAAGGAAGAATTTTGGAATATTCAGGCAGCGATCTCCCCCCGATCGGAGCATGGGCCGGGGACATGGGGAGATCAGAGCATGGGTCGGGTGGGGGGGGGCGGATTGGTGCATGGGTCAGGGGGGGGGATCGGAGCATGGGTCAGGGTCGTGGGGGATCGGAGCATGGGTCGGGGGGGGCGATCGGTGCATGGGTCAGGGGGGGGATCGGAGCATGGGTCGGGGTGGGGGAGGAGATCGGCGCATGGGTCGGGGAGGGGGGGATCGGAGCATGGGTCGGGGGGGAGATCGGTGCATGGGTCGGGGTCGGGGGGGGGATCGGAGCATGGGTCGGGGTCGGGGGGGGGATCGGAGCATGGGTCGGGGTCGGGGGGGATCGGAGCATGGGTCGGTGGGGGGGATCGGTGCATGGGTCGGGGGGGGGGATCAGAGCATGGGTCGGGGGGAGGATCGGAGCATGGGTCGGGGGGGGGGATCGGAGCATGGGTCGGGGGGGGGGAAGAGATCGGTGCATGGGTCAGGGGGGATCGGAGCGTAGAAACATAGAAACATAGAAAATAGGAGTAGTAGTAGACGATTCGGCCCTTCAAGCCTGCACCGCCATTCAATATGATCATGGTTGATCCTCTATCTCAACACCATATTCCCGCTTTTACTCCATACCTCTTGATGCCTTTTGTGTCTGTAAATTTATCCATCTCCTTCTTAAATATATTCAGTGACCTGGCCTCCACAGCCTTCTGTGGTAGAGAATTCCACAGGTTCACCACACTCTGAGTGTAAAAATTTCTCCTCATCTCAATCCTAAATTTCCTACCACCATCTGTGGCCCGTTGTTCTAGACTTCCCAGCCAGGGGAAACATCCTCCCTGCATCCAGTCTGTCCAACCCCGTCTGAATTTTATACGTTTATAAAAGGGGTCAGAGGGTCTAGTAAGGAGGGGGAACTGAAGGAAATCTTTATTAGTCGGGAAATTGTGTTGGGGAAATTGATGGGATTGAAGGCCGATAAATCCCCAGGGCCTGATGGACTGCATCCCAGAGTACTTAAGGAGGTGGCCTTGGAAATAGCGGATGCATTGACAGTCATTTTCCAACATTCCATTGACTCTGGATCAGTTCCTATGGAGTGAAGGGTAGCCAATGTAACCCCACTTTTTAAAAAAGGAGGGAGAGAGAAAACAGGGAATTATAGACCGGTCAGCCTGACATCGGTAGTGGGTAAAATGATGGAATCAATTATTAAGGATGTCATAGCAGTGCATCTGGAAAATGGTGACATGATAGGTCCAAGTCAGCATGGATTTGTGAAAGGGAAATCATGCTTGACAAATCTTCTGGAATTTTTTGAGGATGTTTCCAGTAAAGTGGACAAGGGAGAACCAGTTGATGTGGTATATTTGGACTTTCAGAAGGCTTTCGACAAGGTCCCACACAAGAGATTAATGTGCAAAGTTAAAGCACATGGGATTGGGGGTAGTGTGCTGACGTGGATTGAGAACTGGTTGTCAGACAGGAAGCAAAGAGTAGGAGTAAACGGGTACTTTTCAGAATGGCAGGCAGTGACTAGTGGGGTGCCGCAAGGTTCTGTGCTGGGGCCCCAGCTGTTTACATTGTACATTAATGATTTAGACGAGGGGATTAAATGCAGTATCTCCAAATTTGCGGATGACACTAAGTTGGGTGGCAGTGTGAGCTGCGAGGAGGATGCTATTAGGCTGCAGAGTGACTTGGATAGGTTAGGTGAGTGGGCAAATGCATGGCAGATGAAGTATAATGTGGATAAATGTGAGGTTATCCACTTTGGTGGTAAATACAGAGAGACAGACTATTATCTGAATGGTGACAGATTAGGAAAAGGGAAGGTGCAACGAGACCTGGGTGTCATGGTACATCAGTCATTGAAGGTTAGCATGCAGGTACAGCAGGCGCTTAAGAAAGCAAATGGCATATTGGCCTTCATAGCGAGGGGATTTGAATACAGGGGCAGGGAGGTGTTGCTACAGTTGTACAGGGCCTTGGTGAGGCCACACCTGGAGTATTGTGTACAGTTTTGGTCTCCTAACTTGAGGAAGGACATTCTTGCTATTGAGGGAGTGCAGCGAAGATTCACCAGACTGATTCCTGGGATGGCGGGACTGACCTATCAAGAAAGACTGGATCAACTGGGCTTGTATTCACTGGAGTTCAGAAGAATGAGAGGGGACCTCATAGAAACATTTAAAATTCTGACGGGTTTAGACAGGTTAGATGCAGGAAGAATGTTCCCAATGTTGGGGAAGTCCAGAACCAGGGGTCACAGTCTGAGGAGAAGGGGTAAGCCATTTAGGATCGAGATGAGGAGAAACTTCTTCACCCAGAGAGTGGTGAACCTGTGGAATTCTCTACCACAGAAAGTAGTTGAGGCCAATTCACTAAATATATTCAAAAGGGAGTTAGATGAAGTCCTTATTACTCGGGGGATCAAGGGTTATGGCGAGAAAGCAGGAAGGGGGTACTGAAGTTTCATGTTCAGCCATGAACTCATTGAATGGCGGTGCAGGCTAGAAGGGCTGAATGGCCTGCTCCTGCACCTATTTTCTATGTTTCTATGTTTCAATGAGATTCCCTCTCATTCTTCTAAACTCTAGTGAATACAGGCCTAGTCGACTCAATCTCTCCTCATACGACAGTCCTCCATTCCAGAAATCAGTCTGGTGAACCTTCGCTGCACTCCCTCTATAGCAAGTATATCCTTTCTTCGATAAGAAGACCAAAACTGCACACAATACTCCAGGTGTGGTCTCACCAAGGCCCTGTATAGAGCAGGCGAAAGAGGTTGACAAACTTTTGGGGGGCATCCGAAACCGAGGAGGACGCTCCATAGACCCTCGTGGTTGACAGTGTCAAAGGAAAAGGCCATGTATAAGGGCTGGTGCTGCTTCCTGCATTTTTCCTGCAGCTGTCGCACTGCAAAGATCTTGTCCGTTGTAAGGGACGAAATCCGCACTGTGACTCCGGGAGGAGCTCCTCGGCCACAGGGAGAAGATGGTTGAGGAGGACTCTAGCGACTGTTAGCAGGGAGATTCCTCTGTAATTGCTGCAGTCGAACTTGTCCCCTTTTTTAAAGATGGTCACGATCACTGCATCTCTGAGACATGCAGGCCGTGATCCTTACCAACGTATCCAATCCACGTCCGGACCGGGGTCAAACAGGGCTGCGTCATCGCTACAACCCTCTACTCAATCTTCCTTGCTGCCATGCTCCAACTCACAGTCAACAAGCTCCCCGCTGGAGTGGTGCTAAACTATAGAACCAGTGGGAAGCTGCCTCCAGGCCAGGTCCAAGACCACCCCAACCTCTATCGTTGAGGTACAGTACGTGGACGATGCCTGCGTCTGCGCACATTCTGAGGCTGAACTCCAGGATATAGACGATGTATTTACTGAGGTGTACGAAAGCATGGGCCTTACGCTAAACATCCATAAGACAAAGGTCCTCCACCAGCCTGCCCTCGCCGCACAGCACTGCCCCCCAGTCATCAAGATCCACGGCGCGGCCCTCGACAACGTGGACCATTTCTCATACCTCGGGAGCCTCCTATCAACAAGGGCAGACATTGATGAGGAGATTCAACACCGCCTCCAGTGTGCCAGTGCAGCCTTCGGCCATCTGAGGAAAAGAGTGTTTGAAGACCAGGCCCTCAAATCTACCACCAAGCTCATGGTCTACAGGGCTGTAGTAATACCCGCCCTCCTGTATTGCTCAGAGACATGGACCATGTACAACAGACACCTCAAGTCGCTGGAGAAGTACCACCAACGATGCCTCCACAAGATCCTACAAATCCCCTGGGAGGACAGGCGCACTAACATTAGCATCCTCGACCAGGTAAACATCCCCAGCATTGAAGCACTGACCACACTTCATCAGCTCAGCTGGGCAGGCCACATAGTTCGCATGCCAGACATGAGAATACCAAAGCAAGTGCTCTATGCAGAGCTCCTTCACGGCAAACGAGCCAAAGGTCGGCTGCGAAAACGTTAAAAGGACACCCTCAAAGCCTCCCTGATAAAGTGCGACATCCCCACTGGCACCTTGGAGACCCTGGCCCAAGACCGCCCTAAGTGGAGGAAGTGCATCCGAGAGGGCGCCGAGCACTTCGAGTCTCAATGCCGAGAGCATGCAGAAATCAAGCGCAGGCAGCGGAAAGAGCGTGCGGCCCACCCACCCTTTCCCTCAACGACTATCTGTCCCACCTGTGAGAGTCTGTGGCTCTCGTATTGGACTGTTCAGCCACCAAAGAACTCACTTCAAGAGTGGAAGCAAGTCTTCCTCGATTCCAAGGGACTGCCTATGGTGATAACTGTAGTAAGACATCCTTGCTCCTGTACTCAAATCTTCTTGCAATGAAGGCCAACATACCATTTGCCTTCCTAACTGCTTGCTGCACCTGCAGGTTTGCTTTCAATGACTAGTGTACAAGGACACCCAGGTCCCTCTGTACATCGACACTTCGCCAGCCATAACCATTTAAATAATACTTTGTCTTTATGTTTTTCCTACCAAAGTGGATAACTTCACATTTATCCACATTATACTGCATCTGCCATGTGTTTGCCCACTCACTCACCCTATCTTAATCACCTTGCAGCGTCATTGCATCCTCCTCACAACTCACAATCCCACCTAGTTTTGTGTTGTCAGCAAACTTGGAAATATTACATTTGGTTCCCTCATCCAAATCATTTATATATATTGTGAATAGCTGGGGCCCAAGCACCGATCCCTGTGGTACCCCACTAGTCACTGCCCAACACCCCGAAAAAGACCCGTTTATTCCTACTCTCTGTTTCCTGTCAGTTAACCAATTTTCACTCCATGCAAATACATTACCCCCAATCCTATGTGCTTTAATTTTGCACACTAACCTCTGTGTCGGGGGAGATCGGAGTGTTGGTCTGGGGAAGAACGGAGCGGGGTCGGGGGAGAGCGGAGCATGGGTTGGGGGAAATCGGGGGAGAAAGGAGTGTGGGTCGGGGGGAGATCGGAGTGTGGGTCGGGGGGAGATCGGAGTGTGGGTCGGGGAGATCGGAGCGTGGGTCGGGGGAGATCGGAGTGTGGGTCGGGGGGAGATCCGAGTGTGGGTCAGGGGGGAGATCGGAGTGTGGGTCAGGGGGGAAATCAGAGTGTGGGTTGGGGGAGATCAGAGTGTGGGTCGGGGGAGATCGGAGTGTGGGACGGGAGAGATCGGAGTGTGGGACGGGGGAGATCGGAGTGTGGGATGGGGGAGATCGGAGTGTGGGTCGGGGGAGATCGGAGTGTGGGTTGTGGGGGAGATCGGAGTGTGGGTCGGGGGGGGAAATCGGAGTGTGGGTCGGGGGGGAGATCGGAGTGTGGGTTGGGGGGGGAGATCGGCGTGTGGGTCGGGGGGAGATCGGAGTGTGGGTCGGGGGGGGAGATCAGAGTGTGGGTCGGGGGGGGGAGATCGGAGAGTGGGTCGGGGGAGATCAGAGTGTGGGTTGAGGGAGATCAGAGAGTGCGTTGGGGGAGATCGGTGTGTGGGTTGGTGGGGGAGATCAGAGTGTGGATCGGAGTGTGCGTCGGGGGAGATCGGAGTGTGGGTTGGGGGTGGGCGATCGGAGTGTGGGTCGGGGAGGGGAGATCGGAGTGTGGGTCGGGGAGAGATTGGAGTGTGGGTCGGGGAGGTTGGAGTGTGGGTCGGGGGGGAGATCGGAGTGTGGGACGGGGGAGATCAGAGTGTGGGTCGGGGGAGATCGGAGTGTGGGTCGGGGGAGATCGGAGTGTGGGTCGGGGGCAGATCGGAGTGTGGGTCGGGGGGGGAGATCGGAGTGTGGGTTGGGGAAAGTCGGAGTGTGGGTTGGCGGGGGTCGTAGTGTGGGTTGGGTGGGGGAGATTGATGTGTGGGTCGGGGGCAGATCGGAGTGTGGGTCGGGGGAGATCGGAGTGTGGGTCGGGGGAGATCGGAGTGTGGGTTGGCGGGGGTCGTAGTGTGGGTTGGGTGGGGGAGATCGGAGTGTAGGTTGGGGGGGGAGATCGGAGTGTGGGTTGGGGAAAGTCGGAGTGTGGGTTGGCGGGGGTCGTAGTGTGGGTTGGGTGGGGGAGATCGGAGTGTAGGTTGGGGGGGAGATTGGAGTGTGGGTCGGGGGAGGTCGGAGTGTGGGTCGGGGGGGAGGGGTGATCGGAGTGTGGGTCGGGGGAGGTCAGAGTGTGGGTTGGGTGGGGGAGATTGGATTGTGGGTCGGGGGAGGTCGGAGTGTGGGTCGGGGGAGGTCAGAGTGTAGGTCGGGGGAGGTCAGAGTGTGGGTCGGGGGAGGTCAGAGTGTGGGTCGGGGGAGGTCGGAGTGTGGGTCGGGGGAGGTCGGAGTATGGGTCGGGGGAGGTCAGAGTGTGGGTCGGGGGAGGTCGGAGTGTGGGTCGGGGGAGGTCAGAGTGTGGGTCGGGGGAGGTCTGAGTGTGGGTCGGGGGAGGTCGGAGTGTGGGTCGGGGGAGGTCGGAGTGTGGGTCGGGGGAGGTCAGAGTGTGGGTCGGGGGGGAGGGGTGATCGGAGTGTGGGTCGGGGGGGAGGGGTGATCGGAGTGTGGGTCGGGGGGGAGGGGTGATCGGAGTGTGGGTCGGGGGAGGTCAGAGTGTGGGTTGGGTGGGGGAGATCGGAGTGTGGGTCGGGGGAGGTCTGAGTGTGGGTCGGGGGAGGTCGGAGTGTGGGTCGGGAGAGGTCGGAGTGTGGGTCGGGGGAGATCGGAGTGTGGGTCGGGGGAGATCGGAGTGTGGGTTGGCGGGGGTCGTAGTGTGGGTTGGGTGGGGGAGATCGGAGTGTAGGTTGGGGGGGAGATCGGAGTGTGGGTTGGGGAAAGTCGGAGTGTGGGTTGGCGGGGTCGTAGTGTGGGTTGGGTGGGGGAGATTGGAGTGTGGGTCGGGGGAGGTCGGAGTGTGGGTTGGCGGGGGTCGTAGTGTGGGTTGGGTGGGGGAGATCGGAGTGTAGGTTGGGGGGGGAGATCGGAGTGTGGGTTGGGGAAAGTCGGAGTGTGGGTTGGCGGGGGTCGTAGTGTGGGTTGGGTGGGGGAGATCGGAGTGTAGGTTGGGGGGGAGATCGGAGTGTGGGTTGGGGAAAGTCGGAGTGTGGGTTGGCGGGGGTCGTAGTGTGGGTTGGGTGGGGGAGATTGGAGTGTGGGTCGGGGGAGGTCGGAGTGTGGGTCGGGGGGGAGGGGTGATCGGAGTGTGGGTCGGGGGAGGTCAGAGTGTGGGTTGGGTGGGGGAGATTGGATTGTGGGTCGGGGGAGGTCGGAGTGTGGGTCGGGGGGGAGGGGTGATCGGAGTGTGGGTCGGGGGAGGTCAGAGTGTGGGTCGGGGGAGGTCGGAATGTGGGTCGGGGGAGATTGGATTGTGGGTCGGGGGAGGTCGGAGTGTGGGTCGGGGGAGGTCAGAGTGTGGGTCGGGGGAGGTCAGAGTGTGGGTCGGGGGAGGTCAGAGTGTGGGTCGGGGGAGGTCGGAGTGTGGGTCGGGGGAGGTCGGAGTATGGGTCGGGGGAGGTCAGAGTGTGGGTCGGGGGAGGTCTGAGTGTGGGTCGGGGGAGGTCGGAGTGTGGGTCGGGGGAGGTCGGAGTGTGGGTCGGGGGAGGTCAGAGTGTGGGTCGGGGGGAGGGGTGATCGGAGTGTGGGTCGGGGGAGGTCAGAGTGTGGGTTGGGTGGGGGAGATCGGAGTGTGGGTCGGGGGAGGTCTGAGTGTGGGTCGGGGGAGGTCGGAGTGTGGGTCGGGAGAGGTCGGAGTGTGGGTCGGGGGAGGTCGGAGTGTGGGTCGGGGGAGATCGGAGTGTGGGTCGGGGGAGGTCGGAGTGTGGGTCGGGAGAGGTCGGAGTGTGGGTCGGGGGAGGTCGGAGTGTGGGTCGGGCGAGGTCGGAGTGTGGGTCGGGGGAGGTCGGAGTGTGGGTCGGGAGAGGTCGGAGTGTGGGTCGGGGGAGGTCGGAGTGTGGGTCGGGCGAGGTCGGAGTGTGGGTCGGGGGAGGTCAGAGTGTGGGTCGGGGGGGAGATCGGAGTGTGGGTCGGGGGGAGATCGGAGTGTGGGTCGGGGGAGGTCAGAGTGTGGGTCGGGGGAGGTCAGAGTGTGGGTCAGGGGAGGTCAGAGTGTGGGTCGGGGAGGTCAGAGTGTGGGTCGGGGAGATCGGAGTGTGGGTCGGGGGAGTTCGGAGTGTGGGTCGGGGGGGAGATCGGAATGTGGGTCGGGGGGGAGATCGGAGTGTGGGTCGGGGGAGTTCGGAGTGTGGGTCGGGGGGGAGATCGGAATGTGGATCGGGGGGGAGATCGGAGTGTGGGTCGGGGGAGTTCGGAGTGTGGGTCGGGGGGGAGATCGGAATGTGGATCGGGGGGAGATCGGAGTGTGGGTCGGGGGAGTCAGAGTGTGGGTCGGGGGGGAGATCGGAGTGTGGGTCGGGGGAGGTCTGAGTGTGGGTCGGGGGAGGTCAGAGTGTGGGTCGGGGGGAGGGGTGATCGGAGTGTGGGTCGGGGGAGGTCAGAGTGTGGGTTGGGTGGGGGAGATCGGAGTGTGGGTCGGGGGAGGTCTGAGTGTGGGTCGGGGGAGGTCGGAGTGTGGGTCGGGGGAGGTCGGAGTGTGGGTCGGGGGAGGTCAGAGTGTGGGTCGGGGGGAGGGGTGATCGGAGTGTGGGTCGGGGGAGGTCAGAGTGTGGGTTGGGTGGGGGAGATCGGAGTGTGGGTCGGGGGAGGTCTGAGTGTGGGTCGGGGGAGGTCGGAGTGTGGGTCGGGAGAGGTCGGAGTGTGGGTCGGGGGAGGTCGGAGTGTGGGTCGGGGGAGATCGGAGTGTGGGTCGGGGGAGGTCGGAGTGTGGGTCGGGAGAGGTCGGAGTGTGGGTCGGGGGAGGTCGGAGTGTGGGTCGGGCGAGGTCGGAGTGTGGGTCGGGGGAGGTCGGAGTGTGGGTCGGGAGAGGTCGGAGTGTGGGTCGGGGGAGGTCGGAGTGTGGGTCGGGCGAGGTCGGAGTGTGGGTCGGGGGAGGTCAGAGTGTGGGTCGGGGGGGAGATCGGAGTGTGGGTCGGGGGGAGATCGGAGTGTGGGTCGGGGGAGGTCAGAGTGTGGGTCGGGGGAGGTCAGAGTGTGGGTCAGGGGAGGTCAGAGTGTGGGTCGGGGAGGTCAGAGTGTGGGTCGGGGAGATCGGAGTGTGGGTCGGGGGAGTTCGGAGTGTGGGTCGGGGGGGAGATCGGAATGTGGGTCGGGGGGGAGATCGGAGTGTGGGTCGGGGGAGTTCGGAGTGTGGGTCGGGGGGGAGATCGGAATGTGGATCGGGGGGGAGATCGGAGTGTGGGTCGGGGGAGTTCGGAGTGTGGGTCGGGGGGGAGATCGGAATGTGGATCGGGGGGAGATCGGAGTGTGGGTCGGGGGAGTCAGAGTGTGGGTCGGGGGGGAGATCGGAGTGTGGGTCGGGGGAGTCAGAGTGTGGGTCGGGGGGGAGATCGGAATGTGGGTCGGGGGAGTTCGGAGTGTGGGTCGGGGGGATGGGAGATCGGAGCATGGGTCGGTGGAGGTCAGAGTATGGGTTGGGGCGGAGATTGCAGCGTGGATTGGGGCGGTGGGGAGATTGCAGCGTGGGTCGGGGGGAAATGGGAGTGTGGGTCGGGAGAGATCGGAGTGTGGGTTGGCGGGGGGTGAGATTGGAACGTCGGTTGCGGGGGTGGGGGGGAGATCGGAACATGGGTTGCCGGGGGGGAGATCGGAGCATGGGTTGGGGGCGGGGAAATGCGAGTGTGGGTCGGGCGGAGAGATCAGAATGTGGGTGGAAAGTAGGTTTGCTTCAGGGGCCAGGAAGGAGGAACTGCTACTTTTAAATCTGAAAGGCTGGTAAAATTTGAGTCATGCAGCCTCATTAACATATTCAAATAACGGACCCGCCTCTGGAGAGTCCTCTCGTCGCTGTCCCTCAACTCGCTTCTGTTAAAACTGGAAGTGGATTGGGGTCAGGTTTCAGAAGTTTGAAATTTTAACCAGCCTTTCCCCTGCCTGTTGTGGGGTGTTAAAATTATCCTCAGTACTCCAGCTGGGGCCTAACCAGTGATTTTTACAGGTTGAGCATGACTCCCTTGCTTTTGTACTCTATGCCTCTGTTTATAAAGCCAAGGATCCCGCAGGCTTTTTAAACAGCCTTCTTACCTTGTCCTGCCACCTGCAAAGATTTGTCACACCGTTCTTGCATCCCCTTTAAAATTATGCCATTTTGTACAATTCTCTGTACTCCTGTCTCTCTCTATCTATTAACTCATTCTCCTTCCCTCTCTCTCCTTCTTGCCTCTCCTCCCTCACCTCTCATTCTAACATTTCCCTTACTCTTTTCACTATCTCTTGATAATATGCATTGAGGGGAAGGTTGATCTTCTGTCTCATTGTATCCCTGTCTTGTTTGGTTTGCAGGAAGCTGTTGAAGTCGACTCTGGTCCTGACTCCTCTGTTTGGAGTTCACTATATAGTCTTCATGGCTATTCCTTACACCGAGGTGTCCGGGATTCTCTGGCAGATCCAGATGCATTACGAAATGCTCTTTAATTCCTCCCAGGTAATTCTGCTTTTCCTATGCAGAAGGATATATTTTTTGTCATGCATGTATGCTTGGGGTTACTAGCCACCAGGTGGCGCGACTGTCGGAGATCATTGGGCTGTACGCACGTGGGTGCGGCCCAGGTATAAAAGGCAAGCCATCATGTAATGTAATCACTTTGAGTCCTAATAAAGCAGAGCCAGGTTTGTACCTGTGTTAGTTTACAGTATTCTATCTAGCGAGTTATTACATACATAACATTTTTGTTGTCAACACAAGGGGTTATGGTAGTGTGGCAGTTATCTAGTATCAGTAAAAAGGACCATCAAGCTGTTGGATTATTGTAAAAACCCAACTGGTTCACTAATGTCCTTTAAGGAAGGAAACCTGCTGTCCTTACCCGGTCCAGCCTATATGTGACTCCAGTCCCACACCAATGTGGTTGACTGTTAGCTGCCCTCTGAATTGGCCTAGCAAGTCACTCAGTTTATGAAGGCCCACGCTTCTCAGGGCAACTAAGGATGGGCAATAAATGCTGGCCTTATAAGGGACACCCAGGTTCTGGGAATTAATAAAAATGTTTTTAACTGTGTCAAAGATTCTTGACTCTTTTTTTCCTTTGGTTAACCAGACATCTTACACACATTGTAATCAATCTCCAAGCTTAAGAGTCTCCAAACTAAACTGCACAGGGAGAGTTTCTGTTCACCTGACATGGAGTGCTCACTCTCTGTCCAGAGGGATGCATCTATCCAAACAGACCAGGCTCAGGGTAGCAAAGCCCAGGCTCAGAACAAATAAAAAGAGTGATTCACTTCCGATGCTACTGTACAGCCCATGTTTGTCTCAGTGTCAACTCCTGTACATGTAGAGTACACATCGGGCAAAAGGGAACGATTCACTCCCATCTGGTACTGTACGGTCCGTGTGTGTCTGTGTCAGCTCCTGTACATGTACAGTACATATCGCACAAAAGGGAATGATTCACTCCCATCTGGTACTGTATGACTTGTGTCAGGATGTCTCAGTACCAGCCCCTGTATGTATAGATCACAGTGAGGGTTTGTTATAGCAGATTACCAGGGAAGCTCTATTAATTGCACAGCAGAGCTCTAACTACTGTCCGTTTCACTTTTCAGGGTTGCTTTGTGGCTGTTATCTACTGTTTCTGTAATGGAGAGGTAAGTACTTGTGTTCGTCTTCGTGTGTGTGTGTGTCGTTTCTAGTGACTGAGCATAAGTGCCAGGTGTAGATGGATGACTGCCCTGAATTGATATAGTGCCTTGCCACGCTGAAGCACCTCAAAGGTTGGGAATTTCCTCGGAGTTGGCCCTGCTCCGCCACTGTAAATCTTCCCATCAGGTGAAGTGAACAGCGATGGAACACGAGGAAATTGGCAGCCAAAATGTTTCACGTGATAAATCCTGGCAACAGGGAATTTGATACGAGCACAGTAAACAGCATCCGTTGGGAAATACGCCCCCACATCATTTCTCCAGTTCTGGTGAAATATCATCGGCCTGAAATGTTAACTCTGTTTCTCTCTCCGTACATGCCACCTGACCTGCCTAGTATTTTAAACATTTTCTGTTTTTATTTCAGATTTCCGGCATCCACAGTATTTTAGAATCATAGAATCATACAGCACAGGAGGTCATTCGGCCTATCGTGCCTGTGCTGGCTCTTCGAAAGAGCGATCCAATTTGTCGCGCCCCCCTGCTCTTTCCCCGCAGCCCTGCAAATATGACCTGCTAGTCTTTTATAATGACTGAACCTGAGGACTGAAGGCATTATTTGGCATCACATATATCTTTGTAACCTGAGGGGCAATGATTAATCTTGTAACCCCAAATATACAATCAATAATTGTTTTCTTACTTCACTGGACTAAATATATTTTTGCCTGATTTTGCATTGGCCCTGCTGCATGCTGACAGCAGGCAATAGTCTCTGTTTTATTACTTTCACCATCTCTTTCTGAAGACATCAATTAATGCGAAATAGCAAGGACAATTTCCTCACCAAGAGCTTATTCAGCTAATCTTACTTAGTATTTTGGCTGACTTTTAAAAAAATTCAAACTTTACATTTACTACTGGGAGATGTGATTTACTGAATTAGAACTGAAGTTGGGAGAACAAAGATTTCAGGCAAAGATTACATAGAATTTACAGCACAGGAATAGGTCATTTGGCCCAACAAAAGTGTTTATGCTCCACACAAGACTCCTCCCCCACTATTTACTTCATCTAACCCTATCAGCATTTTCTATTCCTTTCTTCCATCATGTACAATCTAACTTTCTCTTAAATGCATCTACGTTATTCGCTTCAACCACTCCATGTTGTAGTGTTAAGATTGTAATGATTAATTCATATACAAAATGGAAAGGAGTCCTGCAAGACACTTGGGGCTGAATTTTCCATTTCCCACCACTATATGGTTTGTATTTGATCTTGACATAATCATCCATTGGTTCAGTATTCATGAAGGTATGGTAGCTATGTATCGGTCATGTCTTTTTCCACTGTATTCTAATGGGTCTATCCAACTGTAGTGCTGGTGGCGAGGGAGGAACAGGTCATTCTGCTGGTCCCTCATTTCTCATGAGCTAGGGCTACCCATCTGAGGATTGTCCTTCCCCTCTATGGTTCTGTGGCATCAGTTTCTCTGGAGGGTTTGGGGACTATTTGATTGAGATAGCTCAGTGGTCCAGGGAAGTTTTTATTACCAAACCCCTTTAATGTCTTGTTTTTTCAGATTTTGGATTCAATCAATCTTAACTTTAGGGAAAGGGCTTTGGATCTAAATTGATCAGAATGTTTATGCCCAATACACATACATAAATTTGACAACTAAAGTACTATTTAGGTTAATTAAGGCAACTAAAAATACATGCAAGGCACATGGCTGTAAGTATGCAAAGAGAGATAAATGTCTTACCTTGCGATCTTCAGGCTCACTGAGAGGAAATTTATTTTTAATGTCATTTTATAGGCCCCCGCTCCAGCTACTTGACGCCCCATTGGCCCTGTTCTAGTTACAAATCGATGATGCTTGATTACGCTGGTGCATTGCACAGATTCTAGGGAGATTTTACGTTTGGAATTATATAATAAGTTTTTGCTGAAAATTGAGCATAACTTTACATCGGCAAAAGCTGGCGCACTGTCCAGTGCATTTTTCCAATTACGCCTATAGTAGAAACTCCAGGCCATTGTGGTACCAGCCATGGCTCAGTTGGTAGCACTTTCGCAAGGCAGAAGGCCACGGGTCGCAAGTCCCACCCCAGAGACCCGAGCACAGAAATCCAGGCTGACACTCCAGTGGAGCACTGAGGGAGCACCGCGCTGTCAGAGGCGCTGTCCTCCGGAAGAGGCGCCAAACCGAGGCCAGGTGGAGGCCAAAGATCCCACAGCACCATATCAGGAAGAGCAGGGGAGCTTTTCCTTGCATCCTGGCCAATAGCTACCCCCCAACCAACATCACCAAAACAGATTGTTCATTGTCTGGTCATTACCACATTGCTGTTTGTGAGCAAATTGGCTGCCACGCTTCCTACCTTACAACATTTCACAAGCTGCAAAGTGCTCCAGGACATCCTGAGGGCATGAAAGGCGCCACACAAATGCAAGTCTTCCTTTCTTTCCTTCTTTTCATACTTTGTAATATTTATGCCTTGCTTTAAGACATACATTGGCCTGTGTTTCAGTCCATTTGCTTTTAATTATTATTAGCTGACAGTTAGAAACATAGAAACATAGAAAATAGGTGCAGGAGCAGGCCATTCAGCCCTTCTAGCCTGCACTGCCATTCAATGAGTTCATGGCTGAACATGAAACTTCAGTACCCCCTTCCTGCTTTCTCGCCATACCCCTTGATCCCCCGAGTAGTAAGGACTTCATCTAACTCCCTTTTGAATATATTTAGTGAATTGGCCTCAACTACTTTCTGTGGTAGAGAATTCCACAGGTTCACCACTCTCTGGGTGAAGAAGTTTCTCCTCATCTCGGTCCTAAATGGCTTACCCCTTATCCTCAGACTGTGACCCCTGGTTCTGGACTTCCCCAACATTGGGAACATTCTTCCTGCATCTAACCTGTCTAAACCCGTCAGAATTTTAAACGTTTCCATGAGGTCCCCTCTCATTCTTCTGAACTCCAGTGAATACAAGCCCAGTTGATCCAGTCTTTCTTGATAGGTCAGTCCCACCATCCCGGGAATCAGTCTGGTGAATCTTCGCTGCACTCCCTCAATAGCAAGAATGTCCTTCCTCAAGTTAGGAGACCAAAACTGTACACGATACTCCAGGTGTGGCCTCACCAAGGCCCTGTACAACTGTAGCAACACCTCCCTGCCCATGTACTCATTCTGAGAATGTTAGCATTTGAACGTTTCTGATTATAAGGAGCTCTTTGCCTCACTCTCCAGTGTCTTATAACTGAGGAATGAAAACTCACGTAGGAGAATGGCATGGCAGAAACATCAGACAGCAATGTGCCATCGCCACAGATGTAATGTACCATTAAGTCGAGGAAGCTGACCGGCTTTATGGAGAGTTTAAAAAAAAAGGTTAACAGTCCTCATGTTGTACACCACCTTTACATACAGGAGAAAGTTTTGCTTTTGTCTGACAATCACAACAGAAGATATTCTCAGCAGTAATTGTCAGGGGACTAGGTCTGTATTTGTTGCTTGCTTGTTCCTATCTTATTTTCAAACAGGCATCACAAACGATTCCCTTTATATCCAATTGACTTATATTTTAGCATCCCATAAATAACTTCAACAGCTATTGATCATGTGGGTTAGATCTTTTATAAATGGCAATTGATTTGACACTATGATGGAATACAGAAAACAATGACTAAGGGAATAATGGGGGCGACACCAATGACACATCAAAAAGTGCTTTTAAAGTCGCTAATTTTTCCAATATTGTCACCACAGGAACAATTAAATGTGACATCATTGGAAGCAGAGACCAGATTCAGCCCCTTCCCTGAACTCAATCTGCACTCACCTTTCTGAATGCAAGATGGTTAATGGCAAGACTAGCTTCTCGGAAAATGACACTTTGTAAATGAATGATGAAAAAGCAGGCCCTTGATGTATAAAAGATGTATAAAAGTACTGACTTGTAGTTGTAGAAACAACACATTGTAATGAACATTCGGCATTGTCAAATGAAGTAACAGATCCCTCAAATTAAAAAACTTTATTATAGACAAAAGATATTTATCCACCATATTTTACACTTAAAAATGTATTTCCATCTGATAAATTACCTTAGAATCATCATAGAATGGTTACAGCCCAGAAGAAGGCCATTCGGCCTGTCGAGCCCGTACCGACTCTCAGTTCATTCCACTCCCCTGCCCTTTCCCAGTAGCCCTGAAAATGTTTTTCCTTCAGATACTCATCCAAGTCCCCTTAGAAAGCTCAGATTGGATCAGCCTCCACCACGCTTTCAGGCAGTGCATTCCAGAACACAACCACTCACTGCATAAACATTTATTTTTCTTACATTGCTTTGGTTCTTTTGCCAATCACCTTAAATCTCTTTCCTCTGGACCTTATATATCAACGTAAATGTCAGCTTGGCTTAGTGATAGCAGTCTTGCTTCTGAGTTGGAAAATTGCACTTTCAAGTCTCTCTCCAGAACTTTAGCACGTATAGGGTGTGTGTCCAATTCTGGGTACCACACTTTAGGAAGGATGTGAAGGCTTTGGAGATTTACTGCCGCTGCTTCTGCTATCATGTGATATCACTCCTTGTTTTGGGGAAATCGGCGAAGGTTCCACCGCCGGTGATACCGCCTCCAATGAGGTCCTTCCCCGTCTTCTCCGAATTCCCATTCTTTCCAAATTCCCAAATACAATACTCTGTTCTAGTGCACTCTGTTTAATCCCGCTCTGTGCAGACCCCTCTGTGCTCTGCAGACCTGGTGAAAACAGATTCAATAATAGCCTTCAAAGGAAATTGGATAAATATTCGAAGAAGAAAAAATTGCAGGGATATAAGGAAAGTCCGGTAGCATGGGACTAACTAAATTGTTCTTTGAAAGAGCCAGTGCAGACTCGATGGGCTGAATGGCCTCTTTCTGTGCTTTACTATCTATGATTCTAAGATAACGGTTCTTGGCAATAAGGTACATTCTGGGGGAGGGGTGTTGCCGAGCCAATACTGGCCGCGGGGAGGGAGATGCAAGGCTGGGGCTAGGAAGACCCAAGAGCTCCTTGCAGGGCTCTGGGGATGGGGGCAGCACTCCTGCTCATTCTGGCCTACAAGGATTCCACGTAAAAGTAATATTTATTAAGTTACCATGGCTTCTTCTGTCCTCTCTGGGACTGCCATTTGGTTTGGCTGTCGGGGTTGGCCTCCTGAGACCCTCCCGAATGCTGAAATTAAAATACCGTTGCAGCGCTGATAATGCCATCAATCTGCAACTTGTAAATTTAAATTAGGCCCCCGCCTGCCTGCAGCGAGAGCCACGGCCGGCTTCAAAGACAGTGATGGTAAACTGCTGCTGGGAGGGAAAGGTGTGGCCTCGGTAAGTGGAATCAGATAATTTTTGTTGTAGACTATTATCAAACTCAAGAAGAACAATTAAATACTAAATGCATCTGTTTTAATGTCCTGCATGTGATGATTTGTCAGATCACTAATGATAGAGGACTAAGGAAGTCATACTTATAAAGTGCGATGTGAGTGGATAGCTCTCGTTGAATTGACTGACCCTTTGCTGTGCTATAAATTCTATAATTCTACCTTCTCAGGCGTTTTCAGAATTTTGAACTCTTCAATTAGGTTTGCTTTTATCTTTTGTGCTCCAGAGGATACAATCTTCTCATCATTGCAGTATGGGGGTCATTTTAACGTCGGGCGATATTACATCAGCCGCACTTTATACATCTCTCCCGGATTTTAATTTCCATTGACCATAATAATCCCCATGAGTGAGTGATTTAAATTGAGAGGGAAAATCCACGCGGAACACTACCTGCTCAAAGCATTCCCTCATTTTATATTCCGTATACAGTTACAAAAATATTGATTGATGTACATCGAGGAAAGAACAAGAGGGAAGGACTGTGATGGGGCGGAATACAGAAAAGATTAAATGACAAAAGGGATGATGGTGCAACACAAAATGAGATGGTAATGGGACAAGTAAAGAATCACAAATGGGTCTAGAAGAGGTATAAATGGGAATAGCAGAATCATCAACAGGTGCCATCTGAAAAAATGGGGGCGGGGGGGAATTGCTTTGAACATGGGGCAATAGTTTGCCAATTACTGATTTTTCTTTTTCTTCTTTGTGATTTTGAAAATCATGGGTCTAGCAATTGGATCGCACTGCACCTGCTTTACAGACATAAAACGGGCGCCTAAGGGACCAATGTGGTGGGTGGCGTGCGTGCGCTCATTCTGTGCTGGAATTGTAATATCAGCCATTTGATTTGGACTCCTTTCTCGGCGTCCAGAGCACATGCCTGAAACTGGCCATAGGCGCTATGCGAGTGCAAATTCGGGGCTTAATGCCTGTTTCAAACTGCCTTTAAGAAATCGTGTACTGTCCTTACTACGGTCAGTTTCTTCAGGCGCTTGGCAGCCTAGCTGGGTGCTGCCACTTGGAAGGTAAATATGAAGCTTTTTCCTTACCTTATTGTGGAGCTGGCCCATCTCGCTGCCCACTCTCACCCCCTATGACTGGAGGACTGCCTCTGGCCACTTGGCAGTAATAAATGAATGAGACCAGCAGGCCAATTTGCCATGGTCCTGCCACCAGGAAAACTAGGTTGTTGCGGTGTGCACTGCACCAGGCTCGCTCCCCGATTCCGGTGCGAGCCAAGTTCTAGGCTGTGTGTTTTGCCACTTTTGATTATATATCGCTGCCCTTTTCTTCAGGTCCAGAGTGAGATCAAAAAGGCATGGGCACGCTGGACCTTAGCACTTGACTTCAAACGCAAAGCCCGGAGCGGGAGTACCACCTACAGCTATGGGCCGATGGTGTCACACACCAACAACAGCATCAGCACCAACCTGACCACCCGAGCACCACAGGCCCTCCACCTCAACAGCCGACTGGGCAGCGGGCTGCTGAATGGACATCGGAACCTGCCAGGCTACGTCAAGAACAGCTCGGTGTCCGAGAACTCCCACCCCTCCTCCCTTCCTGAGCAGTATGGCAAAGACGACGAGCATGGCAGGAGTTTGGGGTCTCCAGGGTCCTATAAGCCTTCGTTGGTCATCGAGGAAGAGAGGGAGACTGTAATGTGACTGGTAGATACGTGCACAAGATGCATCCAACTCCACACACAACTGCATTCCTCAACTTTAAGACAATAGCAATGGAATGAATTTATTCTCCATTTGTTTCACTACACTGGTAAGAGCAGGCTACTCCAACTGGAAAAGGACCAATAAAATGTGGAAAGAGAATCAGGAAGACATGACACATCCAGCTGCATCATGTTATCCTTTTTCCCTCTTAAGGATTGCCTGCATCTTTGAATAATTATTTAGATTTTAGTCGAGCACTGTTCCTCAATGTCGTCACAAGTGCCAACATTCAGTGGGTAGACTTAAAGCAGAGTTGGTGACACTCGTTGCTTCTGCATGGCCTGAATCTACCAGAGTAAATCCTCTCTGCACCTACATCTCACCCTCATCAATTGACCATGTTAGAGATCCATCAGTTGCTTGGGTTGATGGGGAAGAGCAGGCAATCTACTCCACTCTATTTTTCTTTGTTGGCAGACATATTCAGCTTTGGGATTTGATGATGCAAAACTCTCCCCAGACAATGTCTGGGTTTTTTTTTTGCTGAGGAGTTATCTTCAGCTGGAGGGACCACTAGATCCCAGAGAAGAGGGGTGTGGAAGATGGCCTCAGCAGAATCATGTAAAGGTGACAGTTAGAAACATACCCCTTCCTTTTTTTATCGAGTTTGCAGATGGTTGCTGCACCACTACATAAAGAGCTGCAGAGACCCACCTAGGGTGTGACAATGTCCTGAATATCTTGCACTGATATCAGGGAAATTAATAATTTGGATCTTTTTTTATTTTGGGAGGATAGCAAGAAGATTGAGAAATAATGGGGTAACAAAACGACCCAACAGCCAACATCAGCACAGATCCTTAATAGCAGAAACGCAGGGAGAAGTCGGTATTTAGAATAGTGCTATTGTGAAAAGCCACACAGGCACTGTTTGAAAGACCATGGGTAATGCAACTGCAAGATTCCCAATTATCTTTAATACTTTGAGTAGGATGGTGACCCCCTGAGTACAATAAGACAACATTGAAAACCACAATCTTCTCCATTGACCAGGCATTGATCTCCAAGTGTAAGGTATCAAAGTTCAACTGACTTCATGTCCACTCATTGTCCAGCGAACTAATTGGAGTACGTTCAAAACATGGTGATGTTCTGGATGTTGTTTCTAGTTGAGTTTGTAATGTTCATGTTATTTGGTTAACAATTGTGAGAAAAAAAAGGATAAATTATTATTTATTGTTAATATTATTATTTTTTAACAAATGCAGGACAGTTTGCAGCTTTAATGATTGTGAAAAATAAATAAATTTGCTGGCTGTTTCTATAGTGACTGACAAGAATAGTGAATTGTGTTCCATTTTGGATTGATGTCCTTTTTATTATAAAATGGAGACCGTGTGATGGCAATCTGGGAGTTTCACCCACAATTAGTCCGCTTGGAAAGATTATTCACTGCATTTGCATCAGAGTCCACAAGTACACTTCACATAAGGTTTTAAAGGGCGCATTTGGAAAAAAAGGGGTTATATCATGTAATAGTAATGCAGAGGTCATGAGTTCAAATCTCAGCATAACAAATCATGAACCTGTGTTCAATAAATCTGGTAATTTGTGGGCGGACACCAGAAAAAAAGTGTCTTGGTTCGCTAATGTCCTTCAGGGAAGGGAATCTGCCACCCCTACTTGATCTACCCCTTCATGTGACTCCGGTCCTGCTATTATGCGATCGACTATTAACACCATCTGAAGTGGCAGAGCAAGTTGCAAATTGCAGGAAGAAAACCCCCATCATCTTCTCAGGGAAACTAGAGATGGACAATAAATGCAGGCCTTGCCAGGGTTGTCCAGATCCTGAGAACAAGTGTAAATTTCCCAGTCATGGATGTGCTGCCCCCAGAGCAGGATTAAACACCCACATGTTCTGACTGGCTCGCCCGCACAGTGTTAGCGAACCACGTAGATTAGGATCTGGGTTTCTTTTCCCTACGTCTTGTTCCTTGAGGAATCCATGCATCTCTTTTTTAAATGTTTCAATGGCCACATTCCTTGTACCAGGTTGCAGTCTATAACCAACATTTGCTGTACAGAGTGACAAATAGATCAACTGCGTCTACATTCACTGCATTATACCAACATAGGAACAGGAGTGGGCCATTCAGCTCCTCAAGCCTGTTCCAGCATTCAATCAGATCATGGCTAATCTGTACCTCAACCCCAATGACCTGCCTTTGCTCCATAATCATTGATGCCCTTACTCAACAAAATTCTATCAATCTCAGTCTTGAAAATTTCAGTTGAAACAGCCTTCAAGAACATAAGAACATAAGAAATAGGAACAGGAGTAGGCCATACGGCCCCTTGAGCCTGCTCTGCCATTCAATAAGATCATGGTTGATCTAATCATGGACTCAGCTCCACTTCCCCACCCGTTCCCCATAACCCCTTATCCCCTTACCGTTCAAGAAACTATTTCTGTCTTAAATTTATTCAATGTTCCAGCTTCCACAGCTCTCTGAGGCAGCGAATTCCACATATTTACAACCCTCTGAGAGAAGAAATTTCTCCTCATCACTGTTTTAAATGAGCGGTCCCTTATTCTAAGATCATGCCCTCTAGTTCTAGTCTCCCCCATCAGTGGAAACACCCTCTCTGCATCCACCTTCTCAAGCCCCCTCATAATCTTATATATTTTGATAAGATCACCTCTCATTCTTCTGAATTCCAATGAGTTAGAGGCCCAACCTAATCAACTTTTCCTCATAAGTCAACATTGGGACATTGGAACTGGTTCTGCGGGAGGTGGGACCAGTACAAACCGGACGGTCTGCACCTGGGCAGGACCGGAACCGATGTCCTAGGCGGAGTGTTTGCTAGTGCTGTTGAGGAGGGGTTAAACTAAAATGGGCAGGGGGATGGGAATCAATGCAACGAGGCAGAGGGAAGTAAAATGGGGCAGAAGCAAAAGGTAGCAAGGAGAAAAACAAGAGTGGAGGGCAGAGATATCAAGGGCAAAAATCAAAAAGGGCCACATTACAACATAATTCTAAAAGGACAAGGAGTGTTAAAAAAACAAGCCTGAAGGCTCTGAGTCTCAATGTGAGGAGTATTCGTAATAAGGTGGATGAATTAACTGCTCAGATAGCTGTTAACGGATATGATGTAATCGGGATTACGGAGACATGGCTCCAGGGTAACCAAAACTGGGAACTGAACATCCAGGGGCATTCAATATTCAGGAAGGAAAAGGAGGTGGGATAGCGCTACTGGTTAAAGAGGAGATTAACGCAATAGTAAGGAAGGACATTAGCGTGGATGATGTGGAATCTATATGGGTAGAGCTGCGAAACACCAAAGGGCAGAAAGCATTAGTGGGAGTTGTGTACAGACCACCAAACAGTGATAGGAAGGTTGGGAATGGCATCAAACAGGAAATTAGGGACGCATGCAATAAGGGTACAGTTATCATGGGTGACTTTAATCTACATATTGATTGGGCGAACCAAACTACTGGCAATACTGTGGAGGAGGAGTTCCTGGAGTGTATAAGGGATGGTTTTCTAGACCAATATGTCAAGGAACCAACTAGAGAGCAGGCCATTCTAGACTGGGTCTTGTGTAACAAGAGAGGATTAATTAGCAATCTGGTCATGCAGGGCCCCTTGGGGAAGAGTGACCATAATATGGTAAAATTCTTCATTAAGTTGGAGAGTCATACAGTTAATTCAGAGACTAGAGCCCTGAACTTAAAGAAAGGAAACTTCGACGGTATGAGGCGTGAATTGGCTAGGATAGACTGGCGAATGATACTTAAAGAGTTGACGGTGGATAGGCAATGGCAGACATTTAAAGATCACATGGATGAACTACAACAATTGTACATCCCTGTGTGGCGTAAAAATAAAAAAGGGAAGGTGGCTCAACCGTGGCTAACAAGAGAAATTAGGGAAGTGTTTAAGTGTTAAATCCAAGGAAGAGGCATATAAATTGGCCAGAAAAAGCAGCAAACCTGAGGACTGGGAGAAATTTAGAATTCAGCAGAGGAGGACTAAGGGTTTAATTAGGAAGGGGAAAATATAATATGAGAGTAAGCTTGCAGGGAACATAAAAACTGACTGCAAAAGCTTCTGTAGATATGTGAAGAGAAAAAGATTAGTGAAGACTAATGTAGGCCCCTTGCAGTCAGAATCAGGTGAATTCATAATGGGGAACAAGGAAATGGCAGACCAGTTGAACAAATACTTTGGTTCCGGCTTCACGAAGGAAGACACGAATAACCTCCTGAAAATTCTAGGGGATCGAGGATCTAGCAAGAAGGGGGAACTGAGGGAAATCCTTATTAGTCAGGAAATGGTGTTAAGGAAATTGAATTGACTGAAGGCCGATAAATTCCCAGGGTCTAATGGTCTGCATTCCAGAGTATTTAAGGAAGTGGCCCTAGAAATAGTGGATGCATAAGTGGTCATTTTCCAACATTCCATGGACTCTGGATCAGTTCCTATGGATTGGAGGGTAGCTAATGTAACCCCACTTTTTAAAAAATGATGGAGAGAGAAAACAGGGAATTATAGACCGGTTAGCCTGACATCGGTGGTGGGGAAAATGCTGGTGTCAATTATTAAAGATGCAATAGCAGTGCATTTGGAAAGCAGTGACAGGATCGGTCCAAGTCAGCATGGATTTATGAAAGGAAAATCATGCTTGACAAATCTTTTAGAGTTTTTTGAGGATGTAACTAGTAGAGTGGATAAGGGAGAACCAGTAGATGTGGTGTATTTGGACTTTCAAAAGGCTTTTGACAAGGTCCCACACACAAGAGATTAGTGTGCAAAATTAAGGCACATGGTATTGGGGATAATGTATTGACATGGATAGAGAACTGGTGGCAGACAGGAAGCAAAGAGTAGGAATAAACGGGTACTTTTCAGAATAGCAGACAGAGACCAGAGGGGTGCCGCAGGGTTCAGTGCTGGGATCCCAGCTCTTTACAATATACATTAATGATTTAGACGAAGGAATTGAATGCAATATCTCCAAGTTTACAGATGACACTAAGCTGGGTGGCAGTGCGAGCTGCGAGGAGGATGCTAAGAGGCTGCAGGCTGACTTGGACAGGTTAGGTGAATGGGCAAATGCATGGCAGATGCAGTATAATGTAGATAAATGTGAGGTTATCCACTTTGGGGGCAAAAACAGGAAGGCAGATTATTATCTGAATGGTGACAGATTAGTAAAAGGGGCGGTGTAACGAGACCTGGGTTTCATGGTACATCAGTCATTGAAGGTAGGCATACAGGTACAGCAGGCAGTAAAGAAAGCAAATAGCATGCTGGCCTTCATAGCGAAGGAATTTGAGTATCAGAGCAGGGAGGTCTTACTGCAGTTGTACAGGGTCTTGGTGAGACTACACCTTGAGTATTGTGTGCACTTTTGGTCTCCTAATCTGAGGAAGGACATTCTTGCTATTGAGGGAGCGCAGCGAAGGTTCACCAGACTGATTCCTGGGATGGCAGAACTGACATATGAGGAAAGACTGGATCGGCTAGGTTTCTACTCACTGGAATTTAGAAAAATGAGAGGGGATCTCATAGAAACATATAAAATTCTGACAGGACTGGACAGGTTAGATGTAGGAAGAATTTTCCTGATGTTGGGGAAGTCCAGAATCAGGGGACACATTCTAAGGGTAAGGGTTAAGCCATATTGGACCGAGATGAGGAGAAACCTTTTCACCCAGAGAGTTGTGAGCCTGTGGAATTCTCTGCCACAGAAAGTTGTTGAGTCCAGTTCGTTGGACCTATTCAAAAGAGAGTTAGATGTGGCCCTTATGGCTAAAGGGATCAGGAGGTATGGAGAGAAGGCTGGGGTGGGGTACTGAGGTTGAATGATCAGCCATGATCATATTGAATGGCTCAAAGGGCCGAATGGCCTTCTCTTGCACGTATTTTCTATATTTCTATGTTTCTAATCCCCTCATCCCCGGAATCAACCTAGTGTACCTTCTCTGAACTGCTTCCAAAGCAAGTATATCCTTTCGTAAATATGGAAACCAAAACTGTACGCAGTATTCCAGGTGTGGCCTGAACAATACCTAATATAGCTGTAGCAAGACTTCCCTGCTTTTATACTCCAACCCTTTTGCAATAAAGGCGGATACCATTGGCCTTCCTGATCACCTGCTGTACCTGCATACTATCCTTTTGTATTTCATACACAAGTAACCCCAGGTCCCGCTGTACTGCAGCACTTTGCAATCTTTCTCCATTTAAATAATAACTTGCTCTTTGATTTTTTTTCTGCCGAAGTGCATGACCTCACACTTTCCAACATTATTCTGCATCTGCCAAATTTTTGCCCACTCACTTAGCCTGTCTATGTCCTTTTGCAGGTTTTTTGTGTCCTCCTCACACATTGGTTTTCCTCCCATCTTTGCATCGTCAGCAAACTTGGCTACGTTACACTCAGTCCCTTCTTCCAAGTCGTTAATATAGATTGTAAATCGTAGGGGTAGGGATTTCCAGAGTTCCACTACACCTTGTGAAAATATGCTTCCTTATCTCAGTCCTGAATGGTCTAGCTCAAATTTTCAGATTTTGTTCTCTTGCTCTGGATTCCCCCACCGAAGGTTATAAATTTCCTTTATCTATCGTATTGAATCCCTTTATCATTTTAAACATCTCGATTAGATCACCTCCCAACCATTTAAACACAAGAGAGTACAAGCTAAGTTTATGCAAGTTGCTGGAGAAATACCATCAACGATGTCTCTGCAAGATCCTACAAATCCCCTGGGAGGACAGACGCACCAATATTAGTGTCCTCGACCAGGCCAACATCCCCAGCATTGAAGCACTGACCACACTTGATCAGCTCCGGTGGGCAGACCACATTGTCCGCATGTCAGACACGAGACTCCCAAAGCAAGCGCTCTACTCAGAACCCTTTCATGGCAAACGAGTCAAGGGTGGGCAGAGGAAACATTACAAGGACACCATCAAAGTCTCCCTGATGAAGTGCGGCATCCCCACCGACACCTGGGAGTCCCTGGCCAAAGACCGCCCTGAGTGGAGGAAGTGCACCCAGGAGAGCGCTGAGCGCCTCAAGTCTCATCACCGAGAGCATGCAGAAAACAAGCGAAGGCAGCAGAAGGAACGCATGGCAAACCTGTCCCACCCTCCCTTACCCTCAACGGCTGTCTGTCCCACCTGTGGCAAGTACTGTGGCTCTCATATTGGACTGTTCAGTTACCTAAGGACTCTTTCTAAGAGTGGAAGCAAGTCTTCCTCAATTCCGAGGGACTGCCGATGATGATGAAATAATTACTGACCCATGTCTATACCAACCCAATCTCCATTCACTGCACTGGGTAACCTATATAAGCCCAATCCCCATTCACTTCAGTGAGTGACAGTCTATATAAACCCAGTCCCCAATCACCATACTAGGTAACAGTTTATATAAACCCAGTCCCCATTCACTGCACTGGGTGACAGTCTATACCAACCCAATCCACCTTCACTACTCTGGGTGACAGTCTATATAAACCCAAACCCCATTCATTACACTGGGTGACAGTCTATATAAACCCAGTCCCCATTCACTGCACTGGGCGACAGTCTATATAAACCCAGTCCCCATTCATTACACTGGGTGACAGTCTATATAAACCCAGTCCCCATTCACTGCACTGGGCGACAGTCCATATAAACCCAGTCCCTATTCACTGCACTGGGTGACAGTCTATATAAACCCAATCCCCATTCACTGCACTGGGTGACAAGCTATATAAACCCAGTCCCCATTCATTGCAGTTTAAAGTAAGATTCCAGGTTTACTTTATATGGTGATAGTATGGGGCGGTATCTGATAGAAACATAAAAACATAGAAAATAGGTGCAGGAGTAGGCCATTCGGCCCTTCTAGCCTGCACCGCCATTCAATGAGTTCATAGCTGAACATTCAACTTCAGTACCCCATTCCTGCTTTCTCGCCATACCCCTTGATCCCCCTAGTAGTAAGGACCTCATCTAACTCCTTTTTGAATATATTTAGTGAATTGGCCTCAACAACTTTCTGTGGTAGAGAATTCCACAGGTTCACCACTCTCTGGGTGAAGAAGTTCCTCCGCATCTCGGTCCTAAATGGCTTACCCCTTATCCTTAGACTGTGACCTCTGGTTCTGGACTTCCCCAACATTGGGAACATTCTTCCTGCATCTAACCTGTCTAACCCCGTCAGAATTTTAAATGTTTCTATGAGGTCCCCTCTCATTCTTCTGAACTCCAGTGAATACAAGCCCAGTTGATCCAGTCTTTCTTGATAGGTCAGTCCCGCCATCCCGGGAATAAGTCTGGTGAACCTTCGCTGCACTCCCTCAATAGCAAGAATGTCCTTCCTCAGGTTAGGAGACCAAAACTGTACACAATACTCCAGGTGTGGCCTCACCAATGCCCTGTACAACTGTAGCAACACCTCCCTGCCCCTGTACTCAAATCCCCTCGCTATGAAGGCCAACATGCCATTTGCTTTCTTAACCGCCTGCTGCACCTGCATGCCAACCTTCAATGACTGATGTACCATGACACCCAGGTCTCTTTGCACCTCCCCTTTTCCTAATCTGTTACCATTCAGATAATAGTCTGTCTTTCTGTTTTTACCACCAAAGTGGATAACCTCACATTTATCCACATTATACTTCATCTGCCATGATTTGCCCACTCACCTAACCTATCCAAGTCGTTCTGCAGCCTCACAGCATCCTCCTCGCAGCTCACACTGCCACCCAACTTAGTGTCATCCGCAAATTTGGAGATACTACATTTAATCCCCTCATCTAAATCATTAATGTACAGTGTAAACAGCTGGGGCCCCAGCACAGAACCTTGCGGTACCCCACTAGTCACTGCCTGCCATTCTGAAAAGTACCCATTTACTCCTACTCTTTGTTTCCTGTCTGACAGCCAGTTCTCAATCCATGTCAGTACACTACCCCCAATCCCATGTGCTCTAACTTTGCACATCAATCTCTTGTGTGGGACCTTGTCGAACGCCTTCTGAAAGTCCAAATATACCACATCAACTGGTTCTCCCTTATCCACTCTACTGGAAACATCCTCAAAAAATTCCAGAAGATTTGTCAAGCATGATTTCCCTTTCACAAATCCATGCTGACTTGGACCTATCATGTCACCTCTTTCCAAATGCACTGCTATGACATCCTTAATAATTGATTCCATCATTTTACCCACTACCGATGTCAGGCTGACCGGTCTATAATTCCCTCTTTTCTCTCTCCCTCTTTTTTAAAAAGTGGGGTTACATTGGCTACCCTCCACTCCATAGGAACTGATCCAGAGTCAATGGAATGTTGGAAAATGACTTTCAACGCATCCACTATTTCCAAGGCCACCTCCTTAAGTACTCTGGGATGCAGTCCATCAGGCCCTGGGGATTTATCGGCCTTCAATCCCATCAATTTCCCCAACACAATTTCCCGGCTAATAAGGATTTCCCTCAGTTCCTCCTCCTTACTAGACCCCCCGACCCCTTTTATAACCGGAAGGTTGTTCGTGTCCTCCTTCGTGAATACCGAACCAAAGTACTTGTTTAATTGGTCCGCCATTTCTTTGTTCCCCGTTATGACTTCCCCTGATTCTGACTGCAGGGGACCTACGTTTGTCTTTACTAACCTTTTTCTCTTTACATATCTATAGAAACTTTTGCAATCTGTCTTAATGTTCCCTGCAAGCTTCTTCTCATACTCCATTTTCCCTGCCCTAATCAAACCCTTTGTCCTCCTCTGCTGAGTTCTAAATTTCTCCCAGTCCCCAGGTTCGCTGCTATTTCTGGCCAATTTGTATGCCACTTCCTTGGCTTTAATACTATCCCTGATTTCCCTTGATAGCCACGGTTGAGCCACCTTCCCTTTTTTATTTCTATGCCAGACAGGAATGTACAATTGTTGTAGTTCATCCATGCGGTCTCTAAATGTCTGCCATTGCCCATCCACAGTCAACCCCTTAAGTATCATTCGCCAATCCATCCCAGCCAATTCACGCCTCATACCTTCAAAGTTAGCCTTCTTTAAGTTCTGGACCATGGTCTCTGAATTAACTGTTTCATTCTCCATCCCAATGCAGAATTCCACCATATTATGGTCACTCTTCCCCAAGGGGCCTCGCACAACGAGATTGCTAATTAATCCTCTCTCATTACATAACACCCAGTCTAAGATGGCCTCCCCCCTAGTTCGTTCCTCAACATATTGGTCTAAAAAACCATCCCTTATGCACTCCAGAAAATCCTCCTCCACCGTATTGCTTCCAGTTTGGTTAGCCCAATCTATGTGCATATTAAAGTCACCCATTATAACTACTGCACCTTTATTGCACGCACACCTAATTTCATGTTTGATGCCCTCCCCAACATCACTACTACTGTTTGGAGGTCTGTACACAACTCTCACTAACGTTTTTTGCCCTTTGGTGTTCTGCAGCTCTACCCATATAGATTCCACATCATCCAAGCTAATGTCCTTCCTAACTATTGCCTTAATCTCCTCCTTAACCAGCAATGCTACCCCACCTCCTTTTCCTTTTATTCTATCCTTCCTGAATGTTGAATACCCCTGGATGTTGAGTTCCCAGCCCTGATCATCCTGGAGCCACGTCTCCGTAATCCCAATCACATCATATTTGTTAACATCTATTTGCACAGTTAATTCATCCACCTTATTACGGACACTCCTTGCATTAAGACACAAAGCCTTTCGGCTTGTTTTTTTAACACCCTTTGTCCTTTTAGAATTTTGCTGTACAATGGCCCTTTTTGTTCTTTGCCTTGGGTTTCTCTGCCCTCCACTTTTCCTCATCTCCTTTCTGTCTTTTGTTTTTGCCTCCTTTTTGTTTCCCTCTATCTCCCTGCATTGGTTCCCATCCCCCTGCCATATTAGTTTAGCTCCTCCCCAACAGCACTAGCAAACACTCCCCCGAGGACATTGGTTCCGATTCTGCCCAGGTGCAGACCGTCTGGATTGTACTGGTCCCACCTCCCCCAGAACCGGTTCCAATGCCCCAGGAATTTGAATCCCTCCCTGCTGCACCATTGCTCAAGCCATGTATTCATCTGAGCTATCCTGCGATTCCTACTCTGACTAGCACGTGGCACTGGTAGCAATCCCGAGATTACTACTTTTGAGGTCCTACTTTTTAATTTAGCTCCTAGCTCCTTAAATTCATTTCGTAGGAACTCATCCCTTTTTTTACCTATGTCATTGGTACCAACGTGCACCACGACAACTGGCTGTTCTCCCTCCCTTTTTAGAATGTCCTGCACCCGCTCCGAGACATCCTTGACCCTTGCACCAGGGAGGCAACATACCATCCTGAAGTCTCGGTTGCGGCCGCAGAAACGCCTATCTATTCCCCTTACAATTGAATCCCCTATCACTATCGCTCGCCCACTCTTTTTCCTGCCCTCCTGTGCAACAGAGCCAGCCACGGTGCCATGAACTTGGCTGCTGCTGCCCACTCCTGATGAGTCATACCCCTCAACAGCACTCAAAGCAGTGTATCTGTTTTGCAGTGGGATGACCACAGGGGACCCCTGCACTACCTTCCTTGCACTACTCTTCCTGCTGGTCTTCCATTCCCTCACTGGCTGTGGACCCTTCTCCTGCGGTAAGACCAACTCGCTACACGTGATACTCACGTCATTCTCAGCATCGTGGATGCTCCAGAGTGAATCCACCTTCAGCTCCAACTCCGCAACGCGGACCGTCAGTAGCCGGAGGTGGACACACTTCCCGCACATGTAGTCGTCAGGGACACTGGTGTTGTCCCCGTGTTCCCACATGGTACAGGAGGAGCATATCACGTGACCGAGCTGTCCTGCCATGACTTCACCCTTAGATACACTTAAATTGCCAACAACAATGTTAAAAGTTACTGACTAATAAAGAAAAAGAAAAACTACTCACCAATCAGCAGCCAATCACTTACCACGTTGGCTGTGACGTCACCTTTTGATTTCTTTCTACTTCTTTTTTGACTTCTCTCAGCTGGAGCTGCACCGGTACGCCTCTCTCAACTCCCGCCTCTCTCGACGCTCCCCGGACTGCTGAGCCTTTTATAGGCCGCTGCCTCTCTCGACTCCCGCCTCTCTCGACGCTCCCCGGACTGCTGAGCCTTTTATAGGCCGCTGCCTCTCTCGACTCCCGCCTCTCTCGACGCTCCCCGGACTGCTGAGCCTTTTATAGGCCGCTGCCTCTCTCGATTCTTTTAAAGGGATCTTGATTATAGAAGCCCCATACTTGAATTGCTAAAATTCTCACTTTCTTTGGACATTAACCGCTGCTCATTCAGCATCTCTACAATCTATGTATAATATGTTAAAAGTTTTATGTATGATGCACATTTGCTTGATTCCTGTAACACTTCCCCTATCATGCTTTGCTAATAAGACCTCTTATTGTCATAAAACAATACATATTCTGACTCACCGCAAGTAACACCATGGGAGACCTGCTAGTATGGATATCAAAACCTCGCAGCTAGTGTACAGTATAGGTGTCACACTTCAAAGTATTAAAATGATAAAAAAGAGAGTAAGAAAGCCAGTCGTTTCATAATGGTATCTCCTGAGCCCTAGCTGAGAAGTTACAAGAAACTGCCAATTTGCAAATTTCTCCAACCAACAGCAATTGACCTCAGGATGAAACCTGTTATGTCTTGGATAAAGAGTCAGACTAGATACTGCAAGCTCAAAGTAAGTGTGACCGTAGTCCTTTATTACAGATCTCAGAGTGCCTCTCCAGCCTGTGAGGCCTCCTTATATACAGGTGCTCCCAAGGGACTCTAGGGGATAAGCCCTCTGGTGGTTAGACATGGTAATTACAGGTTTACATGCATAACAACACACCCCCCCAAACTATTTACAATGTGAGTCGATCTGGGGCCTTCCTTTCCTGCTGGATCGTCTCGGTGCAAATGCTGGTGTCGGTGAGTCGTTTGTTGGGCCTTCGCTGGGCTGCTGTGCAGCTGACCTTGTTGGACTCCTGGGGGTGGTGAACCTTGCTGGGCTGCTGCGGGTGATGGGTTCTGCTTCGTGGTCAACTGCTGGGTCGGTTGCCACTTGTTTGTGTATTGGAGAGTCGAAAAAGGTAGAGTCTATTGTGGGTTGTTCTGGATAGTCTGTAAATCTGAGTTTGGTTTGGTCCAAGTGTTTTCTGCAGGTGAGTCCATTTGCGAGTTTGACCACAAACACTCTATTCCCCTCTTTGGCCAATACAGTGCCGGCAATCCACTTGGAACCTTGTCCATAGTTCAACACAAATACTGGATCATTTACTTCAATTTCGCGTGACACATTTGCGCGATCATGATATATATTCTGTTGAAGCTGCCTGCTCTCTACCTGTTCGTGTAGATCATGGTGGACCAACGAGAGCCTTGTCTTAAGTGCCCTTTTCATGAGCAGTTCAGTGGGAGGGACCCCGGTGAGCGAGTGGGGTCTTGTGAGGTAACTAAGCAGGACTCGGGATAAGTGAGTCTGTAGTGAGCCTTCAATTACCCTCTTCAACCTCTGCTTGATTGTTTGAACTGCTTGTTATGCCTGACCATTGGATGCTGGCTTACACGGGGCAGACGTGACATGTTTGACCCAATTGTGGGTCATGAATTCCTTGAATTCGGCACTGGTAAAGCACGGCCCGTTGTCACTTACAAGGACATCAGGCAGGCCATGCGTGGCAAACATGGCCCGTAGGCTTTCAATGGTGGCAGCGGACGTGCTTGCTGACATTATCACACATTCAATCCATTTGGAGTACGCATCTACAACCACTAAAAACATTTTTCCCAAGAATGGGCCTGCATAGTCGACATGAACCCAAGACCATGGTTTGGAGGGCCAAGACCATAAACTTAGTGGCGCCTCCCTGGGTGCATTGCATAACTGGGAACATGTATTACCTTTGTGCACTCAGGACTCTAAGTCTGCATCGATACCGGACGTCCACATGTGGGATCTGGCTATCGCTTTCATCATTACAATGCCTGGGTGGGTACTGTGGAGATCACTAATGAAAATGTCCCTGCCCTTTTTTGGCACAACTACCTGATACCCCATAGGAGGCAGTCTGCTTGTATAGACATTTCATCTTTACGCCGCTGGTTCGGTTTTATATCTTCCTGCATCTCTAACGGGACACTAGACCAACTCCCATGAAGCACACAGTTTTTTACTAAGGACAGTAAGGGGTCCTGGCTCGTCCAGGTTTTAATCTGTTGGGCGGTAACAGGTGATTGCTCACTCTTGAATGCTTCCATTACCATGATTAAATCTGCAGGCTGTGCCATCTCCACCCCGGTGGTGGGCAATGGCAGCCTACTGAGAGCATCGGCACAGTTTTCTGTGCCTTGCCTGTGGCGGATGGCGTAGTTATATGCTGACAACGTGAGCGCCCATCTCTGGATGCGGGCTGATGCATTCGTATTTATCCCCTTACTTTCAGAAAAGAAGGATATAAGCAGCTTATGGTCGGTTTCCAATTCAAATTTGAGCCCGAACAGATATTGATGCATTTTCTTTATCCCGTAAACACACGCTAACGCTTCTTTTTCGATCATATTGTAGGCCCTCTTGGCCTTAGACAGACTTCTGAATGCATAAGCAATCGGTTGCAATTTCCAAAATTCATTAGCTTGTTGAAATACACACCCGACCCCATACGACGACGCATCACATGCTAGTACCAAACGTTTACATGGATTGTACAACACAAGCAATTTGTTTGAACATAACAGCTTCCAGCTTTCTCAATGGCATTTTCTTGGCTTTTACCCCATACCCATTTATCTCCCTTACACAGTAAAGAGTGCAGGGGTTCTAACAATGTGTTCAGACCTGGTAAGAAGTTACCAAAATAGTTCAGGAGTCCTTGAAACGACCGCAGCTCCATCACGTTCTGTGGTCTCGGTGCGTTCTTTGAATCGGTGGACCTGATGCTGTCCGCCGTGATTCTTCTCCCCAGGAACTCCACTTCAGGCATCAGGAAAACGCACTTCGAGCGTTTTAGCCTGAGCCCCACATGATTAAGCCGACTAAGAACCTCCTCCAGGTTCTGCAGGTGCTCGACGATGTCCTGACCTGTAACCAAGATGTTGTCCTGGAAGACCACGGTGCGCGGGACTGACTTCAGCAAGCTTTCCATGTTCCTCTGGAATGTCGCCGCGGCTGATCGAATCCCAAATGGGCATCTGTTGGAAACGAAAAGACCTTTGTGCGTGTTGATGCAGGTGAGGCCTTTCGAAGATTCCGCCAGCTCTTGCGTCATGTAGGGCGAGGTCAAGTCCAGCTTCGTGAAGGTCTTTCCTCCCGCCAACGTCGCAAATAGGTCATCTGCCTTTGCTAGCGGGTATTGATCCTGCAGTGAGAAATGATTGATAGTTACTTTATAATCACTTCAGATTCTGACGGTGCCATCTCCCTTGAGGACTGGAACAATCGGACTGACCCACTCATTGAATTTGATTGGCGAAATGATGCCCTCTCGTTGCAGCCTGTCCAGCTCGATCTCCACCCTCTCTCTCATCATGTAAGGTTCCGCTTTCGCCTTGTGATGGATGGGTTGCGTCCCCGGAATCAAATAGATCTGCACTTTTGCTCCTTGGAACTTCCCGATGCCTGGTTCGAACAGCGAGGGGAATTTGCTTAGGACCCGGGCACATGAGGTGTCGTCAACGGACGAAAGTGCTTGGACGTCGTCCAGCGTATCTTTCCCAGCCAGCTCCTGCCGAACAGCGTAGGGCCATCGTCCGGAACCACCCAGAGTGGTAAATTGTGCACCGCTCCATCGTTGGAGACCTTTATGGTAGCACTGTCAATTATGGGAATCAGTTCCTTTGTGAATGTTCTAAGTTTGGTACGAATGGGAGTCAGGACTGGCCTTGAAGTCTTGTTGCACCACAACTTATCGAAAGCCTTTTTACTCATTATGGACTGGCTTGCGCCCGTGTCCAGCTCCATGGACACTAGGAGTCCATTTAATTCAACCTTCAGCATTATCGGGTGACACTTTGTGGTAAATGTGTGCACCCCCTATACCTCTGCCACCTCGGTCCGAGGCTCTGGTTCGTCATAATCCACCGTGGATCTGTCCTTCTCTGCAACATGGTGGTTTGCAGGATTAGCAGGGTTTGCAGCTCGCCTGCACATACATTGGAGGTGTCCCATTGTTCCACAACCCTTGCAAATGTATCCTTTGAAGCGGCATGAATGGAATCGATGATCACCCCCGCAGCGCCAACAAGGTATTAATTGCCTTGTATTCACCACCCTTGATGGTGGATGAGTCATCTGCGGACGTGCAGCTGCAGGCGTGTAAGTTCTGCCCTGTACATTTCGATTCAAAAACGTTACTTTGTTCACAGTACTTGCAGCAGCACTAGTGTGCTGGGAAATTTGTTTGGTATTGTTACTGGTGGAGATAAACGCCTGGGCTATTGCTATGGTTTTACTCAAGGTTGGGGTCTCTACAGTCCAAAGTTTGCGAAGTATTACTTCATGGCCAATGCCAAGTACAAAGAAATCCCTGAGCATATGCTCCAAGTGTCCTTCAAATTCGCAATGTCCTGCAAGGCGCCTTAGCTCGGCGATGTAGCTCGCCACGTCCTGGCCTTCAGACCTCTTGTACGTGTAGAATCGATGCCTCAGAACACTTTCCTTCGGGTTTAGGTGCTCCCAGACCAGTGTGCACAACTCATCGTGTGACTTGTCTGTGGGTTTTGCTGGAGCGAGCAGGTTTTTCATGAGGATACATTGATGTCCCGCAAACAGTGAGGAGGATCACTCTTCGTTTGGCAGCGTTCGCTTCTCCTTTCAGCTCGTTGGCCACAAAGTATTGGTCAAGTCGCTCCACAAAGGTTTTCCAATCATCTCCCTCTGAAAATGTCTCCAGGATGTCCACAGTTCTCTGCATTGTTGCTTTGGGGTTCGTTATCTTTATCTCATCGCCAGTTGTTATGTCTTGAATGAAGAGTCAATTAGATACCACAAGCTCAAAGTAAGTGTGACCGTAGTCCTTTATTACAGATCTCAGAGTGCCTCTCCAGCCTGTGAGGCCTCCTTATATACAGGTGCTCCCAAGGGATTGTGGGATCCCTTAGGACTCCAGGGTATAAGCCCTCTGGTGGTTAGACATGGTAATTACAGGTTTACATATATAACAAAACCATTTACCACTGTGGGTTTGAAGGGACAGGCTGGGTTGCATACAGCTGCACCTTAGCAGCAGAATAATATACCATGTGTGATCAAACAGAGCATAATCTGAGCAACTCTAAAGAAGATTTGTCAGTAGCAAGTAAGTATACCCTTGTTGCCAACAGCTGCTATACGTGAGCTGTCTCTCCCCATCATTGCTTTTGATCACTTAACTTTTTGCAGCCTTTGGCTGGCCATGCGTAAACAGATTGTTTGAGCACCATTACATCTCAAATGCTTTATCCTCCATTCCTTGCACATTGACCTCTGGTGTGCTCCTTGGTTCCATACATGGTTCCCTCCTAATCAGGAGAAAGATGGAAGGACCAACTGGGATAAGAACCTACAGAAACATTAATGGGGAGGTTAATAGGACAATGAGGAATTTGGAAATGAGTCTGGCTACAGACACTAAAGACAACATTAACAAATGTGTTCAATGCCAGCAAAGGCTTTTGTTCCCTCCCTACACTGTCACCTCTACAATCTCCCATTTTGCTCTCTGGAGATCCAACAGGGGTACTCTTTGATAAGCCTCAACCCCAGGTAAATGGGTTGCAGAAGGGGCAGGGTGGTGGCTGAATGCCTGCGCCTCAATCCACCAATGTTGATGAACCCATCCCGGATAGAATATACCCTCAAGAATTATTGCACCATGTCAGTCTAACTCATTCTTTACCAACTTATAATTCCTCACATCCTTCCATCTAGACGATTTAAAAAATCCCGATCTGGCAAATTTTACACAGCACTCAAATGAATATTTTTGTTGGTGATTAAGGGATGATGGCAGTTAGAAAATTTGAAAAATAAATTTTCGAAAATGGAAACATTGACTTGCACCAGCATGAGACATTTCAGCATTGCCGAATCTTCTCATCGATTCCCTGCTATTACTGGTAATTCAAAACCTTATGCTTAATTACACAGAACAGCGATTCTAGCTTTACAATTACATGAATCAACAATATTGATCTTCAGACAATGAGATTACCAATGAAATGTGCATTCCACCTATTGACTGACCCATTTACCCAGCTTTGATTAAAACCAGCTTGATTATAATAGGAACCTAATGAGTGAATGAAGATCTTAATCTGTTTCAAGAAAAATATTTTGACAAGCTGTTGGAGATCATTTTACCGCACCTATTTGATACTCACTGTCTGTAACCTTATTCAGCCCTACAACCCTCTGAGAACTCTGCATTCCTCCAACTCTGGTCTCTTATGCATCCCCCATTCCTTTTACCATGCTATTGCTGGCTGTGTCTTCAGCCGTCTAGTTCCTAAGCTCTGGAATTCCCTCCTTAAAGCTCTCTGCCTCTCCTCCTTTAAGAAACTCCTTGAAATCTAGCTCTTTTGGTCACTGTGAGGTGGAACATTGCAGTAAGGTGAGGTGGAACACCCTCAGCATCGAATCACTGACCACACTCGACCAGCTCCATTGGGCGGGCCACATTGTCCGCATACCCGACACAAGACTCCCAAAGCAAGCACTCTACTCGGAACTCCTATACGGCAAGCGAGCCCCAGGTGAGCAGAGAAACCGTTTCAAGGGCACCCTCAAAGCCTTCTTGATAAAGTGCAACATCCCCACAGACACCTGGGAGTCCCTGGCCAAAAACCGCCCTAAGTGGAGGAAGAGAATCCGGGGGGGCGCCGAGCACTTCAAGTCTTGTCGACGAGAGCATGCAGAAATCAAGCGCAGGCAGTGGAAGGAGCGTGATGCAAACCAGTCCCACCCACCCTTTCTTTCAATGACTGTCTGTCCCACCTGTGACAGAGACTGTAATTCCCGTATTAGACTGTACAGACTGTAGCTGAGAACTCACTTTTAGAGTGGAAGGAAGTCTTCCTCGATTTCGAGGGACTGCCTATGATGATGATGGTCTCCGGTCCTAATATCACTTTCTTTGCTCAACGTCAATATTTTCCGATTACACTCCTGTGAGACATCATGGGACATTTTACTATGTGCTATGTGCAAGTTGGGGAGACCAAGTGTAGATTGGGTGACCGGTTTGTGGAGCACCTCCGTTCAGTCTGCAAGTGTGACCCTGAGCTTCTGGTCGCCTGTCACTTTAATTCTCCGCTCCACTCCCACTCTGACCTCTCTGTCCTCGATCTCCTGAACTGTCCAAACAAAGCTCAACACAAGCTCGAGGAACAGCACCTCATCTTTCGTTTAGGCACTTCACAGCCTTCTGGACACAACATCGAGTTCAACAATTTCAGAGTGTAACCGCTGCCAATCTTTGGCTCCCTTCTGTTTTTCTGTTTTTATTCCAGATTCCAGCGTCTGCAGTATTTTATTTTTGTTGTTTGCTTGTTTAGTATATGTTTTTTCCCACATTGGTGCTGATTCCTTGATAAGATACGTTGAGGGGATTCTCCCCTCTAGGCCAGAATTCTGGTGGATCAGTCCTTCTGCCCCACCTTCCAGATCCGCCCTCAATCACCTCAACCCATCTTCCTGGTCTGATGTTCTCTCTATATTCACAGCGGGCTCTCGGTGCTAAGAGGGAAGCAGGGAAGATAATCCCAGCAGTGCTGTGGTTTAAAAGGGACTTTAAAGGAGCAGGTGTGACTCCAAAGCAAGGCCTCAGGTGAGAATGAGGCCTTCAGAAAGTAAGTATTTTGGGCCAACTGATGGGATAGTAGGCTAGTGCAAGGTTCTATAATAAAAACAGAAAATGTTGGAAAGTACTCAGCAGGGAGCACTTTCAAAGAGCCGGCACTGGCACGATGGGCCAAATGGCCTCCTTCTGTGCTGTGTCATTCTATGATTTTAAATCAGGCAGCATCTGTGCAGAGAGAAACAGTTAATGAGGGGAATTTTAAGCCTCACCCCCACCCGCCCCCACCCGAAAAAAATGGGTGAGTTTGGGTCAGGTATGATGTAAAACATTGAAAAACCTCAAACTCAAACTCAACCCGCCTCGAACCCGCCCACTTCCAGTTTTAACGGAGGCGGAACGGAGACGGGCAACCAACCCACTCTCAGGAGGCGGGCTTCTCATTTAAATATTTTAATAAGGCTGCGTGCCTCAGATTTTATCTCTCTTCCAGAATCTCGGTTAAGGAGATTTTCGAAGTGCTCCTTCCAGCGGGCACTGACTGCCTCTCTGTCCTTGATGAGCACCTCCCCGTTCTTAGCCCTCAGTGGGGTAGCATCTTGAGTGCTTGAGCACCAGCCCTTATACATGGCCTTCTTCGACCTTACAAAGGCCTTTGACACTGTCAACCGCGAGGGTCTATGGGGCGCCTTCCTCCATTTTGGATGCCCCCAAATAAGTTCATCACCATCCTCCGCCTGCTCCACGACGACATGCAGGCCGTGATCCTTATCAACGGATCCATTACAGATCAATCCACGTCCAAACCGGAGTCAAACAGGGCTGCGTCATTGCCCCAACCCTCTTCTCAATCTTTCTCGCCGCCATGCTCCACCTCACAGTAAACAAGCTCCCTGCTGGAGTGGAACTAAACTACAGAATCAGTGGGAACCTGTTCAATGTTCATCATCTCCAAGCCAGGTCCATGACTACCACAATCTCTGTCATCGAGCTACAGTACACGGACAACGCCTGCGTCTGCGCACACACAGAGGCTGAACTCCAAGTCATAGCCAACATATAGAAACATAGAAACATAGAAAATAGTTGCAGGAGTAGGCCATCCAGCCCTTCGAGCCTGCACCACCATTCAATATGATCACGGCTGATCATGCAACTTCAGTACCCCATTTCTGCTTTCTCTCCAAATCCTTTGATCCCTTTAGCCGTAAGGGCCACATCTAACTCCCTTTTCAATATATCTAATGAACTGGCCTCAACAACTTTCTGTGATAGAGAATTCCACAGGTTCACAATTCTCTGAGTAAAGAAGTTTCTCCTCATCTCGGTCCTAAATGGCTTACCCCTTATCCTTAGACTGTGTCCCCTGGTTCTGGATTTCCCCAACATCGGGAACATTCTTCCTGCATCTAACCTGTCCAATCCCGTCAGAATTTTATTTGTTTCTATGAGATCCCCTCTCATTCTTCTAAATTACAGTGAATATAAGCCCAGTCGATCCAGTCTTTCTTCATATGTCAGTCCCGCCATCCCGGGAATCAGTCTGATGAACCTTCACTGCACTCCCTCAATAGCAAGAATGTCCTTCCTCAGATTAGGAAACCAAAACTGTACACAATATTCAAGGTGTGGCCTCACCAAGGCCCTGTACAACTGCAGTAAGACCTCCCTGCTCCTATACTCTAATACCCTAGCTATGAAGGCCAACATGTCATTTGCTTTCTTCACCGCCTGCAGTACCTGCATGCTATCTTTCAATGACTGATGTACCATGACACCCAGGTCTCGTTGCACCTTCCCTTTTCCTAATCTGTCACCATTCAGATAATATTCTGCCTTCCTGTTTTTGCCCACAAAGTGGATAACCTCACATTTATCTACATTATCCTGCATCTGCCATGCATTTGCCCACTCACCTAACCTGTCCAAGTCACCCTGCACCGAGAGACTGGGCGGTACTTTGCCAGGAAGATTCCTCTCAAACATATGACAGTACTGCCTGGCGACAAAAAAAAAACTTATGCCGTAAATCTGGGCGGCTGCGCGCGGGAGCTCCCAATCTCAACGGCAAATGCAATCCTCGCCAAAGTGCCGCCGAGGATTGCGTTGAGCCCAGGGAAGGGGGAACACTTAAAAATAAACATTTTCACAAAAAATGAAAAAAAACACTGGAACACCTTCAGGGGACCCCATACTCATAAATCGCTGAAAAAAAAATTAAAATAAGTTCACTAACCTTTTTTTGCAGGTCTTCTTACTTACCGTCAGGGTTAGACCTGCCTTCACGCAGAGTTCCTTCCCCCTGCTGCCGCTGACTCCAACCCGCACCAATATGGCAGCTCGGTGGGTGGGAGGTTATTTTTGCGACTTGCTCGTCAGAGGCCGTCAGTGGGCGGTTCCCAGCAGTACTCCCCTGCCACCGGCAGGAGACCTAGAGCAATCTGTCACCGTGGGGAGACCGCCCAAAAAACTGGGCGACAGTGGGCAGTAAGGCCACCATGTTCGAGCCCTATATGTTTCAATGTGAAGGAAATCTGCTGTCTTTACCCGGTCTGGCCTATATGATCCCACACCAATGTGGTTGACTCTTAACTGCCCACTGAAATGGCCTAGCAAGCCACTCAGTTGTATCAAGCTGCTACCAAGAATAACAAGCAGCATTGTGCGACCACCTTCAATACATGGGCTGCAGCGGTTCAAGGAGAAGGCCCAGTCCAACCTTCTGAGAGATGGCCAATAAACGCTGGTCTTGCCAGAGACACCATATCCTGAAAATAAATGAAAAGTAAAGTGTAGTTGCTGCTCTAATGTAAGGAAATGTGGAACCAATTTGGGCGCAACAAGGTCCCACAACAGTAATGTGATAATTGACCAAATAACCTGCATTAGTAATAATGGTTAAGGGATAAATATTAGTCAAGGCACCTCCCCTGTTCATCTTCAGATAGTGCTATAGGAAATTTTACTTTCACCTGAGAGGACAATTTATTATGCATATGACAGTATAATAGATCACCCTCACTACTACACTGAAGACTAAACCTGGATTATGTGCCCAAGTCTCTGGAGTGGGGCTTGAACCATCTGATTCAGAGATAAAAATGCAAGCACTGGACCAAGGCCGAAACCATCAATTGATGGCCATCAATCAACTGATGTTAGTCAACATCATGTTTAGTTTACAAGTGTATTTTAGATTTTTCTAGAAACGCATCGTTGAATATAAAAATGTGCAAGAGCACTGTGCATTTTCTCCCACTCTCTCAATCACTTTGTTGACATCTTTTGAAGGGACGTGTTTCTGCAATGACGGGGCCAAATGTTCTTTTTGCTACACGTTTGAGCTGCTTTGCTAACTTGTCTCAGTAAATAATTAACCGAGTTAGTTATGCCTGTTTGGAACTCATTTAATTATTCTAACAGCTTTTAACAAAAATGTGAATTCGAGACATAAATTAAAATCTGATTTCCTGGGACTGATGAATGCCGTTTCCTTTGTAACTATCATCATCATCATAGGCAGCCCCTCGAAATTGAGGAAGACTTGCTGCCACTCTAAAAGTGAGTTCCTAGTGACTGAACAGTCCAATACGGGAATTACAGTCTCCGTCACAGATGAGTCAGAGAGTCGATGAAGGAAAGGGTGGGTGGGGAGTCTGGTTTGCTGCTTGCTCCTTCCGCTGCCTGCGCTTGCGTTCTGCATGTTCTCGGCGACGAGACTCGAGATGCTTAGCGCCCTCCCGGATGCTCTTCCTCCACTTAGGGTGGTCTCTGGCCAGGGACTCCCAGGTGTCGGTGGGGATGTTGCATTTTATCAAGGAAGCTTTGAGGGTGTCCTTGAAACGTTTCCTCTGCCCACCTGGGAGGACAGGCACACCAACGTCAGTGTTCTCGATCAGGCCAGCATCGAAGCACTGACCACACTCGACCAGCTCCATTGGACAGGCCACATTGTTCGCAAGCCTGACACAAGACTCCCAAAGCAAGTGCTCTATACGGAACTCCTGCACGGCAAGCGAGCTCCTCTGTAACTAGGTGGAATAGTAAAGCTCCGATTTTAAATTGGGGCATTGGTTCGGCGTGAGGTCGAGTGATCGCTGAGCTTGCATGACCAGGCTGGGGTGAGGCCTGCGCCATTTTAACTCCCGGGTCTCATTTCCATCTCTCAGGTGAGTGAGGTGGCAGGAGGCCACCATCAGACACCCGTAGGAATGGTCCCCGGCAGTCAGGTAAGTGCATCTGTGCGGGGTGGTGCGGGAACCAGTGGCAATCATGATTGGAGAGAGGAGGAAGTCCAGGGCAGGTTTCCTTGTAGGGCCCAAGATGCACTCCTTCTTCTCCCAACCCACAAAGATATTTATAAACTTAACTTCTCGGCCCTGTTCGAGAACTGCTTCTCTTCGGTGCCAGGTTTCCCTGGCAAAACCCGTGCTCGGCACCAGTCCTCAAACTCAAAACATATTTCTTATATTATACCCCAAAAGAACAAAGAGGGAATATAAGGAGATTGCTTTATGTAGAGGATTGGGAGGACATGACCAGAAATAAAATCAGAATCCACAATAGCCTTTAAAACGGAAAAGGATAAACCTTTGGGGAAATGGCAGGAGAATAGCATTAAGCAGAGTTCTTTCAGAGAGTTGGCAAAAGCATGATATGCCAAACGGGTAAAATGCAAGAGACTAGGTCTGAGCAGTGAGCTTTATCAGAGAGTCAGCACAGGCATGATGTGTCAAATGGTGAATGGTCAGGAGAGTTTGAACAAGCATGATGGGCTCAAAAAAGAAAGAAATACTTGAATTTATATAGCGCCTTTCACGACCACCAGACATCTCAAAGCGCTTTACAGCCAATGAAGTACTTTTGGATTGAAGTCACTGTTGTAATATATGAAATACGGCAGCCAATTTGCATACAAACAATCTCAAAGCAATGTGATAATGACCAGATAATCTGTTTTTTCATACGTTCATTGAGGGAATAAATATTTTCCAGGACACCGGGGATAACTCCCCTGCTCTTCTTCCAAATAGTGCCATGGAATCTTTTACGTCCACATGAGAGAGCAGACGGGGCCTCGGTTTAATGTCTCATCTGAAAGACGGCACCTCCGACAGTGCAGCACTCCCTCAGCTGGAGTGTCAGCCTAGATTTTTAGTGCTCAAATCCTTGGAGTGGGACTTAAATCCACAACTTTCTGACTCAGAGGCGAGTGTGCTACTCAATGAGCCACAGCTGACACGACAAATGGGGAAATGATATGGCAATGGGACAGCCAGCACAGAAACATAGAAACAGGAGTAGGCCAGTCAGCCCCTTGAGCCTGTTCCATTATTCCACCAGATCATGTTTGATCTGTACCTCAACTCCATTTATCTGCCTTAGCTCCATATCCTTGATACTCTTACCCAACAAAAATCTATCAATCTCCGCCTTGGAAGCTCCAATTGTCCATGCATCTGCAGGCTTTTTGGGAGAGAGTTCCATATTTCAACTACCTTTTGTGTGAAAAAGTACTTCCTGATGCCTAGCTCTAATTTTAAGATCATGTCTCCTTGTTCATGATTCCCCATCAGAGGAAATAGTATCTCTATTTATTCTATTGAATCTTTTCAACATTTTAAATACCTTGATCAGATCACTCCTCAATCTTCTATAGTCAAGGCAATGTAAGTCAAGTTTATACAACTTGTCCTCATATTTAACCTACTAAACCCCAGTACCATTCTAGTGAATCTGCGCTGCACCCCTTGCAAGGCCAATATATCTTCCTGAGGTGTTGTGCTCAAAACTGAATGTAATACTCCAAATGGGATCTGACCAAGACTCGTACAACTAAAGTAGTACGTCCCTTTGTAATACAGCCCCTTGAAATAAATGCCGATATTCCATTAGCCTTTTCCATTGCTTTATGTATCTGTCTTTACATCAATTTAACTGGTAGAAACAGCCAGCTCCTGAGGCAGTTCCAGATGGAAGGTGAAAACAGTGCGGCTGGGGAAGGGGAAGGGCATGTGCCTGTATAGCAATCCAGCGAACTCCTGCTGACAAGGCCAGAAGACCATCTGAGTTCTTTCAAAATTCCCACCAGCCCACCCGCTGTTTTTCATGGTTTCTTGGAGCAGGGTGCTTTTCATGGATAGTGCTCACCTCACAGGGTGAATGACAATTCCACTCCCTCGCCTATGGAGTGACTAAAAAAAGACTTGCATTTATATAATGCCTTTCATGACCTAAGGATGTCCCAAAGTGCTTTACAGCCAATGAAGTACTTTTGAAGTGTAGTCACTTTAAACAGCCATGTGATAATGACCAGATAATCTGATTTTGTTATGTTGATTGAGGGATAAATATTGACCAAAACACCAGGGATAACTCCACTGCTCTTCTTCGAAATAGTGCCATGGGATCCTTAACGTCCACCTGAGGGAGTAGACGGGGCCTTGGTTTAACATCTCATCCAAAAGATGGCACCTCAGACAGTGCAGCACTCCCTTGTTGGAGTGTCAGTCTAGATTGTTGTGCTCAAGTCTCTGGAGTGGGACTTGAACTAACTGACCCAGGTTGACAACGGCTAAGCCTGAATTTTCCGTAACCTTTGATGCCCCTACTTTTTTGGCACCCAATCTGAGCTCAATGGCCTCACTCACTGCATCCCGCAGCATCAGTGCCACCCTTGTCAGGCTTGGCTCTCACTTCTGAGTCAGAAGGTGATGGATTCAAGCACCCAATTCAGAGACTTGAATCCAGGCAGACAGTTTAGTGCAGTGCTGATGGAAGTACTCAGTGCCGAAGTTGGCATTGTCAACTGGAATGTATGTATGCCTGGGTTTACCTGCCACCAGGGGGAGTGACCGTCGGAGGTCATTGGGCCACAGACACACATGTGCAGCCCTTGTGATATGGCCTTACTATACAGTACAAATGCACACGAGGCCCATACTTGAAAGAAGGTCACTCTGTGACCAGTACCTTTAATTCCCAGCACTAAAGTGAGGAAGGTGGGTAGAGCTTCCCCTTCTATACCTGAAAGTCCAGGTTAGGAGTGTCTCCCACCAGTTCACCACCTAGTGGTCAGTGTTCTCACAGTGTACAACTTAGGTCAGTTTATACATGGGTTCAATGACAGTTAAATACATGACATCACCTCCCCCCAAAGTCTTATTGGGATCACAGGCTAAGTCTCTCTGGTGGTTTACGCTCCCTTGTAGAGCGCCTGAGTTGGGGCTCCGGTTGTTGGGCGCTGGCCTGAGTGCCTGCTGTTTGCGGTGCCTCAGGCCTGTCCAGACTGCACACAGTGACTGGGCTCTCCTCCACTTGGTTCCGGTGTTCGGTCACCTGTGGAGGAGTGAACTCTACATCGTGTTCTTCCTCTGCTTCTTCTATGGGGTTGCTGAACCTCCTTTTTGTTTGATCCACGTGTTTGCAGCAGATTTGTCCACTGGTAAGTTTCATTACCAGAATCCTATTCCCCTCTTTGGCAATCACAGTGCCTTCGAGCCATTTAAGCCCTGCAGCATAGTTGAGAACAAAGACAGGGTCATTGACATCAATACATTGCACCCTCGCATTCCCGTCATGGTAGTCACATTGTGACTGACGCCTGCTCTCAACAATTTCTTTCATAGTGGGATGTATAAGGGATAACCTGGTTTTGAGCATCCTTTTCATTAGCAGCTCTGCGGGTGGGACCCCTGTGAGCGAGTGTGGTCGGGATCTATTGGCCAACAGGAAGCGTGATAAGCGGCTTTGTAGGGAACCCCTTGGATTCTGAGCACCCCCTGTTTGATTATCTGCACTGCTCATTCCGCCTGACCGTTTGAGGCCGGCTTGAACGGTGCTGTTCTGACATGGTTGATACCATTTCCTGCCATGAAGTCCTCGAATTCAATGCTTGTAAAGCATGGGCCATTGTCACTGACCAAGACGTCAGGTAGACCATGGGCGGCGAACATTGCACATAGACTTTCTACCGTGGCAGAGGATGTGCTTGAATTGAGAATGTCACACTCGATCCATTTGGAGTAGGCGTCTACTACAACCAAAAACATTTTTCCCATGAAAGGACCTGCGTTGTCCACATGGATGCGTGACCATGGCTTGGCGGGCCAGGACCAAGGGCTAAGGGGGCTTCCCTGGGCGCATTGCCAAGCTGGGCACACGTGTTCCAGGTCTGCATCTATCCCTGGCCACCAAACGTGTGACCTGGCAATTGCCTTCATTATGACAACGCCCGGGTGCTCATTGTGGAGTTCTCTGATGAACATCTCTCTGCCCATCTGTGGCATGACTATTCGGTTTCCCCAATATAGGCAATCGGTCTGAATCGAGAGTTCATCCTTACGCCTGTGAAATGGTTTGAATTCCCGTACGTGGCTGCCCAGTCCCCATTCAGGACACAATTCTTGCCGAAAGACAGTAGCGGGTCTCTATTTGTCCAGACTTTGATCTGACGGGCTTTCATGGGTGAGCCTTCGCTTTTGAAAGCTTCCACAGCCATGACCATCTCAGCAGCATGCTCGGTTGCCCCCTCGGTGGTGGCTAGTGGGAGCCTGCTGAGTGCATCGGCGCAGTTTTCAGTGCCCGGTCTGTGCTGAATTGTATAGTCATAGGTGGTTAACGTGAGTGCTCACCTCAGTATGCGGGCCGATGCATTTGCATTTATGGCCTTGTTGTCAGCCAAAAAGGACGTTAGGGGTTTATGATCTGTCTCCAGCTCAAATTTCCTGCCGAACAGGTACTGGTGCATTTTCTTTACAGCATATACACATGCAAGCGATTCCTTTTCTACCATCCCGTAGCCCCTTTCTACCTGGGACAGACTTCTGGGGGCATAAGCTACCGGCTGTAACTGACCCTTGGCATTAACATGCTGCAACACACACCCGACCCCATAGGACGACGCGTCGCACGTTAAAACAAGTTTCTTACATGGGTCATATAGCGTTAAAAGATTGTTGGAGCATAACAAATTGCGTGCTCTATCAAAAGCCCTTTCCTGGCTGTCCCCCCAGACCCATTCGCGACCTTTGCATAGGAGCACATGTAGCGGCTCTAACAGCGTGCTCAATTTGGGAAGAAAGTTACCAAAATAGTTCAGGAGCCCCAGGAACGAATGCAGCTCCGTCGTGTTACTGGGTCTGGGTGCTCTCTGGATCGCTTCCGTATTGGATGCAGTAGGTCTGATCCCATCTGCTGCTACCCTCATCCCCAGGAATTCTACCTCTGGAGCTAGGAAGATGCATTTCACCTTTTTCAGTCGCAGACCTACCCGGTCCAGTCTGCGTAGCACCTCCTCCAGGTTGCGGAGGTGTTTTTCAGTATTACAACCTGTGATGAGGATGTCGTCTTGAAAAACCACTGTCCTTGGAATCGACTTGAGGAGGCTTTCCATATTGCGTTGAAAGATCGCGGCGGCCGAGCGAATCCCAAACGGACATCTGTTGTACTCAAACAACCCCTCATGTGTCGTGATGGTAGTCAGCTTCTTCGACTCACTCGCCAGCTCCTGGGTCATGTAAGCTGAGGTTAGGGGTTAGGTCCAATTTTGAAAAATGTTTGCCACCGGATAGCGTCGCGAAGAGGTCCTCTGCTCTCGGTAGCGGGTACTGGTCTTGGAGTGACACCCGATTGATGGTGGCCTTGTAATCACCACATATCCTGACCGATCCATCTGCCTTGAGCACTGGCACAATTGGGCTCGCCCCAGTCACTGAATTCGACTGGCGAGATGATGCCTTCTCTCAGCAGGCGGTCCAATTAGCCTTCTATCTTTTCTCGCATCACATACGGCACCGCTCTGGCCTTGTGGTGTACTGACCTGGCGTCCGGGTTTATGTGAATCACTATCTTGGTCCCCAATGAAAGTGCCAATGCTGGGTTGAAATAGTGAGTCAAATTTGTCCAGGACCTGTGAGCATGATATTCGCTCCACAGAAGAAATTGCATTGACATCGCCCCATTTCCAGTGCATGACAGCCAGCCAACTCCTCCCCAGCAGTGCGGGACCGTCCCCCGGGACAATCCAGAGTGGCAACTTGTTCTCCGAATCTTTGTGGATCATGACTACTGTGGCGCTGCCTAGCACCGGAATGCTCTCCTTTGTGTATGTCCGTAGCTGTGCATCAATTAGCAATAATTTTGGCCTCCTGGCCTTGGACGCCCACAACTTGTCGAACTGTTTAATACTCATGGCCCCTGTGTCTAGCTCCATTGATACTGGGATGCCATTGAGGAGCACTTTCATCATTATCGGTGGCGTCCTGGTGTATGAACTGTATATGTGCTCCACATGAACTCGCTGAACTTCAGCTTCCAGCGATTTCCCCCAGTATCCATTTGGCCTCGTAGGGCTTACATCGTCCCCATCCTCCTTGTACATCAACCTGGCCGCAGGCTTCCTGCACATACGTGCCAAGTGACCGCTGATGTTGCAATTTCTGCAGGTGTATTGCTGATACCTGCAAGCTCTGGCTGTGTGTTTACCTCCACACCTCCAACATGAGCCGTTGTTGGAAACAAAAGGCTCATTACCAGTCGATCGTCTCTGACTGTTTGTGTAACTGTTTTTAAGCACACCATTAACAGGTGTTGATTGCCCCAATACTGGCCGCATTGTCCATTGCGATGATGTGAATCGCTGTTCACCTAGCCATTGTCTCTGTTGAATTCCCCCTTTGGGTTTGACTACATGCTCGGGCATGACCGATTGCCACTGTCTGCCTGGGGAACTGTGTGCCGCGTTAACAATGTTGACTCCCTATCCATTTGCTGCATTTAAACCAAGATTTTTGTCAAACATCATTCTGGTCCCTTCCTCCCCTGAGATAAATGTCTGGGCCATCAAAGCCGCTGTTTCCATGGTCAAGTCTTTTGTCTTGATCAGTTTCCTGAAAACCCCAGCGTGCCCGATGCCATTAATAAAAAAGTCTTACAGCATCTCCGCTCTGCATGCATCTGGAAACTTATATAGGCTCGCCAGTCGCCGGAGGTCTGCCACGAAGTCTGGAACGTTGTGCCCTTCTCGCCGCCGGTGTGTATAAAACCGGTGTCTCACCATGTGCATGCTGCTCGCCGGTTTAAAGTGTTCCCCGATCAACTTACTGAGCTCTTCAAAAGTCTAGTCTGCCGGCTTCTCTGGCACTAGAAGGTCCTTCATCAGGGAGTACGTCCTGGACCCACAAACCGTCAGGAGATGAGCCCTGCGTTTGTCGGCTGAATCCTGTCCCAGCCATTCCTTGGTAACGAAGCTTTGCTGTAGTCTCTCAATAAAATCGTCCCAATCATCACCAACACAGTACCTCTCGTCTGTACTGCTAGTGGCCATGCTCGCGTGGTTTAAATCCCAGTTTCTCGTCGCCAATGATATGGCCTTATTATACAGTACAAATGCATACGAGGCCCATACTTGAGAGAAGGTCACTCTGTGACCAGTAACCTTTAATTCCCAGCACTGAAGTGATGAAGGTGGGTGGAGCTTCCCCTTTTATATCTGAAAGACCAGGTTAGGAGTGTCTCCCACAAGTTCACCACCTAGTGGTCAATGTTCTCACAGTGTACAACTTAGGTCAGTTTATACATGGGTTCAATGACAGTTAAATACATGACACCTTGTATATGAAGAAAGCCTCCATGTTTAATCCTCACTTTGAGAGCTGATAAAGTAGAGTCAGGTTGCACCTAATTGAGTTCATGGTACTAAGCCTATTGAGTTATTGCATGCGCAACAACCAGATACCCTCGCAGAGTCCACGGCAAGTACTGTGCACCAGATTGTGTTGTCGGTTGGCAGAGCTGCTCCTGGCAGGGCCTACCCAACTGTGTTTGCAAAACCTGTAGCTGGTCGAAGTCCGCCATTGGGCACGAATCCGATTTCACCCTGTTGGCGCTGTGGGGGCAATCATCGGCCTCATAAGTGCCGTTTCAGACGGTATATTTGTCGAGGCTGTGCGAAAAAGGGGCACCTTCAACGGATGTGTCCGCAGCTCAGCAAGTGTGCTGCGACACACCACGTGGATGATGCAACCCGAGATACCCGAGGAGTCAGTGTATAATGTACATTCGTTCCTGACAAAGAGCCAACCGATAATGATTGAAGTAAAATTGAACAGCGGCCGTTATTTATGGAATTAGACACGGGTGCGAGTCAGTCAATTATGAGCCAGAGGACTTTCGAAAAGCTATGGGACACCAAGGCCGCGAAACCCAATTGAGTCAGTAAATGCAAAATTTCGTACCTACAACGAAGAGCTCATTCCAGTGATTGGCAGTGCAGCAGTCAAGGTGTCTTACGATGGGGCGGTTCATGATCGATCGCTTTGGATCGTTCCAGGCAATGGTCCGCTGTTTGGCAGGAGTTGGCTTGAAAAAATAAAGTGGAACTGGAACGATATTAAAGCTTTGTCATCGGTGGATGACGCTTCGTGTGCTCAAGTGCTGAGCAAATTTCCCTCGCTGTTTGAACCGGGCATCGGTAACTTCACGGGAGCCAAGGTACAGATCCACCTGGACTCGAATGCAAGACCCGCCCATCACAAAGCCCGGGTGGTCCCGTACATGATGAGGAAGAAAGTCGAAATCGAACTGGACAGACTCCAACGTGAAGGGGTCATTTCACCAGTCGAATTTAACGAATGGGCTAGTCCCATTGTTCCTGTGCTGAAGAGCGATGGCACTGTCAGAATTTGTGGAGACTACAAGGTTACAAGCAACCGATTTTCGAAACAGGATCAGTACCATTACCAAAGACTGATGACCTATTTGCAACGCTAGCCAGGGGAAAAGTCGTTCACCAACTTGGATCTGACGTCGGCCTATATGACATAGGAGCTTGTCGAATCATCGAAGAAACTTACGTGCATCAATACGCATAAAGGGCTGTTCATTTACAACAGGTGTCCTTTCGGAATTCACTTGGCTGCAGCCATATTTCAGAGAAACATGGAGTTTACTGAAGTCCGTCCCTAGAACCGTGGTGTTCCAAGACGACATTCTGGTCACAGGTTGTGACACTGCCGAACACCTGCACAATCTGGAAGAGATTCTACGTCATCTGGACAAAGTGGGGCCCAGGCTGAAACATTCAAAATGCGTCTTTATGGCACTGGAAGTCAAATTCCTGGGAAGGAAGATTGCTGCAGACGGCATCAGGCCTATGGACTCGAAAACAGAGTCCATCAAAAATGCACCCAGACCCCAGAATGTGACGGAGCTGCGTTCGTTCCTTGGTCTTCTCAACTACTTCGGTAATTTCTTACCTAAATTGAGCACATTATTAGAGCCACTGAACATGCTGCTCAGGAAAGGCGACAACTGGGTTTGGGGTTTATCTCAAGATAGGGCCTTCGAGAAGGCTAGAAATCTGCTTTGTTCCAACAAATTGCTGGTACATTATGACTCGTGCAAGCTTTTAGTTTTGGATGTGATGCTTCATCACATGGGGTTGGTTGCGTGCTCCAACAATCCAATGACTCGGGCAAACTACAACCCATTGCGTACGCGTCGAGAAGCATGTCTAAAGCGGAAAGAGTCTAAGGCATGGTAGAGAAAGAAGCTTTAGCTGCATATATGGAGTTAAAAAGATCTGTTTGGGCTTCGGTTCAAGCCTGAAACCAATCACAAGCCGCTCATATCTTTGTTTTTAGAGCATAGAGGTATCAATACCAACGCGTCGTTCCGCATCCAGATGTGGGCGCTGACATTATCTGCCTATGATTATTTCATTCGCCATAGACCTGGCACCGAGAATTGTGCCGATGCATTGAGCCGTTTCCTGTTGCCCATGCCGGAGGTGGAAACGCCACAGCCCGCAGACCTACTGTTGGTCATGGATGCCTTTGATAGTGAAGGATCGTCTGTCACTGTTCAACAAGTTAGGACCTGGACCAGCCAGGATCCGATCTTATCGGTTGTAAAACATTGTGTCCTTAGTGGTGATTGGTCGGCCATTCCCAGGGAAGTGTGTGATGAGACCAAACCTTACAATCATCGCAAAGACGAACTATCCATTCAATCTGACTGTTTGCTATGGGGTAATCATGTTGTTATGCCCAAGAAAGGCAGGGAGAGATTTGTACGGGATTTACACAGTACCCATCCCGGTATTGTAATGATGAAGGCCATTGCTAGGTCTCACGTTTGGTGGCCTGGCATTGACTCGGATTTGGAGTCAAGTGTGCATCAGTACAAGACTTGCATGCAGTTTAGCAATGCACCAGTGGAATCTCCGCTAAGTCTGTGGTCGTGGCTATCCAAACCTTGGCCGACGATATCCAAACCTTGGTCAAGGATCCACATCGACTATGCGGGTCCTTTACTGGACAAAATGTTTTTGGTAGTGATGGATGCGTATTCCAAATGGATAGAATGTGTAATTATAGAAACATAGAAACATAGAAAATAGGTGCAGGAGTATGCCATTCGGCACTTCGATAAGATCATGGCGAATCATTCCGTCAGTACCCCTCCAGCTCATCCAGCACATCCACAGACACCATTGAGAGCCTTCATGCCATGTTCAGCACTCATGGTCTGCCCAACATAGTTGTGAGCGACAACAGATCATGCTTCACGAGTTTGAAGTATCAAGAGTTTATGAGACTTAATGGTATCAAGCACCATTCAAACCCGCGTCCAATGGTCAAGCGGAGCGGGCCATCCAAACCATCAAGCTGAGCCTGAAACGCGTAACTCACAGTTCTTTGCAGACTCGATTGTCACGCATACTGCTTAGTTACAGGACGAGACCTCACACGCTTACCGGGGTCCCCCCTGCTGAACTGTTGATGGAGAGGTCTAAAGACCAGGCTCTCGCTTGTCCACCTGATTTTAATGATCACATCGAAAACAGACGTCAACATCAGCAATCGTATCATGATCGCACTGCTATGTCACGTGGCATCTCTATTAATGATCCTGTGTATGTGCTAAATTATGGTCAAGGCCCCAAGTGGTCACTGGCACTGTTACGGCCAAGGAAGGTAACTGGGTACTTATTGTCAGGCTCACTATTGGGAAAACATGCAGGAGGCACATTGATCAGACAAAATTGCGGCACACAGACGAACCGGAACAGCTTGAAGAAAACACCATCAATGACCAACCGATTCATATTCAGCCATCAGAAGACCCTGCTGTTGTCAATGAATCTGGATCTTCAATCCCTGACATGGACACTGCCACTCTCATTAGATTGGCTACCCAGCCTCAAGTCATGAATGACTTGGAGAGCTCACCCAGATCTGGAATTGAACTGAGACGATCAACTAGTGAGCAGAAAGCCCCAGACCATCTCAATTTGTAAATAGGACTGATACCAAGATCTTGGGGGGAATGATGTAATGTATGTATGCCTGGGTTTACCTGCCACCAGGGGGAGTGATTGTCGGAGGTTATTGAGCCACAGACATACACGTGCAGCCCTTGTATATAAAGAAAGCCCCCATGTTTAATCCTCATTTTGAGAGCTAATGAAGTAGATCAGGTCGCACCTGATTGAGTTCACGGTACTAAGCCTATTGAGTTATTGCATACACAACAACAACAACTTGCATTTACCTAGCGTCTTTAACGCAGTAGCATGTGTCGGAATTGCTTTCCTTCGGATTATATTAACCGAGGCATCATTGCCCTCTCAGGTGGATATAACGAATCCATGGCACTATTCCTGGTTAATATTAATCCCTTAACCAACATTAAAGTGTCAACCGTAGCTCAGTGGTTGCACTCTCGTCTCTAGGATCAGAAGGTCATGGATTCTAATCCCACTCCAGAGACTAGAGTACATAATCTAGGCTGACATTTGTGTAGTACAGAGGGAATGCTGCACTGTGAGAGATGCCGGCCTTTGAGATGAGACGTTAAACCGAGGTCCTGTCTGCCATCTCAGGTGGATGTAGAAGATTCCATGGCAGTATTGTCCAGGCCAAAATCTATTCCTCAACCAACACCTAAAACATATTATCCGGTTATTAACAATTATCTCAGTTATTTGTGGGAACTTGCCAAATGCAAATTGGCTGCTGCATATCCACACTTCAAAAAAGTACTTTATTAGCTGAAAAGTGCTTTGGGACATCCTGTTGTAAGTAACTGTAATGTGGACAATAATCTATTCTCCAGGAGTGACACCATTTACCAGTTGCCTTTCCAACACAAAATAATTAATTCAATGATATAACAGCTGAATTAAGTGCTCAACCCTAGCAAGTTCCATATAAGAACATAAGTGTTGTGTATGGAGAAAGAGTCAGTCTGAACACTGAGAGCTCAAAGTAAAATGTGACCTTAGTCTTTTATTGCAGGTCTCCAGAGTGCCTCTCTAATCTGTGAGGCCTCCTTAAATACCTGTGCTCTCAAGGGATTATGGGATCCCTTGGGACTCCAGGGGATGAGCCCTCTGGTGGCTGTACAGAGTAAATACAAGTTTATATATATAACAACACTCCCCCCCCCGCAAAGTCAATCGTGTAACTATTTACAATGTGAGTCGATCTGGGGCCCTTCTTGCCCTGGTTGATCGTCTCGGTGTGAAAGCTGGTATTGTTGAATCATTTGTTGGGCCTTCGCTGGGCTGTTGGGCAGCCTGGTGTGTTGGGTCCTGCTGGGCGGCTGTGGATGATGGGTTCTGCTTCGTGGTCAACCGTGGTGCCGGTTGCCACTAGTGTGTATGTTGGAGGATCAAAAAAGGTAGGGTCCAAGATGGATTGCTCAGGATAGTCCGTGAATCTGAATTTGATTTGGTCCAAGTATTTCCGGTGAATGAGTCCATTTGAAAGTTTGAGCCGAAACACCCTGCTCCCCTCTTTGGTCACGACAGTTCCGGGAAGCCACTTGGGACCTTGTTCATAATTCAATACAAATACAGGATCATTGATTTCAATCTCGCATGACACATTTGCGCTATTATGGTATGCACTTTGTTGAAGCCGCCTGCTCTCTACCTGTTCATGTAGATCAGGGTGAACTAACGAGAGCCTTGTCTTAAGTGCTCTTTTCATGAGAGTTCAGCAGGTGGGATCCCAGTGAGCGAGTGGGGTCTCGTGCAGTAGTTAAGCAGAACTCGGGATAGGCGAGTCTGCAGTGAGTCTTCAGTTACCCTCTTCAAACCTTGCTTGATGGTTTACACTGCTCTCTCTGCCTGACCATAAGACGCATGTTTAAACGACGCAGATGTGACATGTTTGATCCCGTTGCGGGACATGAATGCTTTGAACTCAGCACTGTTAAAACATGGCCCGTTGTCGCTCACCAGGACATCGGGTAAGCCGTGAGTGGCAAACATGGCCCGCAGGCTTTCAGTAGTGACGGCTGACATGCTAGCCGACATTATCTCACATTCAGTCCACTTGGAATACGCGTCTACAACCACTTTGAGCGTTTCAACCTGAGCCCCACGCAGTTGAGTCGACTAAGAACCTCCTCCAGGTGCTGCAGATGCTTGACTGTGTTCCGACCTGTGACCAAGATGTCGTCCTGGAAGACCACGATATGCGGGACTGACTTCAGTAAGCTTTCCATGTTTCTCTGGAATATCGCTGCCGCTGATCGGATTCCAAATGGGCATTTGTTATAAACAAAATGACCTTTGTGTGTGTTGATGCAGGTGAGGGTCTTCGATGATTCCTCCAGTTCCTGCGTCATGTAGGCTGAAGTCAGATCCAGCTTCGTGAACGTCTTCCCTCTCGCCAGCATTGCAAAGTGGTCATCGGCCTTGGGTAGTGGGTATTGGTCCTGCAGGGAGAAACGATTGATAGTTACTTTGTAATCGCCACAGATTCTGATGGTGCCGTCTCCCTTGAGGACTGGGATGATAGGACTGGCCCACTCGTTGCACTCGATCGGTGAAATGATGCCCTCTCTTTGCAGCAGGTCGAGCTCGATCTCTACCCTTTCTCTCATCATGTATGGTACTGCTCTCGCCTTGTGATGGATGGGTCACGCCTCCGGAATTAGGTGGATCTGCACTTTTGCTCCTTGGAATTTCCCGATGCCTGCGAAGGAAATTTCTTCAAGACCTGGGCACACGAAATGTCATCAGTGGGCGATAGCGCTCAGATGTCGTCCCAATTCCAGCGTATCTTTCCCAGCCAGCTCTTGCCAAGCAGCGTGGGACCATCACCCGGTACCACCCAGAGTGGTAGCTTATGCACCGCTCCATCGTAGGAGACCTTTACGGTAGCACTGCCGATTACAGGAATCAGTTCTTTAGTGTAAATTCTTAGTTTCGTGCGAACTGGAGTTAAGACTGGCCTTCAGGCGTTGTTGCAACACAATCTTTCGATAGTTTTTTTTTTCCCATGATGGGCTGGCTCGTGCCCGTATCCAGCTCCTTTGACACCATGAGTCAATTTAGTTCAACATTCAACATTATTGGGGAACAATTCGTGGTACCTCTGCCTCCTCGGTCTGAGGCTCTTGTTCATCGTGATCCTAAGTGGATCTATCCTCCTCTGCAACATGGTATTTTCAGGTTTAGCAGGATTAGCAGCTCGCCTGTTCACTCGTTGGAGGTGTCCCATTGTTCCACAGTCCTTGCAAACGTACTCTTTGAATCAGCATGAATGGAAACGATGATAACCCCCGCAGTGCCAACAAGGTGTTAATGGCCTTGCATTCATCACCCTTGATGGTGGAATCTGAGACATCTGCGGACATGCAGCTGCAGGTATGTGTGACCTGCCCTGTATGTTATGATTCGAAGACAACATCACTTTGTTCACAGTACTTGTAGCAGCACTTGTGTGCTGAGAGATTTGCTTCGTATTGTCACTGGTGGCAATGAACGCCTGGGCTATCGCTATGGCCTTACTCAAGGTTAGGGTCTCCACAGTCAAAAGTTTCCGAAGTATGGTTCCGTGGCCAATGCCAAGTACGAAAAAGTCTCTGAGCATGTGCTCCAAATGTCCTTCAAATTGGCTATGTTCTGCAAGGCGTCTTAGCTCAGCGACAAAACTCGCCACTTCCTGGCCTTCAGATCTTTTGTAGGTGTAGAACCGATACCTCGCCATCAGAACGCTTTCCTTCGGGTTCAAATGCTCTCGGACCAGTGTGCACAAATCGTCATACGATTTCTCCATGGGTTTTGCTGGAGTGAGCAGATTCTTCATGAGGCCATACGTTGGTGCCCCACAGATGGTGAGGAGGATCGCCCTTCGTTTAGCAGTGTTCTCTTCCCCATCCAGCTCATTGGCCATGAAGTATTGGTCGAGTCACTCCACAAAAGTTTCCCAATCATCTCCCACGAGAATTTCTCCAGGATGCCCACTGTTCTCTGCATCTTTGGGTTCGCTATCTGTATCTCAGCATCAGTTGTTGTGTATGGAGAAAGAGTCAGACTGAACACTATGAGCTCAAAGTAAAGTGTGACCTTAGTCTTTTATTGCAGGACTCCAGAGTTACTCTCCAACCTGTGAGGCCTCCTTAAATACCTGTGCTCTCAAGGGATTATGGGATCCCTTGGGACTCCAGGGGATGAGCCCTCTGGTGGCTGTACAGAGTAAATACAAGTTTACATATATAACAATAAGAACATAAGAAATAGGAGCACGAGTAGGCCATTTGGCCCCTTGAGCCTGCTCCGCCATTCAATAAGATCATGCATGAGGACCCAGAGGCTGCACGGGGCAGCCCACACTGCAATCTAGGGATAATAGGAGCATGCGTGCGCACTTGGTCTCCAATCGTCTTGGTTAACCCTTGCCACTGGATCAAGACCTAGCTCTGACAAGCCCGTGTAGTGGCTGGTGTGCAACGGCCACCCCACGTTAAAAGAATCCATGCACAGGCATCTTCCACCCTTTAGTATGTAGTTCGGGATCTAGATTGTCACGTCCCTCATTGAAACACCTGTGAACTCATCCCTTTTTGGTGTGGAAGCAGGTCATCCTCGATAGGAGGGACTGCCTAATACTATACTGTATTGTGTTTCTATGGGAACAGAAAAATAGATTTGTGCATTAGAACGGAAATCAATTATTTTTAATACTAGGGAAGATCGAAATCATCTCTGTGTATGTGCATCCACATTTTACGAACTGGAAAGTTCTGTCAAAAATTAACCAGTGCAGAGCTTGTCAGCAGCCAGAGCAGCCTTATTGTGAGATCACACACTAGCTATGGATGAGGAAGTCCATTCAGCCCATCTTAATTCATATATCTAGACAAATCCAAATGCACACCCTCCGCACATTGTCACATCCAATTGTTCTTTTAATTATTCCAGGGGTTTTTGATCTCTGACTGTGTGTGAAGTATTTCCTGATAACAGACCTAAAATTACCCTTCTCTAGTATGAACCCTGGACTAGTAGTTCAACTCCCCAGGTTTAATTTAAAGTAATTTTCCAGGTTAATTTTCTCTATACCCTTAACAATTTCATAAACCTCTATAAGATTACCTTCAGGTGCTCCATTACCAGGCTGAAAAGCCCAAGTCTCTCGAGTCTTTCCTCATAACTCAGAAACCTGACATCATGGGTCAGTTTCATTCTCCTCTCTGCACTGCCTCACGAGGTCGAATGTCTGCGTTATTTCTTGAAGGCTAGACTGGACACAGTATTCAAGGTTTGGTCTGACCAGAGCCCTGTACAGCTTGATCATTACCTCCTCTGAATTATATTATACTCTTCTTGCTATGTACTCAACATCCTGTTGACTTTATTGATTGTGGCTCTGCACTGGTTGGAGATGTTGAATGTTGAGTATACTCGGACTCCTGGGTCTTGTTCAGCTTCTTCCTTAGCGATTTCAACGCCATGTACACATGCTGTCTATTTTTTATTCATACATGCAGCACTTTCCATGTTCCTTTATGTCTCTCTGGATCGATAGATCAATCTGCATTAAATGTCATCTGCCATTGTTCTGTTCACTTGCATATTTTGTCCAACTCTTTCTGAGTCCCTTCCAATTCCACTGCACACTGCATTGCCGAGTTTGGTATCATCTGCAAATCTGATCACTTTACATGGAGTGTCTGAACCCAGGTCATTTATGTAAATTAGAAATGGTACTGGCCCCAACACATCAGAACATAAGAAATAGGAGCAGGGGTAGGCCATTTGGCCCCTCAAGCCTGCTCTGCCATTCAATAAGATCTTTACTGATCAGATCTTGGGCTCAGCTCCACTTCCCTGCTCACTCCCCATAACCTTTCACTCCCTTACCGTTCAAAAATCTGTCTATCTCTCCCTTAAATATATTTAATAACCCAGCCTCCACAGCTCTCTGGAGTGGAGAATTCCACAGATTTACGACCATATGAGAGAAGAAATTCCTCCTCATCTCAGTTCTAAATCGGAGGAGGCAGCCACAGGAGCGGGAGTTCGGGCAGTCGAGAGGCCTATAAAGGTCCGAGAGTCGGAGGAGGCTAGCTGATGCAGGGGCAGGGGCAGAAGGTAAACAAAGAAGTAAGAAGAAATTGAAGTGGGACGTCACAGCCAAGCGGGTAAATAATTGGCTGGTTGGTGAGTATTTGATCTTTTATTTTTCTTCGCAGTAAGAAACCTTTGGCATTGTTACAAATTAAGTTAATCTGAGGATTAAGTCATGGCAGGAGAGCCCAGACCCATGTCATGCTCCTCCTGTGCTATGTGGGAAATCAGGGACACTACCAGTGAGCGCAACTAGCCTCGCCATTACTTTGACAGCAAGCTATGGTCATTATTTCAGTGAGTGAGTGGTAAATCTATGGAACAAACTCCCGAGGACAATGGTGGAAGCAGATTCAAATAAAAGTTAGATAGATTTCTTCAAGAAAATAATATTTTAGGATACAGTATATGTGCAATTTGAGTCACAATATGAGATCAGTGTTGCATACTTTGGAGAAACAGGTGACTTTGGAGCTATGTTTCCCCAGCTTACCACCATTGGGGGTTTCTTCGCCTCATATCTGGGTCTATTGTAGACTAATTGATAGATACGGATTTCCATGATTAGTCAGCAATTCCATTATTATTGTATCATGTGACTACTTGAAAGGCGAACTAGATGGACCTTGGTCTTTTTTGGTCCATCAATTCCAATATCTCTCTTTACTGCTATACTGCATTTTGTAATGATCTACGAGCCTAAAGTTAGGAAACTATCATAATTCAAGCCACTTATTTTATAACTCTTAAAGTATGGAGACAAACTTTGCCAGTATTTCCACTAGATCCACTATTAGTAGTAGCATATAGGTAAAAAACGGGATGAGGTCTACGAGACGAATTTAGGGAGCTAAGAGCTAAATTAAAATGTAGGACCTCAAAAGTACTAATCTCAGGCTTGCTACCAGTGCCACATGCTAGTCAGAGTAGGAATCGCAGGATAGCTCAGATGAATACATGGCTTGAGGAGTGGTGCACAAGGGAGGGATTCAAATGCCTGGGACATTGGAACCGGTTCTGGGGGAGGTGGGACCAGTGCAAACCGGACAGTCTGCACCTTGGCAGGACCAGAACCAATGTCCTAGGGGGAGTGTTTGCTAGTGCTGTTGGGGAGGAGTTAAACTAATATGGCAGGGGGATGGGAACCTACGCAGGGAGACAGAGGAAAGTAGAATGGGGGCAGAAGCAAAAGATAGAAAGAAGAAAAGTAAAAGTGGAGGGCAGAGAAACCTAAGGCAAAAAGCAAAAAGGGCCACATTACAGCAAAATTCTAAAGGGGCAAAGTGCGTTAGAAAGACAAGCCTCAAAGTTCTGTGCCTCAATGCGAGGAGTATTGGAATAAGGTGGACGAACTAACTGCGCAGATAGCAGTTAACAGGTATGATGTAATTGGCATCACGGAGACATGGTTCTAGCGTGACCAAGGCTGGGAACTCAACATCCAGGGGTATTCAACATTCAGGAAGGATAGACAGAAAGGAAAAGGAGGCAGGGTGGCATTGCTGGGTTAAAGAGGAAATTAATGCAATAGTAAGAAAGGACATTAGCTTGGATGATGTGGAATCTGTATGGGTGGAGCTACGGAATACCAAAGGGTAGAAAATGCTAGTGGGAGTTGTGTACAGACCACCAAACAGTAGTATTAAAGTTGGGGACAGCATCAAACAAGAAATTAGGGATGCATGCAATAAAGATACAGCAGTTATCATGGGTGACTTTAATCTACATATTGATTGGGCTAACCAAACTGGTAGCAATGCGGTGGAGGAGAATTTCCTGGAGTGTATTAGGGATGGTTTTCCAGACCAATATGTTGAGGAACCAACTAGGGAGCTGGCCATCCTAGACTGGGTGATGTGTAATGAGAAAGGACTAATTAGCAATCTTATTGTGCGAGGCCCCTTGGAGAAGAGTGACCATAACATGGTAGAATTCTTTATTAAGATGGAGAGTAACACAGTTAATTCAGAAACTAGAGTCCTGAACTTAAGGAAAGGTAACTTCGATGGTTTGAGGCGTGAATTGGCTAGAATAGACTGGCGAATGATACTTAAAGGGTTGACGGTGGATAGGCAATGGCAAACATTTAAAGATCACATGGATGAACTTCAACAATTGTACATCCCTGTCTGGAGTACAAATAAAATGGGCAAGGTGGCTCAAACATGGCTAACAAGAGAAATTAAGGATAGTGTTAAATCCAAGGAAGAGGCATATAAATTGGTCAGAAAAAGCAACAAACCTGAGGACTGGGAGAAAATTAGAATTCAGCAGAGGAGGACAAAGGGTTTAATTATGAGGGGGAAAATAGAGTACGAGAAGATGCTTGCCGGGAACATAAAAACTGACAACAAAAGCTTCTATAGATATGTGAAGAGAAAAAGATTAGTGAAGACAAATGTAGGTCCCTTACAGTTGGATTCAGGTGAATTTATAATGGGGAACAAAGAAATGGCAGACCAATTGAACAAATACTTTGGTTCTGTCTTCACGAAGGAAGGCACAAATAACCTTCCGGAAGTACTAGGGGACCGAGGTCTAGTGAGAAAGAGGAACTGAAGGATATCCTTATTAGGCAGGAAATTGTGTTAGGGAAATTGATGGGATTGAAGGCCGATAAATCCCCGGGGCCTGAAAGTCTGCATCCCAGAGTACTTAAGGAAGTGGCCCTAGAAATAGTGGATGCATTGGTGATCATTTTTCCAACAGTCTATCGACTCTGGATCAGTTCCTATGGACTGGAGGGTAGCTAATGTAACACCACTTTTTAAAAAGGGAGGGAGAGAGAAAACGGGTAATTATAGACTGGTTAGCCTGACATCAGTCGTGGGGAAAATGTTGGAATCAATTATTAAAGATGAAATAGCAGCGCATTTGGAAAGCAGTGACAGGATCGGTCCAAGTCAGCATGGATTTATGAAAGGGATGTCATGCTTGACAAATCTTCTGGAATTTTTTGAGGCTGTAACTAGTAGAGTGGACAAGGGAGAACCAGTGGATGTGGTGTATTTGGACTTTCAAAAGGCTTTTGACAAGGGCCCACACAAGAGATTGGTGTGCAAAATCAAAGCACATGGTATTGGGGGTAATATACTGACGTGGAGAGAGAACTGGTTGGCAGACAGGAAGCAGAGAGTCAGAATAAACGGGTCCTTTTCAGAATGGCAGGCAGTGACTAGTGGAGTGCCGCAGGGCTCAGTGCTGGGACCCCCAGCTCTTTACAATATACATCAATGATTTGGATGAAGGAATTGAGTGTAATATCTCCAAGTTTGCAGATGACACTAAACTGGGTGGCGGTGTGAGCTGTGAGGGGGACACTAGGAGGCTGCAGGGTGACTTGGACAGGTTAGGTGAGTGGGCAAATGCATGGCAGGTGCAGTATAATGTGGATAAATGTGAGGTTATCCACTTTGGGGGCAAAAACGCGAAGACAGAATGTTATCTGAATGGCGGCAGGTTAAGGAAAGGGGAGGTGCAATGAGACATGGGTGTCATGGTACATCAGTCATTGAAAGTTGGCATGCAGGTACAGCAGGTGGTGAAGAAGGCAAATGGTATGTTGGCCTTCATAGCTAGGGGATTTGAGTATAGGAGCAGGGAAGTCTTATTGCAGTTGTACAGGGCATTGGTGAGGCCTTACCTGGAATATTGTGTTCAGTTTTGGTCTCTTAATCTGAGGAAGGACGTTCTTGCTATTGAGGGAGTGAGCAAAGATTCACCAGACTGATTCCCGGGATGGCAGGACTGACATATGAGGAGAGACTGGATCAACTGGGCCTTTATACATTGGAGTTTAGAAGGATGAGAGGGGATCTCATAGAAACATATAAGATGCGTGTAGAATATTCCCAATGTTGGGGAAGTCCAGAAACAGGCGACACAGCCTTAGAATAAGGAATAGGCCATTTAGAACTGAGATGAGGAGAAACTTCTTCACTCAGAGAGTTGTTAACCTGTGGAATTCCCTGCCACAGAGAGTTGTTGATGCTAGTTCATTGGATACATTCAAGAGGGAGTTAGATATGGCACTTACAGCTAAGGGGATCAAAGGGTATGGAGAGAAAGCAGGAAAGGGGTACTGAGGGAATGATCAGCCATGATCTTATTGAATGGTGGTGCAGGCTCAAAGGGCCGAATGGCCTACTCCTGCACCTATTTTCTATGTTTCTATGTTTCTATATGGAGAGAGCACCAGTGGCAGGTCGGGGCCATAAAATGAGCGGAGGGGCAGTGCCTGTGAGCAGTGTGGAGGTCCCAACCTGTATGAGAACACAAACGGCAGGTCGGGGCCATAAAAAGAGCGGAGGTGCGGCACCTGGGAGCAGCGTGGAGGCGTATTACTTCAAGGAGCAGCACGAGCTGCAACGGCAGTGAAGAATGACATCATCAAGGGGTTCAGGTCGGTGATTGGAGCATGGGTAGATACAGCAGGAGCAGCGAGAAACTGTGGAGGGATGTGATCGGGGCCCAGGAGAGGTGTGAGTTCAGGGCCAGGGGCCCAGGGGCAGCACGGGCCAGCCCACACTGTGATATGTGTGTGCACTAGGTCCGTGCCGCAGAACAGGTCTCCAGTCGTCTTGGATAACCCTTGTCACTGGACCAAGCCCTAGCTCTGTTGAGCCCATGTGGTGGCTGGTGTGCAACGGGCACCACACATTAAAAGAATCCACGCACAGGCATCTTCCACCCTTCAGGATGTAGTTCAGGACCTGGAATATTAGGTCCTTCATTGAAACACATCCTTTTTTGGTGTGGAAGCAAGTCATCCTCGTTTCGAGGGACTGCCTATGATGATGATGGAGAGAGCGTGGGCAGGAACATTGGTGGGGCCCAGGTACAGCAGAGGAGCGGGAAAGTTGGGGAGGATGAGCGGCGAGAGATTCGTGGCGGAGGTGCGGCGAATGTTTGGTGCGGAGATGTGGTGAGATATCGTGGTGGAGGTGTGGCGACTGTTTTGTGGCGGAGGAGCGGTGAGAGATCATGGCGGAGGAGCTGTGATAGATTGTGGCGGAGGTGCGGTGAATGTTTGTGGCGGAGGAGCGACAAGAGATTGCGACGGACGAGCAGCGAGAGATCGTGGCAGAGGTGCGCAATTGGAGGTACGGGGCTTGGAAGAGCCGAAGGCCCAGGGAGATCACGGGCCAGCCCACACTGCGATATGTGTGTGCACTAGGTCCATGCAGCAGAGCAGGTCTCCAGTCGTCCTGGTTAACTCTTGCCACTGGCTAAAGGCCTCACTCTGTCAAGCCTGTGTGGTGTCTGATGTGTAACGCCACACGTTAAAAAAATCCATGCACAGGCATCTTCCACCCCTGGAGTTCAGGACTGGAATATCGGGTCCTTCATTGCAACATCTGCAAACTCATCCCTTTTGGTGTGGCAGCAAGTCATCCTCGTTTGAGAGACCTTCTATGATGATAAGCTACTGTTAGGGGGTGTAATATATTTCCACCGAATGGACAACTGCTCCACTTAGTGGACTACTGTGGTAATGCAGCCTCTGCTGTTTACAACAAGACTAATAGGAATTAAGCCATCTTGTGAAGTCTGAGTGTGTTGTAATGTCATAAAGAATATATCACATTGGCGATGAAGGATAGGATAATCGGATTCCCTAGCTGAAATTTTTGTTGGAGGATGATTCCAGCCAAACAAGAGCGACTAGAGAGGTCTTTTGTTTGCAGAGCAGCTAAAACTCCAAGGTAAATTACCAGCACACTTGGCTGAACTGCCAGAGTCCAGATAGCCGCGCCTATGTTAATAATAGGGTGCTTGAGGGAGTTTCAACGCAACCATGAGATTTTTGGAGCGTATGTGGAGTGGCTAGAAATGTTTTTCACCCCAAATAGTATTATCGAAGTCCCTGATGATGAAAACTGTAACCGGGTGGTGTTGGAAAGAAAATGGGCTATTTTCTTGACTGAAGCAGGCCCCGAGGTGTATGAAACCCTGAAAAATGTGCTTGTTCACATCAAGCCAAAGGATACATCACTTATGGAGATTCTAAGCAAGTTAGAACAGCACTGCACCTCTGAGCCGCTGGAAATTGCTGAAAGATATCATTTCGGAATATGTGACGAACGTATCAGTGAGTACATTGTAGCATTAAAGAAGCTATCTATTCACTGTCATTTCAGAAACTTTCAGGACTGAGCATTGCATGACCGCTTTGATGGTGGGATGAAAAATGAAGCAATCAGGAGTACGTTGTTAACAACCCCTAACTTGACTTTTGATTTAGTTTGTCAGACATCTATGTTGATGGACATGGCCGACCAATATTCCCGAGAATGTCATGTGATTTCTAATCATCAGACAACTGAGGTGAATTGCCTGCAGGTTATATGAAAAAGGCAGTTGGGCCCCAAGGCCTCAGCAATTGGCCAAGGTAACAATACATTGAAGTCATGCTATCGGTGTCTGGGACAACACATTACTCAAAGTTGTCCATGTATGAAGGCAGAGTGTTCGTTATGCATGAAAACTGGGCATCATGCGAAGGCATGTTGACTGAAGAGAAAACCAACTTTCAAGGCTATAAGTAGAAATCCCAGAGAGTACATAGCATGGAAGAAAAACAACAGGATGACAAGATACACATCATCAGGAGCACGAGGTAAGGGGGTGAGGTCAGACTGCTGAGGGCCAGGGCGAGGTCAGGCCACCGAGGGCTGGGGCGAGGTCAGGTTCCAGGGGCTGGGGTGAGGTCGGTCTCCGAGGGCCGGGGCGAGGTCAGGGGGCCGAGGGTTGGGGCGAGGTCGGGCTCCGAGGGCCGGGATGAAGTCGGGCTCTAAGGGCTGGGGCGAGGTCGGGCTCTAAGGGCTGGGGCGAGGTCGGGCTCCGAGGGCCGGGATGAGGTCGGGCTCCGAGGGCTGGGGCGAGGTCGGGCTCCGAGGGCCAGGGCGAGGTCAGGGGGCCGAGGGCCGGGGCGAGGTCGGAGGGCCGAGGGCCGGGGCGAGGTCGGGGGGCCGAGGTCGGGGGGCTGAGGGCCGGGGCGAGGTCGGGAGGCTGAGGGCCGGGGCGAGGTCGGGGGGCTGAGGGCTGGGGCGAGGTCGGGAGGCCGAGGGCCGGGGCAAGGTCGGGCCGCCGAGGGCCGGAGTATGCTCGGGGGGCCGAGGGCCGGGGTCGCAGTCGGGAGGCCGAGGGCCGGGGCAAGGTCGGGGGGCCGAGGGCCAGGGCTAGGTCAGGTCGCTGAGGGCTGGGACGATGTCAGGCAGCCGAGGCGGGGGAGTCAATATTTCGGCCTGCTGTCCAGATTCCGGAACAATGCAAATTTAGGAACTCTGGATTTCGGACGCTCAACGTGTATCTCAAGAATAAAAGGAATTAAGCCATCGTGTGAAGTCTGAGTGTGTTGTAATGTCGTAAAGAATATATCATAAGGGGTCTATAGACTATGCCCACCAGTGACTTCTTCCCCATATTATTTCTGATCTCCACCCAAACTGATTCTACATCTTGATCTTCTGAACCACTGATCTCATCATTTATTAACATTACACAACGGTGATAATTCAGCAAATTATTTGCCCGAATCTGGGCTGAGGGCAATTCCTCCACTTGTATCATAGACCTCAGATCTTCACTGACAAAAAAAGTGCATTTTGGGCTAAATCTATTGGTAAAATGTTTGAAATCCACTTAATGTGATTTAAACTTGCAGGCTCTCAAAGTGAAAGTTGTCTCTTTGAATAAATGCAGCTTATCTCCACACAAAATTGCAATATTTGATAATGACAACTGTTGGCTGCATCAATAGTCATTCTAATGCTTTAATGTGTCTATTCTGGTCACAGAGATTATTCACATAAGAACATAAGAACATAAGAATTAGGAACAGGAGTAGGCCATCTAGCCCCTCGAGCCTGCTCCGCCCTTCAACAAGATCATTGTTGATCTGGCCGTGGACTCAGCTCCACTTACCCGCCTGCTCCCCGTAACCCTTAATTCCCTTATTGGTTAAAAATCTATCTATCTGTGACTTGAATACATTCAATGAGCCAGCCTCAACTGCTTTCTTGGGCAGAGAATTCCACAGATTCACAACCCTCTGGGAGAAGAAATTCTTTCTCAACTCGGTTTTAAATTGGCTCCCCTGTATTTTGAGGCTGCGCCCCCTAGTTCTAGTCTCCCCTACCAGTGGAAACAACCTCTCTGCCTCTATCTTGTCGATCCCTTTCATGATTTTAAATGTTTCTATAAGATCACCCCTCATCCTTCTGAACTCCAATGAGTAAAGACCCAGTCTACTCAATCTATCATCATAAGGTAACCCCCTCATCTCCGGAATCAGCCTAGTGAATCGTCTCTGTACCCCCTCCAAAGCCAGTATATCCTTCCTTAAGTAAGGTGACCAAAACTGCACGTAGTACTCCAGGTGCTGCCTCACCAATACCCTATACAGTTACAGCAGGACCTCCCTGCTTTTGTACTCCATCCCTCTCGCAATGAAGGCCAACATTCCATTCGCCTTCCTGATTACCTGCTGTACCTGCAAACTAACTTTTTAGGATTCATGCACAAGGACCCCCAGGTTGTAATTTCTCCCCATTCAAATAATATTCCCTTTTACTGTTTTTTTTCCCCAAGGTGGATGACGTCACACTTTCCGACAATGTATTCCATCTGCCAAACCTTAGCCCATTCGCTTAACCTCTCCAAATCTCTTTGCAGCCTCTCTGTTTCCTCTACACAACCCGCTTTACCACTAATCTTTGTGTCATCTGCAAATTTTGTTACACTACACTCTGTCCCCTCTTCCAGGTCAACTATGTATATTGTAAACAGTTGTGGTCTCAGCACCGATCCCTGTGGCACACCATCAACCACCAATTTCCAACCTGAAAAAGACCCATTTATCCCGACTCTCTGCTTTCTGTTCGCCAGCCAATTCTCTATCCATGCTAATACATTTCCTCTGACTCCGCGTATCTCTATCTTCTGCAGTAACCTTTTGTGTGGCACCTTATCGAATGCCTTTTGGAAATCTAAATACACCACATCCATCGGTACACCTCTATCCACCATGCTCGTTATATCCTCAAAGAATTCCAGTAAATTAGTTAAACATGATTTCCCCTTCATGAATCCATGCTGCGTCTGCTTGATTGCACTATTCCGATCTAGATGTCCCGCTATTTCTTCCTTAATGATAGCTTCAAGCATTTTCCCCACTACAGATGTTAAACTAACCGGCCTATAGTTACCTGCCTTTTGTCTGCCCTCTTTTTTAAACAGAGGCGTTACATTAGCTGCTTTCCAATTCGCTGGTACCTCACCAGAGTCCAGAGAATTATGGTAGATTATAACGAATGCATCTGCTATAACTTCCGCCATCTCTTTTAACACCCTGGGATGCATTTCATCAGGACCAGGGGACTTGTCTACCTTGAGTCCCATTAGCCTGTCCAGCACTACCCCCCCGAGTGATAGTGATTGTCTCAAGGTCCTCCCTTCCCACATTCCTGTGACCAGCAATTTTTGGCATGGTTTTTGTGTCTTCCACTGTGAAGACCGAAGCAAAATAATTGTTTAAGGTCTCAGCCATTTCCACATTTCCCATTAATAAATCCCCCTTCTCATCTTCTAAGGGACCAACATTTACTTTAGTCACTCTTTTCCGTTTTATATATCTGTAAAAGCTTTTACTATCTGTTTTTATGTTTTGCGCAAGTTTACCTTCGTAATCTATCTTTCCTTTCTTTATTGCTTTTTTAGTCATTCTTTGCTGTTGTTTAAAATTTTCCCAATCCTCTAGTTTCCCACTAACCTTGGCCACCTTATACGCATCGGTCTTTGATTTGATACTCTCCTTTATTTCCTTGGTTATCCACAGCTGGTTATCCCTTCTCTTACCGCCCTTCTTTTTCACTGGAATATATTTTTGTTGCGCACTATGAAAGAGCTCCTTAAAAGTCCTCCACTGTTCCTCAATTTTGCCACCGTCTAGTCTGTGTTCCCAGTCTACTTTAGCCAACTCTGCCCTCATCCCACTGTAGTCCCCTTTGTTTAAGCATAGTACGCTCGTTTCTGACACAACTTCCTCACCCTCAATCTGTATTACAAATTCAACCATACTGTGATCACTCATTTCGAGAGGATCTTTTACTCGGAGATCATTTATTTTTCCTGTCTCATTACACAGGACCAGATCTAAGATAGCTTGCTCCCTTGTAGGTTCTGTTACATACTGTTCTAAGAAACAATCCCGTATGCATTCTATGAATTCCTCCTCCAGGCTACCCCGTGCGATTTGAGTTGACCAATCCATATGTAGGTTAAAATCCCCCATGACTATTGCCGTTCCTTTTCACATGCCTCCATTATTCCCTTGATTATTGCCCGCCCCACCGTGAAGTTATTATTTGGGGGCCTATAAACTACGCCCACCAGTGACTTTTTCCCCTTACTATCTCTAATCTCCACCCACAATGATTCAACATTTTGTTCATTAGAGCCAATATCGTCTCTCACAACTGCCCTGATATCATCCTTTATTAACAGAGCTACCCCACCTCCTTTCCCTTCTTGTCTATCTTTACGAATCGTCAGATACCCCTTTATTTTTAATTCCCAGTCTTGGCCACCTTGCAACCATGTTTCTGTAATGGCCACCAAATCATACCCATTTGTAATGATTTGTGCCGTCAACTCATTTACTTTATTTCGAATGCTGCGTGCATTTAGGTAGTGTTTTAATCCTAGTTTTTAAACCATGATTTTTAGTTTTGACCCCTCCTGCAGCCCCTTTATATTCAGTGGCCCTTTTTGTTTTTTGCCTTGGTTTTCTCTGCCCTCCACTTTTACTCATCTCCTTTCTGTCTTTTGCTTTTGTCTCCACATCTGCTCATATTTTTTGTAAAATAATTTATCATTTCTTTATTCGATCCCTTTCCTGCCACTTCCATTCACCACATCCCGATGTCATATTTTAAAATTGCATCTGTGTTTCTGAATTTGATTAGATGCTTTCAATGTTGCATTCTGTAGAATTTAATGGCAAACAGAATGTATTTGTGGCTAAGTACTGAAGCTGTTAGTTCAATTGTATAGTGCTGTCTTTTTGTTCACTGCACACAGTACTGTACATTAGGGCAGGAATGAAATCTGTCACCCAAGGAGCGACTATTCATCTTCCATCGCTCCACTGGTCTTATACCCATTCGAGATTGTTTTGAGTTAAATAATTGCAATCTCTAAATAGGATTGAGTACAGCTGTTAGACAAACCAGAGTGGTTCCACCGGATTCTATATTCAATGTTGAATCGAATGAGTGTTCACTGATCTTGAAAAACAGAAAATGCTGGAACTATTCAGCAGGTGAGGCAGAGTTACCGTTTCAGGACAATGACCTGTCATCAGAACTGGAAAAAGTTTGAGATGTAATAGATTTTAAGCAAGTTGAGAAGTAGGGAAAGGGGGAGGGGAGGAAAGAACAAAAGGGAAGGTCTGTGTTAGGGTGGTTAAATGACAAAATGGATGATGATGCAAGGCAAGATGGAGTGGTAATGAGAAGAAAAGAAACAAATGATGGGTCTATAGGGACTGAAAATGACAAAATCAGAATCATTACCAGCAACTGCTAGCAGAAAAAATGGAAGCAGTGGTTATGATCTGAAATTGTTAAACTCAGTGCCAATCGAAAAATGAGGTGCAGTTCCTCGAACTTCATAGAATCATAGAAATTTACAACACAAAAGAAGGCCATTTTGGCCCATCGTGTCCGTGCCGGCCAACAAGAGGCTATCCAGCCTAATCCCACTTTCCAGCTCTAGGTCCATAACCCTGCAGGTTAGGGCATGTCAAGTGCACATCCAAGTACTTTTTAAATGTGGTGAGGGTTTCTGCCTCAATCACCCTTTCAGGCAGTGAGTTCCAGACCCCCACAAGAAGGAATTTCCTCTCAAATCCCCTCTAAACTTTCTACCAATTACTTTAAACTTATGCCCCCTGATTGTTGACCCCTCTGCAAAGGGAAATAGGCCCTTTCTATCCACTATATCTAGGCCCCTGATAATTTTATACACCTCAATGAGGTCTCCATTCAGCCTCCTCTGTTCCAAGGAAAACAAATGCAACCTATCCAATCTGTCCTCACAGCTACGATTCTTCACTGGCCCAGTCGTTAAATTCGACCGGTGATATGACCCCTTCACGCTGGAGGCTGTCCAGTTCGATTTCAACCTTCTCCCTTATCATGTACGGAAGCGTCCACATGGATCTGCACCTTGGCTCCCATGAATTTGCCGATGCCTGGTTCAAACAACGAGGAGAATTTGCTCAGCTCTTGAGCACATGGAGTATCCTCCTCTGATGACAATGCTTTGATATCGTTCCAATTCCATTTGATTTTTTTCTAGCCAATTCCTGCCAAACAGCATTGGACCATTGCCTGTAACAATCCATAACAGTAAATCATGAACCATACCATCATACAATACCTTGACTACTGCACTGCCAATCACCGTTATGCATTCTTTAGTGTACATACGCAACTTGGCATTGACTGGACTCAGCTTAGTCCTCACAGCCTTAGTATCCCCCAGCTTGTCGAATGTCCTCTGGCTCATTATTCATTGACTCATACCCGTATCGAATTCCATCGATACCGGCATTAATCATTATCGGTTGGCTCTTTGTTAGGAATGAATACAGTCCATACACTTCCTCATCTGGTATCTCAGATTGCATATCCGTATCCGTGCTATACTGATCATCATCCTCCACGTGGTGTGTCGCAGCATGCTTGCTCAGTTGCGGACACATGTGCTGGAAATACCCCAATCTCGAACAGCCTTTAGAAATGTACTGTTTAAAATGACACTGATGAGGCCGATGAATTCCCCCACAATGCCAACACAGTGAAATCGGATTCATTCCCATTGGCGGACTTTGAGCAGCCACAGGTTTTGCATACGCTGTTGAGTAGGCCCTGCCATATGCAGCTCTGCCAAATGACGATACAATCTTGTTTACAGTACTTGTCGAGTTCCGATTTTTCAATGCTACTGCTTTAAGTTTTTGTCCGTCGTCATGCATACCTGGGCAATCGTGATGGCCTTGCTCAAATCCAGCGTCTCCACCACCAGTAGCTTACGCAGGATCACCTTGTGGTTGATGCTGATTACAAAGAAGTCCCGCAGCATGTCTCCCAACGCTTTTTCAAACTTACACGGTCCAGCTAGATGTCTGAGGTCGGCAACGAATTCCGACACATCCTGGCCCTCAGAACTAACGTACTTGTAGAATCGATATTGTGAGATGATGATGCCTTCTTCTGGTTAAAGATGGTCACGTACCAGAGCACACAATTTTGCATAGTCCTTGTCCATTGGACTTGCAGGCGAGAGAAGATTCTTTATGAGTCTATAGATTTTCAGACCGCAAACGGTGAGGAAGACGGCCCTGCGCCTAACTGCGTCAGTGGGTTCCTCCATTTTGTTAACCAAGAAGTACTGGTCCAGGTGAGCTACAAAATCTGCCCAGTCCTCTCCCTCCACAAATCTCTCCAGAATTCCAATTGTGCTCATTTTTGCATGTGAAGGTTCTTAAGTTACCTCGTCGCCAATGTTATGTATGTAATAACTCGATCATCATCACCATAGGCAGTCCCTCGAATCGAGGATGACTTGCTTCCACGTCAAAATGTTCACAGGTGTTTCAATAAAGGACCTAAAATTCCAGGTCCCGAACTAAATCTTGAAAGGTGGAAGATGCCTGTGCGTCAGTTTGTTTAAACGTGTGGTGGCTATTGCAGACCAGCCACCACACGGGCTTGACAGAGCTAGGTCTTGGTCCAGAGGCAAGGATTAACCAAGACGACTGGAGACCTGCTCTGCTGCACGGTGCGCACATATATCGCAGTGTGGGCTGGCCCGTGCTGCCCCTGGGCCCTCGCCTCTTCTGGGCCTCGAACTCACGCCTCTCCTGGGCCCCGATCACGTCCCTCTACATTCTCTCATTGCTCCTTCGCCGCTCCTGCTTTACCTGCCCACGCTCCAATCACCGACCTGGATCTTGGTGACGCCTTTCACGACCACCAGTCTCAAAGTGCTTTACAGCCAATGAAGTACTTTGAGTGTAGTCACTGTTGTAATGTGGGAAACACAGCAGCCAACTTGCACACAGCAAACTCCCAAAAATAGCAATGTGATAATGACCAGATAATCTGTTTTTTTTCGGTTCATAAATTATTCACTTTCAGTTCATAAATCTAGACTGACACTCCAATACAGTGCTGAGGGAGTGCTGCACTGTCGGAGGTGCCGTCTTTCGGATCAGACATTAAACTGAGGCCCCATCTGCCTTCTCAGGTGGACATGGCATTATTTTGAAGAAGAGCAAGGGAATTATCCCTGGTGTCCTGGCCAATATTTATCCCTCAATCAACATAACAAACAAACAGATTATCTGGTCATTATCACATTGCAATAACTCGATAGACTGAATACTGTAAACTAACACAGGTACAAAACGGGCTTTGTTTTATTTGGGCCCAAAGTGATTACATTACATGATGGCTTTCCTTTGATACCTGGGCCGCGCACACAGCCTAATGACCTCCGACAGTGGCGCCGCCTGGTGCCTAGTAACCCCAAGCATACATACATGACAGGAATACTGCGTGCAGTTTTGGTTTCCATATTTACGAAAGGATATACTTGCTTTGGAGTCGGTTCAGAGAAAGTTCACAAGGTTGATTTTGGAGATGAGGGGGTTGTCTTATGAGGAAAGGTTGAGTAGGTTGGGCTTCGACTCATTGGAATTCAGAAGAATGTGAGGTGATCTTATCGAAACGTATAAGGTTATGAGGGGGCTTGACAAGGTGGATGCAGAGAAGAGTCGATAGGTGCTTGAGCCTTTCCGTGAAGGCATCCCAATCATCAGCCTCTGCGAAGTCTTTTAGTGTACCAAAGGTAGCCATAATCGCGTGAAAGTCTGTATTCTCGTCGCCAGTTGTTATGTCTGTAATGCATTGAAGGGTGCAAAATTCGTGGGAAACCTCCACTCCCCAGTGTTTGGACTCATTGGAAAGGAAATTTAATTTGGAACTATCTACCAGAAAGTGTGAAATCCTAAAGTGCACATGGAAGAAACTACGAACTTTAATCGAATTTTGGATTTTACAAGACAAGTTTAGTCTGTGTGGGCAGGGCCAGAGAACTAAAGGATGTCTATCCTATAAAGAAACCAGTTTGAGTATTGAAGCTGTCTGGGTTATTGAAACTAAAGTAAATTGTCTGGAGAATTATGGATACTTGAAAATCCTTCTCCACAAGAGACATTAACATAGCAACAATTAACCCAGAGATAGCTAACCATCATCCAGCATATACATAACAACAAAGGTCCATTCAGCTCGCATGAAAAAACCCAAGCACAGACAGACATTGCAAATGCCAAGCTAATATTTCCATCAAGAAACAGACTTAGAAGATCGACACATGCGAGACAGGTTAATATTTTAATGAACCCGCCAAACTATGACAAAGAAATATCAAGCCTGCCAAAAATTAAACAAAGAATCCGGGCTGATTTTGTGCGAAGGTTAAAACAGCTCAAAACATATAACTGGGCCCTGCTTTAACAAAGGGCATGTTATGCAGATGCTACTGCCTCAGAAGACACTGCTGGGGATGCTTAACAGAAGGTATGCACACAGCAGCATAGCATCATAGAGGATCAAGAAGGGAGAGAGACTACCGTAGCAGTTGTAACTAACTTCTCCAGCCTCAACATCCTGAAATCAAAAAGGAAGGAAGAACATCACCATCGCGGCAGCAACTGACTACAGCCAACGTGGTACCACCAAAACCACCGTGATCGACCAACTTCGAAACAAATCTCCACAAGGAAGAAACCGAAGAATCGAAAGTTTCCACTCTACAACCGAGGCCTGACTACCAACAGGCGAAAACATTATCTAAAAGACTTTGAAACCTATTTCTAACGAAAGAAAACGGGTACTTACCCCATAAGCCCTACCGCATCAGCGGACACCACCCAACTGAAGATCGCGTAGTAAGAAGTATTCTCCAACGTTCGGGGTACGGCAAGCAGAACCTACAGAATCCAGCAAAACCCGAAATCGTGAACTACCGCCAACTGACCATAAAGGATTGGTAAGCATAGTCCATGTTTGCCCTTGCGTCTAATCTAGTCAGTGTTAAGTATTGGGAGCTGGGAGGTGTATTATTCACTGTAACCCCTTTGAATGTGTGATGTACTGTTCTTCATTTGAGTGATTATAAGTTTGACACTATATTTTCTTGTCTTTTGATAAAATCAAAGTTCTTTTGCACCAAACCAGTTGTCTCTCGCACTTCATCACGTCCCCCAAATAAATCCAGAGTCTAGAACTCAAGGGAGTGGGAGCGATTCGAACCGCTCAGATGGTCAGAGGTGAACCTGACCCCTGAGACCACCCCTTACAAAATGGCGACCACGGCAGGACTCTGGTATAAGGGATATGATGCAAAGAGTGCAGTTTTGGAAGAAAGAACCAAAATGGAAGAGAGGATTTCCTCCTATGTGTATAAGAAAGTGAATGTCACCAAAGAATGGGCACTTGGTCTATTGCGTGCTGAGCGTCCGGGATACGTTGCAGCCCAGTGGACAGCAAGCAAGGACCATAAAGAATCAGTAGAAAAGGCAATTTGGTTGGTCTGTCTACAGCGACAGGTCCAACTCCTAGACAAAAGCATTGAGTCACTACATGCAGAACTATGGGAATGCGCAGAGACATCACATGAAAGGGCTATGGCAGGAAAAAGGTTATGGGGAGAACTCCGTAAGCTAAAACATGGAAAGGCCCAGCTAATGGAAAAGTTTAAAAACAGTCAGGACTATTTTCGGTGTCAGGTTACCGAGGCTAAAAATAATGAACAGATACTGCGGGAGGGAAGCACTCGCCTCATCCTTCAAGTAAAAGAGCTGGAGGAGAAATTAAGAGACATACAGGCAGCTTATAAAGTAGCTAGCACTAATGGTTTTGAGTCGGGAGACCACGGTCCCTGCCAGTAACAAGAGTTTAACCCTTGCTCTGTCCAAGGCAAAAGGCATGGTATGCCTAATAAACCCAGGTATGGCCAAGGTAAACCTGGAAGAGAAGGAGGAAACTGTTCAACCACCACCTGTGGCGCCGGTGACTACACCGGTTCAGCAGCAGGAGGGGCGAATGAGTTGTGGGGTGGACAGGGATAGTGGACCACCACCTGTGGCGCCGAGGTTCAGCTCGGTCTGGCAGCAGGGAGGGGTGGACGAGCCAGAGCAGGAAGAGCTAGAGCCAGGGCCAATGTGCCCGGTCTGGCAGCAGAAGTTTGGCCCACCCACCGGTGCTGGGGGTCAGGGGCCGCTGGAAAGTCAATTTGTGGTTCCCCACACTACCCAACAGCTTAGGGGCTATGATAAGTCACCTGGGAAAGCTGACCACAAAGGGATACCCCTCGGTTCACTTTATGGAAATGGAACAGGCAGGGGATGTTAACAGGTGCGATGATTCCGAGAAAGCAAAGATGCTCCTCCTCTCACTGGACGGCAAGCAGTACCAGTCCCTCTCTGCCGAGAGCAAAAGGGGGCAGAGGACATGTGCCGCCATCCAGGATGACATTCTAGAAGTCATGGGCTGAAATGACGGGAGTCCCTTCTCCAGCGTAGAGAAAACAATGCAGCTCACAGGGGAAACCCCACAGACTTTCGCAGACAGACTGTGACCTGTGTACCAGAGCGCCTATGGCGGGGAGTTCAACCGGAATCACCGAAACCGGGACGAGAGAGCCCACGGGTCCACGAAATCAGACCTAGTCAGGATAAGAGAGAATAGCACCATGAGGGGGGTCACCACTCCAATACAAAACATACCTGCTTCGGGTGCGGAAAGAGTGAGCAATGGAGAAAGGATTGCAGAAACCCATGGAAGAGTAGCACAGGGAAGAATTCTTCAGCCCCTGTCCAAATGACCGAGATTGAGAAGCCAATCCCTCCCCACACGTTTGATACATTCATGACTGCGCTCCAAACAATGCTAGATGGCCCTGGGAGGGTAGCCACCGCCATTGGTACCAAAACCCCATCTGTCCCATCCCAGCCAAATCAGTGACTAGCAGGCACAGCCTGGCCACCTGTGTTCCCTCGAGTACGATGCGTGGGGGAGACCAACCGTTCAGATGGAAGTGGAAAAGGTGAAAGGGACTTACTTGCTGGATACCGGTGCATCAAGCACCCTCGTCTATGCAGCTAACCCCGCTGCCTCATCTCTGTCTAGCGGGGTCCCCTACAGCTTGGTGGGTTTCACAGGCGCTGAGCAGGCTGGCTCATTCTCCGTTCCACTCTCCATTCGTTTAGTAACACTCCACACCAAGTGGACTTGGGTCCTGATGAAGTGGGAACAGGAAGTGGGGGCTGACTTCATTCTAGGCCATGGGATCCTAGTGGATTTAAGGAATCACTGTCATTGGGGGTCAGTATGTACGGGACAGGAGAGTGAGGTGATGGTTATCCCAGAAAAGCGGAGAAAAGGGACAGTGTGCACCATGAAGCCAAAGGAGAGTTGCGACCTTGAATCACTGGTCAGTAACACTCCGATGGAGTACCAAAAGTATGTGCGGGCAAACCTTGTAGCTTTTGCCACTCACAAACACGACTGTTGGAGGATAAACGGGGTCGAGGTTAGCATAGATGGGGACCCCATGACCCGACCGCAGAAACAGTATAACTTCCCCAGGGAGGCGGAGGCAGACATGGAAACAGCCTTGGGTTCTTTGGTTAAACAGTGGGTATTGAGATCGATAGCTACCCATGTGAACTCTCCATTGTGGCCGGTTAAGAAACCGGACAACTCCTGGAGAGCCACGGTGAACTATTGAGTACTCAACCATAACATCCCCGCCTGTGCACCCACCGTTGCTGCTGTCGCCGACCTCATTGGAAATATTCCAGCCTCCACGACCACCTTCACGGAGCTGGATATTTCCAACGGGTTCTGGTCCATACCTTTAAGAAGAGAAGACCAGTACAAGTTTGCTTTTACCTTTAAAGGGCAGCAATATACTTGGAACTGTCTCCCTCAGGGCTTCCACAACAGCCCCAGTATTTTCCACCAATGTATGGCCAACTGTTTAAAGAGTTTCAGCAGACCCCAACAGTTAGTACAGTATGTGGATCACCTGCTCCTGTTCACTGATGAGGGGGAGGAGCATGGCCCACTGCTGGCTGAACTGCAGGAGCTGCTGAAAGAAGAGAGGTTTAAAGTAAACCCCAAGAAGGCACAGATTGGCCTGAAGGAAGTAAAATTCCTGGGACTGGCTGTGCGCTGGGGAAAGGGCCATTGACAAAGCTAGGAGGAAAGCAGTGCCGATGCTACCAGCCCCCAACACAGTAACAGAAGTAAGATCTTTTCTGGAGCTAACCGGGTACTGCAGAGATTTCATTGAGGATTATGCATCCATAGCAGCCTCTCTGCTCCGACTCCTACACAAGGGAGTGAAATGGGAATGGGACAAAGGTTGCGAGGCAGCATTTATCCAACTCAAGAAAGACCTGCAGACCGCGCCAGCTCGAGGGGCTATCAATGGGGGTAAAGAGTTTTTCCTGGAGGTAGCAGCCAGTGGGGACAGCCTGAGCGCAGTACTCCTCCAGGATACTCACGGACGTGGAGAAGGGATACTCCAACTGTGAGCGGCACCTCCTGGCACTCACTGGGCTGTGAAAAGATCACTGATCTTCACAGGGGGTCCCCTATCACACTCCTTACCCACCATACACTCAGCCAAATGCTCCTGGACGGGAGAATCAAGGACGGGACAGTGAGCATTGCTCGCTGGACTGTACTCCTCTCTCAGATTGACCTAAGAGTAAAGAGTCTCTGCGAGCCAAGACTCGCAGCCAACATGATCTATCCAGGGACAGCCCACCGGTGTTCCATAGAAGGGGTATGGAAAATTAACATAGTATTTCGGGCCGGGTTACACCCCACAGGCCGAGAGATCTATGTGGACGGTTCAAGCATGGTATCTGCAGGTGAACGACTCACAGTCTGCGGAGTTTATGACCCCAAGGCAGGCATTGCCCTGGCGATTAAACTCCCCAGTACTATGAGCGCCCAGCATGCTGAACTGTCTGCGGTAGTGTACGTAGTCACACAACCCGAAGAATTCCCCACCCGATACATGATTTGCTCGGACAGTATGTTCACATGTAATTCGTGTACGGAGTACCTGGCTATCTGGTCCCGTCGTGGATATACATCTGCAGACGGGAGGCCCCTGGTAATTAAGCCCCTACTGGAAAAGATCATGACAACAGTGGGGGAGGAAGGGAAGATCTATAACATAAAGTAAAGGCACATGCCACCACTGAACCCTGTCGCGAGGGAAACCAGCAGGCTGACATGTTGGCCAAGCAAGGTGCCCGCATGGGCAAGCTCTGGGATCCGTACAACCCAGGCCCCATCGCAGCAGTCAGGGGCAGGATTGGGACGACAGGGAGGGCAGGGGTAGCATTGCCCCCAGGCCTAAAAACAGTGCAGACTGAAGACCCCGTCCTCAAAACTGTCCTGAACACGCTAGCTCAAGGGGAAAGTGTAGACCACCCGTACGGCACCACAGCGATTGCCATTAAAGATGGCATGCTGTTCAGGGGGGAGCAATGGGTGGTACCGCAACAACACTGGAGAGAATTCCTCCAGCTGGCCCACGAGGGTCCAGGAACAGGATACCCCGGACCTGAGACCACTTGGCAACAGGTGGAACAGGCAGGGTGGTGGCCAGGACTCAGAGAACACGTCCGCGAGTTCTGCGCCAGCTGTCTGGTGTGTGCTGTCAACAACCCTGACCCCCAGAAAAGAAAGGTATCTATGGGACATATCAGGAGGGTAGAGTGACCCTGGCAGTCGATCCAGGTCGATTACATCGGGCCCCTACCCACGGCCCAGGGAGGCTACAAGTACTACCTAGTATTGGTGGATGTGTTCACCAAATGGGTGGAAGCCTTCCCATGACAAACAGCTACTGCTCTGGGAACAGCTAGGATCCTGGTCAGGGAAGTGTTCTCCCAATGGGGACTACCACAATACATGGAGTCCAACCAGGGGAGTCACTTCACCAGGCAGATGATGCAGGAGACCCTTAAGGTGCTCGGCATCAAAGGGAAATGGCATGTCGCCCACAACCCGCAGTCATCCGGGCCTGTGGAGCGTTTAAACCACACAATCAAAGAAAGGTTACGTAAAGAGACAGGGTACTCACCCAAGAGGTTGGTAGAGGTCCTATCACTGGTCCCCATGGGGATCCGGGCCAGCCAGTCAAAGAGCACTGGGTACTCCCCGTACGAGCTCATGACCGGCAGAGCCATGCTAACCCCACCCATGTATTAGCCCCGGTACTCATGGAAGGTCAGTTAGGGAAGCTAGCAGGGACAGCTTTGTCAGGAACCTGTTTGATCACCTTAAACAGATTCACTGGCAGGCTGCTAACAACATGGGAAAACAGCATCGGAGCAACCGACTGCTGCTAGAACACCGCAAACACCACAAATGGGAGGTAGGGGACCAGGTCATGGTAAGGAACTACGCTCGAGTAGGAGTTTTTGAGGTGCTGTACATGGGACCGTACCACATTGTCGACAAGGCAAGTCCCATGGTCTAAACCATAAAATTGCACCACCGTACAAAGTGGTTCCACATAAATCAGTGCAAACTTTTAAACCCCGGGATAGCAGCTAAGCATAAGGGACAGCCTGGAACAGGGAACCGTACTAAAGGCAGGGACGTGGCAGACCCACAGACTGCACCTAGAGCGGCACTGGACTGTGTTACTGGAGGGGCTATCCCCGCAATCATTTGGGACTCGGATGCACCCCCAGTAGCCAGAACCTTGAGAGGAACTCGCCGCACGCCACGGCCTAAGGCACTGTGGTCGCCAGCGCCTCAATTCAAGTGGTTCAGCTCCGGGAGAGGGACGAGCTGTGAAAGGGTACCTAAATTCAGAAACCAGCCTGCGAGCAGGGACCCCTGGCCGGTAGCCTCAGGCAACGAGGGACCCCCAGAAGAGATAGTGGTGGACCAGCCACCAATTGGGAGTCCCCAGCCCGTAGCCCTTGACCAGGCAGAACCCCCAGGTGACGAAATGAACTGGGCATCCACCCCCAAAGCAATGGTGTGCTGTAGCACCGGAGGGGACTCAGACCCACCTCCGGTCAGGACACTCCGGGGGGTCCTGCAGTACAGGCCGACTTACTACCGGCCCCGCTGGAAACCCAGAGGACAGAGAAGAAAGGAGAAGGACAGGAATTAACCTGGCCACCCGGAGACGGGTGGTAGATGTACATATATAGCACGTAATGACTATAAGTATATTTAGTAAGGATCTAGAGTAGTGTAGAATTATCTGTGTAATGATAGTGACATATGTATTACTTAGTGGGGTAAGCAAAAGAATCCACCTGTGCAGCTATCAAAAGAGGCACAGGCCGGCTAACACCCGGGAGTATGAAGAATCTACCGCGATAGCTATTAAAGGAAGCACCGGTAAGATAAGAGTAAAACAGCTGTGAGACAAAAGTTAAAAACAGACATCCGTTTCCACAGGAACTGAATAAGACAGCCAGTCGATTAAAGACTGTATTGTGTGTCTGAGAAGAAATGAGCCCAAATTGGAACTTGGTCATCTTTGTCAAGCCAGAGAGCTTTTCTCAGGGCTAGACAATCTGTTTTATGTACCCCTACAGGAAGGAGAACAATACGGAAAGGGTTCTGTTCCTGCTCGCCCTGATAAGGATGAGCAGTGGCAGCCAAGGAGACGTGGAAGAATCCTTCATTTATGGGTGCTCAGGAGAGGGAGCACGGATCGTGACTGCAGGGGCGGCACACTGGGTGTGGAAGAGCTCGCCGTTTACGGCCACGGGGGAAGGTGGCCAGGGTGGCTGGGATCTAACTCCACTCGCTACTCCAGCCAGGAAGGGTTTACCTATGGGTCTGTTCCATGCCCCAGGATATGGGCCGTTGCTGCGCGGGTCATTGTTACAGGGGAAAACGTGTGTGTTGGACTTGTAAATGGCAGATTCCCCTGGGTAGATGGTGGTGGCTCAGGAAGCTGAGCAAGGACGCAGGGGATCAGGAATCTGACTGGGAAAGACTCGATAATGACACGTACTGTACCATCACGGGGACACGGGGAGGAGTGAAGGTGTGTTGGAATAAGTGGTGGGAGTCTGAACAGGGAATTTACGTCTGCATGCGGGGGTCAGAGGAGATCGCCTTCGCCAGGTAATGGCAAGATGAGGGGGAAGGGATGGGATGGGATTCCAGCCTACATGGGTGTGCGGTCCCACACTCCCCACTCCCAATTAACGTCACCAAACATAGAGCACACATTAAGAAACTCCTGCCCATGACCCCACCAATACGAACAATAATAGAAAGGTGTCCTACCACCACCAAGGGACCAGGGAACGGATTAGTATTGGCACCGACCGAAAAGGTGCTATACCAGGGGGTACACTATGCAGTAGCTTGAGTTATCTTAAACCTTACCGAGGTGCACTTACCTGCATGGTGCCCAAAGGAAACAGAACAGCTATACGTGGCCTTACTTAGAGAAATGTTCAAGCAATTTTACGAGTTAGACTTTGGGAACATAGGCAAAGCAGATCTATACAACCTACACACCAGGGACACCATGGGCACGGAGAGACCTAGAAGGGGAACCTTGAACGACATTTTTACTGCATATAATACAGGATCCTCTGGAATAAATAGCCTAGACGATATAGAGCTACAAACACAGATAAATGGTTTAAAGAACCAACTGAGAAAGATCCTGAAACAGGAAAACACAGTAGTAGGCTCAGAGCTACACGAGGACCAGGTTTTGTGAGTGCAGCCGGATAGGCCCTGCCATGTGCCGCTCTGCCAAACGCGACACATGGCAGGGCCTATCCGGCTGCACTCACAAAACCTGTGGATGCCCAAAGTCCGCCAGCGAGAATGTATCCGACTTCTCCGTGTTGGCATTGTGGGGGAAATCATCGGCACCAGCAGTGCCGATTTAAGCAATATAGTTGCAAAGGCTGTCTGAGAGTGGGACATCTCCAGCACAAGTGTCCACAGATGAGCAAGCGAGCTGCGACACGCCACGTGGAGGATGAGAGTCAGACTAGCGCGGATCCGGATATGCAATCAGAGATGTCAGAGAAGGAAATGTATGGACTGTACTCTTTCATAACCAAGAGTAAAGCAATTTTGATTAACGTGAAGTTTAACGGGATACCGGTATCGATGGAACTGGACACAGGAGCGAGTCAATCGATCATGTACGAGATGGCATTTAATAAGCTGTGGGATACTGTGAGGCCCAGGCTGAGCCCTGTTAACGCCAAGCTGCGCACGTACACCAAAGAACTGATAAAGGTGATTGGCAGTGCACAAATTAATGTGTTGTATAACGGTGTGGTTCACGAGTTACCGCTGTGGATTGTTCCAGGCAATGGCCCAATGCTGCTCGGCAGGAGCTGGTTGGAGAAAATCAGATGTGACTGGAACGACATAAAGGCGTTGTCGTCGGAGGAAGATACATGTGCCCAAGTATCGAGCAAGTTCCCCTCGCCGTTCGAACCGGGTATTGGCACCTTCACGGGAGCCAAGGTGCAGATCCATGTGGACTCAGATGCAAGACCCGTCCATCATAAAGCTCGGGCAGTGCCGTATATGATGAGGGAGAAGGTCACAATTGAACTGGACAGACTCCAGCGTGAAGGGATCATATCATCGGTCAAATTTAGTGAATGGGCCAGCCCCATTGTTCCTATGCTGAAAAGTGATGGCACAGTCAGAATCTGTGGAGACTACAAGGCTACCATCAACGGGGTTTCAAAACAAGATCAGTACCCGTTACCGAAGGCTGATGACTTGTTTGCGACGCTAGCCGGAGGGAAGTCGTTCACAAAACTGGACTTGACATCAGCCTATATGACGCAGGAATTGGTGGAGACATCAAAGAGACTTACGTGCATTAACACACACAAAGGACTGTTTATTTACCACAGGTGCCCGTTTGGAATTTGCTCGGCTGCATCAATATTCCAGAGGAATATGGAAAGTCTACTGAAGTCCGTTCCCAGATGACATCCTCATCACTGGTCGTGACTCCAAGGAACATCTGAACAACCTGGAAGAGGCTCTACTGCATTTGGACAGAGTGGGACTCAGACTTAAATGCTCGAAGTGCGTCTTCATGGCACCGGATCGAATTCCTCGGGAGGAAAATCGCCACTGATGGCATCAGACCTACTGACATGAAAATCAAAGCCTTCAAGAGTGCACCCAAGCCGCAGAATGTGATGGAGCTGCATTCGTTCCTGGATCTACTCAACTACTTTGGTAACTTTCTACCTAAATTGAGCACCTTACTTGAACCACTGCACATGCTATTGAGAAAAGGCAACAACTGGGTGTGGGGCGCATTACAAGACAGAGCTTTCGAGAAAGCCACCAATCTTCTTTGCTCGAACATGCTGCTGGTACATTGTGACCCATGTAAATGTTTAGTTTTGGCCTATGACGCATCATCATATGGAACTGGTTGCGTGTTACAACAAGCCAATGAGTCGGGGAAACTTCAACCTGCCGTGTATGCATCCAAAAGTTTGTCTAAAGCAGAAAGAGCGTACAGTATGGTAGAAAAAGAAGCTTTAGTGTGTGTGTACGGTGTTAAAAAGATGCATCAATACCTGTTCGGTCTGAGGTTTGAATTAGAGACCGATCACAAGCCGCTCATTCCATTGTTTTCCAAGAGCAAAGGTATCAATAGCAACGCTTCATCCCGCATCCAAAGGTGGCCGCTGACATTATCTGCCTATGATTATGTCATTCGGCACAGACCTGGCACAGAGAATTGCACCGATGCTTTGAGCCGGTTGCCGTTGCCCACACCGGAGATGGAAACGCCACAACTGGCAGATTTAATGTTAATCATGGATGCTTTTGAAAGTGAAGGCACCCCTGTCACGGCTCAACAAGCTAAGACCTGGACTAGCCAAGACCCGATATTATCGGTGGTAAAGGGTTGCATCCACAAAGGAGATTGGTCTGCCATACCTAAGCAAATGTGCGAGGAGGCCAAACTGTCTCTTCAAGCAGATTGCATATTGTGGGGCAATCGAGTTGTAATGCCTAAGAAAGGGAGAGAGAAATTTGTGCAGGAGTTACACAGCACTCATCCTGATATAGTGATGATAAAGGTCATCGGCAGGTCCCATGTATGGTGGCCAGGAATTGATTCTGTGCTGGAAGCATGCGTGCATCAGTGCAACACCTGCATGCAGTTCAGCAAAGCACCAGCGGAATCGCTGCTGAGTCTGTGGTCATGGCCATGCAAACCTTGGTCCAGGATCCATGTAGATTTTGCAGGTCCCTTCCTGGGCAAGATGTTTTTAGTGGTGGTGGATGCTTATTCGAAGTGGATAGAATGCATAATCATGTCATCCAATACGTCCACGGCAACCATAGAGAATCTCAATGTCACGTTCGCGACACATGATCTGTCTGACACAGTGGTGAGTGACAATGGGTCGTGCTTCACCAATCAGGAGTTTCAGGAGTTTGTAAAACTTAACGGCATAAAACATGTAAGGTCAGCACTGTTCAAGCCTGCATTCAACGGGCAAGCAGAACGCGCAGTACAAATTATCAAGCAAAGCATGAGGAGAGTAACCCAAAGGTCACTGCAGACCCGCTTGTCTTGCATACTGCTGAGTTACAGGACAAGACCCCACACACTCAGAGGTCTCGCCTGCTGAACTCATGGTGAAAAGAGGTCTTAAGACCAAGTTATCTCTTGTACACCCAGATTTAAGTAATCATGTTGAATACAGAAGATAGAGTCAACAAGGGTACCACGATCGCGCAACTGTGTCACGCGAGATTTCTGTTAATGATCCTGTACATGTGTTGAATTATGGTCAGGGTCCCAAATGGATCACTGGTGCGGTCATGGCCAAGGAGGGCAACAGAGTATTTGTTATTAAGCTCAAGAATGGGCAAACTTGCAGGAAACACATGGATCAAACAAAGCTGAGGCACACAGACGAGCCAGAGCAGTCGGACGAAAAAACCGTCGACGACCAACCAACCTACCAGCAGCCTTCAGTGGACTCAAGGGTCATCAGTGAACCCGGAATTTCCATCACGGACTTGTTCAATAAAAATGGACGTGCAATTTCTGACATGGCCACTGCCATCCCCAACAAGTCAGTCATCCAGCCACCAGCCACAACAGACTCTGCACATTCACCCAAACATAGAAACATAGAAACATAGAAACATAGAAATTAGGTGCAGGAAATTCGGCTCTTCGAGCCTGCACCACCATTCAATAGGATCATGGCTGATCATCCAACCTCAGTACCCCTTTCCTGCTTTCCCTCCATTCCCCTTGATCCCTTTAGCCGTAAGGGCCATATCTAACTCCCTTTTGAATATATCTAATGAACTGGCCTCAACAACTTTCTGCGGTAGAGAATTCCACAGGTTAACCACTCTCTTAAGTGAAGAAGTTTCTCCTCATTTCGGTCCTAAATGGCGTACCCCTTATTCTTAGACTGTGACCCCTGGTTCTGGAACTCCTCAGCAATGGGAACAGTCTTCCTGCCTCTAACCTGTCCAATCCTGTCAGAATTTTATATGTTTCTATGAGATCCCCTCTCATTCATCGAAGCTCCAGTGAATACAAGCCCAGTTGATCCAGTCTCTCCTCATATGTCAGTCCTGCCATCCCAGGAATCAATCTGGCGAACCTTCGCTGTACTCCCTCAATAGCAAGAACATCCTTCCTCAGATTAGGGGACCAAAACTGAACACAATATTCCAGGTATGGCCTCACCAAGGCTCTGTACAACTGCAGTAAAACCTCCCTGCTCCTATACTCAAATCCTCCAGCTATGAAGGCCAACATGCCATTTGCCTTCTTCACCACCTGCTGTACCTGCATGCCAACTTTCAATGACTGATGTACCATGACACCTCCCCTTTTCCTAATCTGTCACCATTCAGATAATATTCTGTCTTCCTGTTTTTGCCATCAAAGTGGATAATCTCACATTTATCCACATTATACTGCATCTGCCATGCATTTGTCCACTCATCTAACCTGTCCAAGTCACCCTGCAGTCTCTTAGCATCCTCCTCACAGCTCACACAGCCACCCAGCTTAGTGTCATCTGCAAACTTGGAGATATTACACTCATTTCCTTCATCTAAATCATTAATGTATATTGTAAATAGCTGGAGTCCCAACACTGAACCCTGCGGCACCCCACTGATCACTGCCTGCCATTCTGAAAAGGACCCATTTATCCCGACTCTCTGCTTCCTGTCTGCCAACCAGTTCTCTATCCACATCAATACATTACCCCCAATACCATGTGCTTTAATTTTGCACACTAATCTCTTGTGTGGGCCCTTGTCAAAAGCCTTTTGAAAGTCCAAATACACCACATCCACTGGTTCTCCCCTGTCCACTCTATTAGTTAAATCCTCAAAAAAATTCTAGAAGATTTGTCAAGGCCGGAATTGAACTGAGATGGTCAACCCGGGAGCGTAAAGCACCGGACCGTCTCAACCTGTGAAAGACTGTGATAAGATCTCAGAAGAGGTTATTGTCTTGCTTTTTGCAGCCACCAGATGGTGTCATTGTTGGAGGCCACTGAGCAGCACGCACATGGTGCAGCTTTGGTATAAAAGGCCAGCCATTTTGTGAGACAGGCACTTTGGGCAGTAATAAAGCAGAACAAGGTTGTACCTTGTTTAGTTAAACAGTACTCAGTTTGTAACTTTATTGCATACATAACATAGACAATCAGTATTGGCAGGCAATTTTACTATGGGAGCATCAAAGTTCAAGCTCAGCCTGATCCTGACGCTGTCCTCCCCCATTATCTATAAGCACATTTCATTTAACTGGATAGCAATCAGGAGCGGGATCATTGACTGACACTTATCCACTCAACAGTGCAGTGAGACCAATTGGGTACTGAGTCCAGTTGTAGTACTACTCTTACTGCTTCAGATACGATCAGTACATTCAGCACAGATCTTCATAGACAGTCCTTCATTGCCGGCACGGACACAATGGGCCGAAATGGCTCCTTCTCTGCTGTAAACTTCTATGATTCTATGATTTATTAATATTTGTTGTGAGAACGCCTTGGTGATGGCTCAAATGATGCATAACACACATAGGCTCTTTGAGAAGCTTTTAAGGAACAAATTGCAATTTATAAACTAACAGAGGTAATATTTGATTCACATGCAAAAAGCTAGACCAATCTTGGGTGCACAATGTTTATTTTAAATGTCATAGAGTGAGCTATTGACTGCTGAAAGGAATTTGTCTATGTCTTTCATTCATGACTGTGGGAGGATTGTATAGTTTGGAGCTGAATCTCCATCTGATAATGTTTCAATCTCAATGGTGAGGAAATAGAGATCTATATATTGCAATGAGTAATGTGTCCAATTGCCATTAAATTTAATCGTTTATTCTTTTTGGTTACCAACCTTCATCATGATTTCAGATTGATCATCCAGTGTGTGAGGTGGGAAAGGGTGACTCAAATATACCTGGGAGGCTGGTTCCGCACAAAAATTATTCACTATTATGAAACATTACTACAATGTTTCAAAGGGGTAAAGTATTGCCAGCTAAAGATTCTGGCATTAAAATGTTATTTTCTGTAGGACATTAAAGGTATTTTTGAATAAACAAGAACTTACACAGTTACTTACCCTTACTCTGCTGAATGAATAGTAACTCTGCACAGTTACATAAGAACATAAGAAATAGGAGCAGGAGTAGGCCATTTGGCCCCTCAAGCCTGCTCTGCCATTTAATAAGACCATGGCTAATCTGATCCTGGCCTCAACTCCACTTCTCCGCCTGCTCCTCATAATCCATGACTCCCTTATCATTCAAAAATCTGTCTATCTCCACCTTAAATATATTCAATGACCCAGCCTCCCTCGCTCTCTGGGGTAGAGAATTCCAAAGATTCATGACCATCTAAGAGAAGAAATTCCTTTTCATTCCCATTTTAAATGGACGACACCTTATTCTGAAACTATGGCCCCTAGTTCTAGATTCCCCCATGAGGGGAAACATCCTTTCTACATCTACCCTGTCAAGCCCCCTCAAAACCTTATATGTTGCAATAAGATCACCTCTCATTCTTTTAAACTCCAATGAGTATAAACCCAACCTGCTCAACCTTTCTTCATATGACAACCCCTTCATCTTAGGAATCGACCTAGTGAACCTTCTCTGAACTGCCTCCAATGCAAGTATATCCTTCCTTAAATACTGAAACCAAAACTGTATGCAGTACTCCAGGTATGGTCTTACCAATGTCCTGTACAGTTGGAGCAGGACTTCCCTACTTTTATACTCCATCCCCTTTGCAATAAAAGCCAGCATTCCATTTGCCTTCCTGCTGTACCCACATGCTAACTTTTTGCATTTCATACACAAGAACCCTCAGATCCCTCTGTACTACAGCATTTTGTAATCAGTCCCTATTTAAATAATAATAAGGGTTACATACCCTGCTGTATAAACAGTGAGTCTGTTAATTTACATAATGAGTAATCTTTACGCTTAGCGATGCCGTGACCATTTTAAAGAGAGCTTGTATTTGTTTTGCACCTTTCACATCTTCATGACATCTGAAAGTGAATCATAGCAAATATTGTGTGTAGAAGGACTCAACAAGGCTGAGCACTGTGAGCTAAACTTAGTGTGACCTTAGTCTTCTTTATTACAACTTCAGAGTGCCTAAACAACATGGCAGCCAACCTTTTATACTGGCCTTGCACGTGTGCAAGTGACCATTAGGACTCCAACAGTCATGCCCTCTGGTGGCAAGTATTACATAGTTACATACATACCAGCAAATTAAAGGGGCCAAATGTGCCCCTTCCCTTAAGGCCTATTACCGCTGGAAGTTGGTGGCCACGCTGCGGAGTGCAATGGCCGCTGATTTTTCGTGGAATGGCCGACATTTTGAAAATTCTGCTCCTGTGGTATCCTGGCAGTGAGCCGCTCCCCCCACTACCAATCCACTGCTGCCGATCCATCCTAAGTGCATCAACAGAACGCACGCAGCCGATATTCACCCCTGATGGCGGAATTCCGCCGCAAAAATCTTGCTAATGCCACTCGGTACCACCGGCAGCTTTGTCTGCCGGAGCACTGTGTTTGCAGTGCTTCTAAGATGGTGCTGAGGGTGCCATTAAAGGGGAGGACCTACTGCTATGGCTTCCATGTTTTTTTTGTGGGCTGCCTGCCATGTTGGGCCGACAATTATGTCGCCAGGTTCAGCTGGGCCGCCAACAGACAGCCCAGCACCCCCTCTTGTGTTAACTGTCACCTCCATGTACAGTAGACACCTCAAGTCGCTGGAGAAATACCACCAACGATGCCTCCGCAAGATCCTACAAATCGCCTGGGAGGACAGACGCACCAACATTAGCGTCCTCGTCCAGGCCAACATCCCCAGCATTGAAGCACTGACCACACTTGATCAACTCCACTGGGCAGACCACATTGTCCGCATGCCAGACACGAGACTCCCAAACCAAGCGCTCTACTTGGAACTCCTTCGTGGCAAACGAGCCAAAGGTAGACAGAGGAAACGTTACAGGAACAGCCTCAAAGCCTCCATGATAAAGTGCAATATCCCCACCGACACCTGGGAGTGCCTGGCCAAAGACTGCCCTAAGTGGAGGAAGTGCATCCGAGAGGGTGCTGAATGCCTCGAGTCTCATCGCCGAGTGCATGCAGAAAACAAGCGCAGTCAGCGGGAAGAACGTGCGACAAACCTGTCGCTCCCTCCCTTACCCTCAACGACTGCCTGTCCCACCTATGGCAGGAACTGTGGCTCTCGTATTGGACTGTTCAGCCACCTAAGAATTCATTCCAAGAGTGGAAGCAAGTCTTCCTCATAAAAGGTTGCTGCACAAGATAAAAGTTCACGGGGTTGGGAATAATATATTAGCATGGATAGAGGATTGGCTAACTAATAGAGAACAGAGAATTGAGATAAATGGTTCATTCTCTGGTTGGCGACCAGTAACTAGTGGGGTGCCACAGGGATCAGTGCTGGGACCCCAATTATTTACAATCCATATTAACGACTTGGAAGAAGGGACTGAGTGTAATGTAGCCAAGTTTGCTGACGATAGAAAGATGGGAGGAAAGGCAATGAGTGAGGAGGACACAAAAAATCTGCAAAAGGATATAGACAGGCTAAGTGAGTGGGAAAGATTTGGCAGGTGGAGTATAATGTTGGAAAGTGTGAGGTCATGCACTTTGGCAGAAAAATTCAAAGAGCAAGTTATTATTTAAATGGAGAAAGATTGCAAAATGCCGGAGTACAGCGGGACCTGGGGTTACTTGTGCATGAAACACAAAAGAATAGTATGCAGGTACAGCAAGTGATCAGGAAGACCAATGGTATCTTGGCCTTTATTGCAAAGGGGATGGAGTATAAAAGCAGGGAATCTTTACTACAGCTAGATGTCATGTATCCAAACATGTTTACTGCTTGTACTATTACATATGATGTGCCACCAGAGGGCACTACTATGGGAAACTTGTACACCAGTGTATTGTCACTAAGGTGTGCCACCAGAGGGCACTGCAGGGGGAGATTTGTAGGTTACCTGTACAGGTGTGCCAAGCCGAGTATAAAAGGCAGGCCACCATGTGTGATCCTCACTCTGGAGTTACATCAAATGGACTGAGGTCACTACAGTTCAAGGACAATACATTGCCTCGTGGAGTCATTATCAGAGCATCTAAAGACATAACAATTGGTGCCGAGATTACGAAATTTCACACGAAAATGGCTAACCTTGTATGTTGCAGCAGTTTGCCACTGGTGTTGATCAGCACGCCTTTGTGGAGAGGCTCGAACATTTCTTCACAGCAAATGACCTGGCAGACGATAATCCGGCCAAACTGGCTGTTAAGCGCTGAGCTATCCTGTTAGCCAGTTGTGGGCCCACCATTTATGGCCTCGTCAAGGACTTGCTGGCACCAGCGAAGACAACGACTGACATACGAGGAGCTTGTAACTCTGATCCAAGAATAACTCAAGCCCAAAGAGAGCATCCTCACAGCCAGACACCGGTTTTACACCCACCGATAGCCCGAAGGCCAGGAAATCACGAAATATGCTGCAGAGCTCAGGAGGCTGGCGGCACCGTGTGATTTCGGCGAACACCTCACTGAGGCGCTGCGGGATATCTTTGTCATCGGAATCGGCCACGAGGGCCGTCTTCACAGGCTACTATCTGCGGATACCACAGTCACACTGCAGAAGGCCATCACCATGAGCCAGGCATTCATGACCTCGACCTGCGGCTCCAGGCAGATGACTCATCCTCAGGATTCAAACGCGGCAAGTACTGTTGACAGAATGGCGCCTTTTAGAGGCTGGACTGTAGAACGTGAATCTTCTCAGGGGAGATGGAACAAGCCCCTGAGTCCCTTAACTCAGAGTCAGCCAAGGGGGGGGCTAATCGAGTAGGACCATGCTGGCATTGTGGAGGGAATCACAGGGCTCAGAACTATGTGTGTAAAGGCTGCAGCACAAAGGGCCACCTCCAGCGAATGTGTAAAAGAAATATGACTCACTGTGTTGATGAAGAGTCTGCAGATGGCCATGAATCCAGCGCGGATTATGAAGCGATAGTCAGAAAGGCAGCTCAGCCCCACGATGTGGTGTATGGCATGTTTACCTGCACCACAGAATATTTCCCGTTGAGGATGGAAGTCGAAATAAACAGTGCTCCAGTTTTCATGGAGGTGGACAAGGGGGCGAGCCAGTCAGTAATGAATCAAGGAGCCTTTGAGAGGCTATGGGACAATCAAGCTGAACGACCCAAGTTGGTCCCGGTTCAGGCAAAGCTGCGCAACTACACCAATGAGCTTATCCCAGTTGTTGGTAGTGCGGATGTTAAGGTACTCCATGATGGCGTGGTGCACAAGTTACCACTGTGGATTGTTGCAGGTGATGGACCAATGCTATTCGGAAGAAGGTGGATGGAGAAGATCCATTGGTGCTGGGAAGATTTCATCCCTCCAGCAAGCGACTTCCCCCCACTCAGAGGCAAAGCAAGAACTCTCCTGAGGTTGGATCCAGCACCAGAAAGCAGACCAATACAGCACCCGAGGCACAGACAGCTCAGCACCACTGCGTGGAGATGATCCAGCTGAGACGACCCGAACGCACCTTCCAGGCTCCAGTGGCAGGACTCTGGAGGAAGAAAATCGGATCCAAAGGCGACGTCCCAGCTTCAGTGGCAGAACCCGGGGAAAAGAGGATCACAGCTGTCGACATCGTGGATGGAAGAAAGATCACACCCAAACCACGAGGTGAAGCGCTGAAGGAAAAGGTGGCGGCGGCCATACCACAGGGTGCAGCGCTGAGGGAGCCAAGCGAAGAAGAGGTTTGGGGTAAAGATAGCAAAGCTCTCTTAAAGGAGGCCAGCAACCCACCACACTTAAAGGGACAGGCCCACATTCTCAATCAATGTAATAGCAACTGTGAGTTAAATGTAAAGCTTGTAATTGATGATCAGAGTTTTATACATGTAATAAACAAAGAAAAGTCATGCGATTGCGATCGGAGCTACCGTTTATCTACAATGAGTAATGAAACGTTGTGCGATGTAGAATTTCAACTGTATTCAGTTAATGCAGCAGGCAAACACCCATCAGGAGCACACAGGTCCAGAGAGCTACCCAATGCTGTAGCCTGCGTCCCTGGGACCAGAGTGATGCACCACGGAGTGTGGCCACAAGCAGCTAATATAGACAAGCTGCAGAGCAAGCGATCTCAGGAAGGCAACAGCACCGGTATCGATACCCTGCCCCTGATCGGCTCCACTTCTCAGGCACCCGATGGTACCAATCGCCATGAGCCTGAAAGAGCAAACCACGCTAAGGCGTAGCCCCCAGACCCTATCGCCACCAAGGCCACACCCGGGAACGAAGAGTCACCTGCAACGGTTCTCCCAAATGGGACCGGGACTAGCCAGGATCCCAGCATTGGTTCATCAGTCGAGGAGCGGTGGCAGCATCGAGGAGGAGGCATCGCGGTGAGTCGGGAGGCCTATAAAAGGCCCATGAATCGGGGAGTGGCGGCAACGTGAAGGAGGAGCTAGCTGGTGCAGGGAGAAAAGGCAAAAAAGAAGTAGAAAGAAATCGAGGGGTGACATCACAGCCAAGGGGGTAAGTGATTGGCTGGTGATTGGTGAGTAGTTTTTCTTCTTTTTCTTTTCCTTTAGCGGTAGGTAACCTTTATCATTGTTGCCAAATTAAGTTAATCTAATCAAATTAAGTTAAGTTTAAGTCATGGCAGGAGAGCTCTGACACATATCATGCTCCTGCTGTGCTATGTGGGAACTCGGGACGATTCCAGTGTCCCTGACGACTACATGTGCGGGAAGTGTATCCTGCTGCAGCACCTGACAGACCACATTGCGGCACTGGAGCAGTGCATGGATTCACTTTGGAGCATCCGCGATGCTGAGGATATCGTGAATAGCACGTTTAGTGAATTGGACACAGCGCTGCTAAAGGTTATACAGGCAGATAGGGAATGGGTGACCAGCAGGAAGAACAGTGGAAGGAAGGTAGTGCAGGGGTCCCCTGCGGTCAACCCCTCCAAAACAGATACAATGTTTTGGGTACTGTTGGAGGGGATGACTCATCAGGGGAGGGCAGCAGCAGCCAAGTTCATGGCACCGTGGGTGGCTCTGCTGCACAGGAGGGCAGGAAAAAGAATGGGAGAGCGACAGTGGTCGGGGATTCTATTATAACGGGAATAGACAGACGTTTCTGTGGCCGCAATCGAGACTCCAGGATGGTATATTGCCTCCCTGGTGCAAGGGTCAAGGATGTCTCGGAGCGGCTGCAGGACATTTTGGAGGGTGAGAGTGAACAGCCAGTTGTTGTGGTGCATATAGGTATCAACGATATAGGTAAAAAATGGGATGAGGTCCAACAAGCTGAATTTAGGGAGTTAGGAGTTAAATTAAAAAGTAGGACCTCAAAGGTAGTAATCTCAGGATTGCTACCAGTGCCACGTGCTAGTCAGATTAGGAATTTCAGGATAGCTAAGATGAATACGTGGCTTGAGCAGTGGTGCAGAAGGGAGGGATTCAAATTCCTGGGACATTGGAACCGGTTCTGGGGGAGGTGGGACCAGTACAAACCGGTCTGCACCTGGGCAGGGTCGGAACCAATGTCCTAGGGGAAGTATTTGCTAGTGCTGCTGGGGAGGGGTTAAACTAATATGGCAGGGGGATGGGAACCTATGCAGGGAGACAGAGGGAAGTAGAATGGCGGCAGAAGCAAAAGATAGAAAGAAGAAAAGTAAAAGTGGAGGGCAGAGGAACCCAAGGCAAAAATCAAAAAGGGCCACATTACAGCAAAATTCTAAAGGGGCAAAAGACAAGCCTGAAGGCTCTGTGCCTCAATGCAAGGAGTATTCATAATAAGGTGGATGAATTAACTGTGCAGGCAGCAATTAACGAATATGATATAATTGGCATCACGAAGACATGGCTCCAGGGTGACCAAGGCTGGGAACTCAACATCCAGGAGTATTCAATATTCAGGAAGGATAGGCAGAAAGGAAAAGGAGGTGGGGAAGCGTTGCTGGTAAAAGAGGAAATTAATGCAATAGTAAGGAAGGACATTAGCTTGGGGGAATTTGTAGGGGTGGAGCTGCGGAATCCCAAAGGTCAGAAAACGATAGTGGGAGTTGTGTACAGACCACCAAACAGTAGTAGTGAGGTTGGGGACAGCATCAAACAAGAAATTAGGGATGCATGCAATAAAGGTACAGCAGTTATCATGGATGACTTTAATCTACATATAGATTGGGCTAACCAAACTGGTAGCAACACGGTGGAGGGGGATTTCCTGCAGTGTATTAGGGATGGTTTTCTAGACCAATATGTTGAGGAACCAACTAGAGGGCTGGCCATCCTAGACTGGGTGATGTGTAATGAGAAAGGACTAAATAACAATCTTGTTGTGTGAGGCCCCTTGGGGAAGAGTGACCATAATATGGTAGAATTCTTTATTAAGATGGAGAGTGACAGTGTTAATTCAGAGACAAGGGTCCTGAACTTACGAAAAGGTAACTTCGATGGTATGAGACTTAAATTGGCTAGAATAGACTGGCGAATGATACTTAAAGGGTTGATGGTGGATAGGCAATGGCAAACATTTAAAGATCACATGGATGAACTTCAACAATTGTAAATCCCTGTCTGGAGTACAAATAAAACAGGCAAGGTTGCTCAACCGTGGCTAACAAGGGAAATTAAGGATAGTGTTAAATCCAAGGAAGAGGCCTATAAATTGGCCAGAAAAAGCAGCAAACCTGAGGACTGGGAGAAATTTAGAATTCAGCAGAGGAGGACAAAGAGTTTATTAGGAGGGGGAAAATAGAGTACGAGAGGAAGCTTGCTGGGAATATAAAAACTGACTGCAAAAGCTTCTATAGATATGTTAAGAGAAAAAGATTAGCGAAGACAAACGTAGGTCCTTACAGTCAGAATCAAGTGAATTTATAATGGGGAACAAAGAAATGGCAGACCAGTTGAACAAATACCTTGGTTCTGTCTTCACGAAGGAAGACACAAATAACCTTCCGGAAATACTCGGGGACTAAGGGTCTACTGAGAAGGAGGAATTGAAGGAAATCCTAATTAGATGGAAAATTGTGTTAGGAAAATTGATGGGATTGAAGGCTGATAAATCCCCAGGGCCTGATAGTCTGCATCCCAGAGTACTTAAGGAAGTGTCCCGAGAAATAGTGGATGCATTAGTGATCATTTTCCAACAGTCTATCGACTCTGGATCAGTTCCTATGGACTGGAGCGTAGCTAATGTAACACCATTTTTTTAAAAAGGAGGGGGAGAGAAATCGGGTAATTATAGACCGGTTAGCCTGATATCAGGAGTGGGGAAAATGTTGGAATCAATTATTAAAGATGAAACAGCAGCACATTTGGAAAGCAGTGATAGGATCGGTCGAAGTCAGCATGGATTTATGAAAGGGAAATCCGCTTGACAAATCTTCTAGAATTTTTTGAGGATGTAACTAATAGAGTGGACAAAGGAGAACCAGTGGATGTGGTGTATTTGGATTTTCAAAAGGCTTTTGACAAGGTCCCACACAAGAGATTGGTGCGCAAAATTAAAGCACATGGTATTGGGGGTAATATACTGACGTGGATCGAGAACTGGTTGGCAGACAGGAAGCAGAGAGTCGGGATAAACGGGTCCTTTTCAGAATGGCAGGCAGTGATCAGTGGGGTGTCGCAGGGTTCAGTGCTGGGACCCCAGCTATTTACAATATACATCAATGAGTTAGATGAAGGAATTGTGTGTAATATCTCCAAGTTTGCACATGACACTACGCTGGGTGGTGCTGTGAGCTATGAGGAGGATGCAAAGAGGTTTCAGGGTGACTTGGACAGGTTAGGTGAGTGTGCAAATGCATGGCAGATGCAGTATAATGTGGATAAATGTGAGGTTATCCACTTTAATGGCAAAAACATGAAGGCAGAATATTATCTGAATGGCGGCAGATTAGGAAAAGGGGAGGTGCAACGAGACCTGAGTGTCATGGTACATCAGTCATTGAAAGTTGGCATGCAGGTACAACAGGTGGTGAAGAAGGCAAATGGTATATTAGCCTTCATAGCTAGGGGATTTGAGTATAGGAGCAGGGAGGTCTTACAACAGTTGTACAGGGCCTTGGGAGGTCTCACCTGGAATATTGTGTTCAGTTTTGGTTACTAATCTGAGGAAGGACGTTCTTGCTATTGAGGGAGTGCAGCGAAGGTTCACCAGACTGATTCCCGGGATGGCAGGACTGACATATGAGGAGAGACTGGATCGACTGGGCCTGTATTCACTGGAGTTTAGAAGGATGAGAGGAGATCTCATAGAAACATATAAAATTCTCACGGGACTGGACAGGTTAGATACAGGAAGAATGTTGCCGATGTTCGGGAAGTCCAGAACCAGAGGACACGGTCTAAGGATAAGGGGAAAGCCATTTAGGACTGAGATGAGGAGTACCTTCTTCACTCAGAGAGTTGTTAACCTGTGGAATTCTCTACCACAGAGTTGTTGATGCCAGTTCATTATATATATTCAAGAGGGAGTTAGATATGGCCCTTACGGCTAAAGGGATTAAGGGGTATGGAGAAAAGGCAGGAAAGGAGTTCTGAGGTGAATGATCAGCCTTGATCCTATTGAATGGTGGTGCAGGCTCGAAGGGCCGAATGGCCTACTCCTGCACCTATTTTCTATGTTTCTATGGGCCCAAGTTTCCACAAGAAAAAAAACAGTTTTTCGCGCCTAAAATGGCGCCTAAAAAAATCCTCGGTATTCTCCACCTACCTGTAGGTCCTCTGGCCCTCGGCGCAGCCAGCACGAGCTGTGGGGGGGCGGAGCCAGGTCCCTGTGCTGAAAACAGTGCCGGGACCTCTGCACATGTGCGCTACAGTCGGCACGCAAGTGCAGTAGCTCCAGGCGCCGAACTGTGTGGGAGGGGCCCGAAGCACGCAGCCCCTAGCCCTGGCTGAATGGCCTCACTGGGGCTGCGTGAATAAGGCTCCTCCCACGGCCAGCTCCTGCTCCACCCCCCCCCCCCGCTGCCCCCGACCAGACCCGACACCCGCCTCCCCCCCCCCCCCCCCGCCGACCAGACCCGACACCCGCCCCCTCCCCCCCCCCCCCGCCGACCAGACCCGAGACCCGCTCCCCCACCCCCCCCCACTGGACCCGACTCCCGCTCCCGGACTGGATCTGATCCGACCTGACCTCCCCCTCTCTCCCTCCCCCCACCTCCTCTCTCCCTCCCCCCCCCTCTCTCCCTCCCCCCCCCTCTCCCTCCCCCTACTCTCTCCCTCCCCCTCTCTCTCTCTCTCTCCCATCTCTCTCTCTCCCTCCCTCCCTCCCTCCCCCTCTCTCTCCCTCCCTCTCTCCCCCTCTCTCTCTCTCCCTCCTCTCTCTCTCCCTCCCTCTCTCCCCCTCTCTCTCTCTCCCTCCCTCCCCCTCTCTCTCTCCCCCTCCCGCTCAGCGGCATGAACGGCTTTCTTCCCCCCCCTCTCTCCTCCCGCTCAGCGGCACGAACGGCTGCAGAATTCTCCCTGGCTGAAGCACTTTCACACAGGTAGGAAGATGGTTTATTTAATCTTTTCTTGGCTTATAAATGTTTATTCAGGTTGGATTTATTTGTATAATATTTGTAGATAAGGATTTATTGTAGAATTTAATGAGTTCCCTTCTCCCCCCCTCCCCCCCACCTCGTTCTGGACGCCTAATTTGTAACCTGCGCCTGATTTTTTAATGTGTAGAACAGGTTTTTTTAGTTCTACAAAAATCTTCACTGGCTCCATTCTACTTTAGTTTGGAGTACGTTTTCACTGTGTAAACTTTTAAATCAGGCGTCAGTGGCCGGACACGCCCCCTTTTGAAGAAAAAATTCTGTTCCAAAGTAGAACTGTTCTACCTGACTAGAACTGCAGAAAAAAAAATGTGGAGAATTGCGATTTCTAAGATAGTCCGTTCTCCACCAGTTGCTCCTAAAAATCAGGCGCAAATCATGTGGAAACTTGGGCCCTATGTTTCTAAACCAAATAACGCCCAGGCAAGTGAGTCAGCAGTTCCCTGTGCACTGCCAGACGACTGCTCCTCAGGGAGCAGCAGTGACCCGGGGCGTAAGGAAAGGACAGGAAGGCCACAGGAATCTGTGAACCTGCCCGACGCTAGAAGCAACGGCAAAGGCCCCGAGAGCAGGCAACTTGAGCCAACTGGGTTCCCACTGCCAGCACTGGGCACTGCCCCGCCACCAGACTACCTGGACACCATCCAGCAGTTCTGGAACTAGTTTGTCCTCATGCACCAGTGCTGACACCAGTACTGATTCCAAATATGTATCAAGTATGCACCTCACCAGTCAAATGTACTTGCCTCACAACTGTACCACAAATGTATTGATGTAAATGCAATTTTTTTTTCTGGACTTGAATGTATATGAATTTAATGAGCCACTGGCATAATCTATATGTGGGGGGGGGTAGCGGGGCGGGGAGAGAGAATGGAATGGTCATGGACGCACAAATAGAAACCTCCAGCACCTCTACTGCCAATGAAACACCACCGACGCATCCAAGATGGAAACTGTTGTATATGCATGCTTGCTTACTGTGTGATACCTGTACCACTGTTATGCAACACTGAATGTACCCTTACACTGTACACACCTTACCTGTACACCAGAGGGTGCTGCTGCTGGAGACCTAAGGTTTATCTGCACACTGCAGGTAATCCAGTATAAAAAGGAGCTCATAGCTTGGTGTCTTCACTCGAGGAACTGCAAATAAAGGACTACAGGTCTACATAGTTTAGGTATCATACCCTGCCTCGTGGAGTCATTACTAAAGGTGCCTACTACAACTGGCAACGAGAATACGAGGTCACGAACCACAAGCTCAGCATGTCGAATCTCAGCCTCTTTCAGCAATTTACTGATGGGGAAGATTGGGACGCTTTTGCAGAAAGATTGGAACACTTAAGGAGACTGGCTGCACCGTGCGACTTTGGCGACCACCTAAATGAAGCACTAAGGGACTCTAAACCGATGAGAGCAATGCACCGCATGGATACTTCTAAGGGCAGAAACGCTGCCTCGAGTCCCGCAACCTTGAGTCCGCCACATGGGCAAACCAGATGGCCCCGTGTTGGTGCTGTGGAGGAAACCACAGGGCCCACCAGTGCCGCTACAAAGACTATGCATGTAAAGAGAAAGGGCTCCTTCAAAAGATGTGCAAAAAAAGCTGTACTCACCGCATCTCTGATGAGTTGGCTGATCACCGAGGCTCCGACACAGATGAAGGTGAAGTTGCTCAACCCCTGGTAGAAGAGTATGGAACTCATACCTGCTCCACCGAAAGTTCTCCGTGGGCGATGAAAGTATACGTCGACGGGGTCCCAGTTTCTATGGAGATTGATATAGGGGCATACCAGTCTGCGATGAGCCAAGCGACCTTTGAAGAACTTTGGATGAATCCCGCCAATCGACCACAACGGCATCCAATCCAAGCGAAGCTGCTCCCAGGCCTCCGGGCTCCGGCAATCAAACTTGAACATGGATCCATCGCTGCATCCGGAGGTTCCACTGTCCAGCTCAACAGCGCGGCGACAACTCCATAGCACCCTGGCGAAATCTCAAGACCAAGGATCAAAACTCCACTTTCCGGGCCAAGGCAGCACTCCAAAAGAGGAACATCGACGAAAAAAAGGGACTCCCGATGTCCAGGGTCGAACCTGTGGAAGAAAAGAACACCACAGCTTACCTGCAAGAGAGCCAGAAGATGGCTGCAGCAGCATGAGGAGCAGAACCTGTAATCAAAATGGCCGCGGCCATACCACGAGGGGCAGCATTGGAGGAGCATCACGTGCCAATCAGATGGGAAGGCTCCCTTAAAGGAGACTGGTAACCAAAGAAATTTAAAGGGATAGTTTCAACTATTTGAGTACAAGGACTTTAAAGCTAAAGTTGCAATTAAAGGGTGCAAGTATGAAAATGTATGCAATGTAACCATGAATTGTGATGCTGATTTAACTAATGTGACTAATGAGATGAATGCAGGTGTCAGTAAGGTTAAGAACAAGTTTATTATGCTGAACAATATTGATAGAGAATTGTGAAATGCCTAATGTAACCATGTCTGATGAGACCAGAACACCCAAAAGTGATGCAAATGCTGTAATGTATAATATAGGCTCGACTATGTGTGATCAGAGCCAAGGTGTTATGTATACTGGTAGGACACTGCCAAAGGACATTGGGTCCTATAGGGACCATGCTGATGCCAATGAAATCCTCCTGTGGGAGACCCCCAGGTCCAGCAGGCTACTTGACCATGTAGGCTGGACCTTTGGAACGAATGTAATGCCCTTGCAGGACACACACACAGCCAGTGGAAGCAGACCCACTACAGGGACAGTGGTCAATAGGCAGCCCAGCCACTACCAATGGCAACCGGCACCAGACCAGCCCTATAACCTCTGGTCACTAGGGCCAACACCAGGAGCGTGAAGCCAATACCCTCCAGCTTCCCTGGCAAACCTGGGATGACCTAACCCTCATCCCAATTGGTGGACCAGGAGCCCACCCAGTCCTGTGGCCCTGCCCACCACCCCACAACTACCCACATCACAGAGTATGCACCCTACCTACTGCTGCTGTGGCTACCCCCCACAACAGTGACACCCACTTGGTTTGTGTGTGAGGGAGGGGAAACGTATAAGGCCAGCCTCAAGCACAGGGGTCACACCTGGCAACCACACAACCCTCACCACAACCTCCCATAGCCCACCACTGATCACCTCCCCAGGTCATGACAATAAGGATATGAAAAATGCTTAGGGAGGGGGTGTTGTTGTATATGCATGCCTGCTTACTGTGTGATGTCTGTAACACTGTTATGCAACATTGAATGTACCCTTACACTGTACACACCTTACCTGTACACCAGAGGGTGCTGCTGCTGGAGATCTAAGGGTTACCTGCACACTGCAGGTAACCCAGTATAAAAAGGAGCTCACAGCTTGGTGTCCTCACTCAAGGAGCTGCAAATAAAGGACTACGGGTCTACACAATTTAAATATCATACCCTGCCTCGTGGAGTCATTACTAAAGGTGCCTGCATACACTACAGAAACGACCCTCCAAGGGTCAACCAGATAGAGTTAAGCCCAGAGCACAGTCAATGCATGAAGGCGATTTGCACTCAGGACTTGGGGGAGAGTGATGTCATGTATCTAAACATGTTTACTGCTTGTACTATTACATATGATGTGCCACCAGTGGGCACTACTGTGGGAAACTTGTACACCAGCTGTATGGTGACTAAGGTGTGCCACCAGAGGGCACTGCAGTGGGAGACTTGTAGGTTACCTGTACAGGTGTGCCCAAGCCTAGTATAAAAGGCAGGCCACTATGTGTGATCCTCACTCTAGAGTTACATTAAATGGACTGAGGTCACTACAGTTCAAGTACAATACATTGCCTCGTGGAGTAATTATCAGAGCGTCTAAAGACATAACACTATATAAGGTATTGGTGAGGTCACACCTGGAATACTGTGTGCAGTTTTGGTTATTTACGAAAGGATATACTTGCTTTGGAGGCAGTTCAGAGAAGGTTCACTAGGTTGATTCCGGGGATGAGGGAGTTGACTTATGAGGAAAGGTTAAGTAGGTTGGGCCTCTACTCATTGGAATTCAGAAGAATGAGAGGTGATCTTATCGAGACATATAAGATTATGAGGGGGCTTGACAGGGTGGATGCAGAGAGGATGTTTCCACTGATGGGGGAGACTCGAACTAGAGGGCATGATCTTAGAATAAGGGGCCGCCCATTTAAAACAGAGATGAGGAGAAATTTCTTCTCTCAGAGGGTTGTGAATTTGTGGAATTCGCTGCCTCAGAGAGCTGTGGAAGCTGGGACATTGAATAAATTTAAGACAGAAATAGACAGTTTCTTAATTGATAAGGGGATAAGTGGTTATGGGGAGCAGGCAGGGAAGTGGAGCTAAGTCCATGATCAGATCAGCCATGATCTTATTGAATGGCGGAGCAGGCTCGAGGGGCCGTATGGCCTACTCCTGTTCTTATTTCTTATGTTCTTATGTTCCTCGATTCCGAGGGACTGCCTATGATGATGGTGGAACAACCTCTTTCACCATTGACAGATTGTTTCTGTCGTCTCAACCTCACCTACCATCTATTCCATCAGCATCGATGGCCTTGAAAAAAATCTCACCTTGGTCCACAGAATCCCATCACAATCAGCCCCAACACCAGCAGCATCATGCACACCAGCAGCATCAGGCACACCAGCAGCACTAACAAAAACACCAACCTTCTCCGCAATAAACTGATGCTGCACAGGGCACAGGCCATCAGGACCTAACCACACTGCTACCCAGGAGGCTAGGGATGGCCTCACCATGGACAGATTTACTTCACTTGATGCTATACATCCTGGCTACCACATGATGCGCTCGGTTGGCACCACTCCACATCAGCACCATCTCATATCCCTGCAATGCCCAAGCCATTCCTTTCACACTGATCACCATTGCGGGTTGTACCGTTATGTCTCACCATTCTCTGCAACTCACTCGGCCACTTCCAAAGGTGAACACAAATCTGTCCAAGAACGCAAAGTGTTCAAAATAAAATGTTCAATGTTTAACACCACATTAACAGAAATGTTACATGAACATTGGATAAAACACCCAAGTGCCTACCCTTGTGTGCTGTTAGTTGGTATGATTGCATTAGGATGAGGGTGAGCGTGAGGGGTGGCTAGTGAGATGGGGAATTGATAATGTAGATAGACGGAGCGGGATGGGTGGAGGTGCAAGGTAAGTTGGGGTGTGTAAGGATGTGTAGGAGTAGGGTCGGGAAGGTAGAGTGATGGAGATAGGATGAGTGGCACAGCAGGATGAGGTTGAGTGTGGCTTTGCAGTAACGCTTCCTGATCCAATGAGACCATTCAAAGGTTTGCGCCACTACAGCCAGGCCCTCCTGATGACAGCCCTCCTGTGCAATGTGTAACCATGCTACGTCGGTGTCCTGTGGATGTCTCTTCTGCCCATGAAAAAAGAAGTGGATCTCCATGCACACTGTGACTCCCTCCATAAGCATTTGGAGGGAGTCATGGAAGAGCCTGGGTGCAGCCGTGCACCTTTGTGCAGTGCTTCTCAGTGTCTGCATCATCTCACTGCTGTAGAATACTGACAGCACAACTGTCAAAATGAATGTGTACATGGTCCCTTTAAAGAAACCGGCTGATGACGAGTCATCAAATGACATCATCAGACCCGTTTCCTTTTACTTGGCAGGGAACCTCGCTGGGCGAGCTTAACAAGCCCAATCAAGGTAAAAACACTTGTAGAGAATGGGATGGAGCAGGCAGTGGGCCAGGACCTCGCTACAGACCTCGGCAGCCCCGGATTCACCTCGGTCGGCGAAATCACAGCCAATCAGTCTAGCTGAACAGTTCAGATATTTTTTCCATAGAATAATGCATTCCCTACCTAACACTATCATGGGAAAACTATCACCACACAGACTGCAGTGGTTCAAATGGAAGGCCCACCATCACCATCTCAGGCAACTAGGTATAGGCAAGAAATGCTGATCTTGCCAGTGATACCCACATTTCAAAAATAATTTCAATAAAAGTTTAAAGGGAGCTATACTCTTTATCTAAATGGTGCTGTACCTGACCTGGGAATATTTGATGGGACAATGTAGAGGGACCTTTACTCTGTATTTAACCCGTGCTGTACCTGACTTGGGAGTGTTTGATGGGATAATGTAAAGGGACCTTTACTCTGTGTTTAACCCTTGCTGTCGCTGACCTGAGAGTCTTTGATGCTTGAGCTGATCATGTACGTCCTGTGCCCTGTGCTAACTCAGTTCTATTGGGTCAAAATTTGGTCCCATCGTTTTTGAGGTGGTGACACCGGCTGAGTGCTGATTTTAGTGCCAGGCGGTAGGTGCCGCCTCAAACTGCAAAATTCAGGTTTCCTGCCCAAAGATGAAAGAGCAGCACTAAAAGTGGCGTTGTGCACTCATCCTCGGGTGCCAACAGAGTGACACCTCAGGAGGCCTGCTGAATTTCCTGAAGGTAGGCTGCCAGCATGTGAGATTTTAAAAAATGAAAAAAAATTTCAGGCAATTTCTCCCACCCACACTTCCCCACTGGTCCCATTAATACATAAATGCTAAAAAAAATAAACATAACCTTGATCCCTGGACCCTACTGCCCTGGGATCCCTGATGTCCCGCCTCCTTTTCCAGGTTTTACAAACGCCTGCTGGTAAGGCCACTGTACTTACCTAATTTCGCAGCCAAGGCAGCAAGGGGGCATTTTACGCTTGATGACGTCACCATGTGGGTGGCGGCAGAGGGCTCAGTGGTATGTCTTGGCGTCGCCCCCACCGCCAACTAAATTTAGCGTGAGCTGAGGAACCCGGTCGCTGCTGACAATAAGTACTGAACCAGTGGGAAGCTGTTTAATCTTCTCCGCCTCCAGGCCAGGTCCAAGATCACCCCAACCTCTGTCATTGAGCTGCAGTACACGGACGACGCCTGTGTCTGCGCACATTCTGAGGCTGAACTCCAGGATATAGTCTATGTATTCACTGAGGCATATCAAAGCATGGGCCTTATGCTTAACATCCGTAAGACAAAGATCCTCCACCAGCCTGTCACTGCCGCACAGCACTGCCCCCCAGTCATCAAGATCCACGGTGCGGCCCTCGACAACTTGAAGCCTTTTGTCAACAAAGGCAGATATTGATGCAGAGATTCAACATCGCCTCCAGTGCGCCAGTGCAGCCTTTGGCCACCTGAGGAAAAGAGTGTTCGAAGGCCAGGCCCTCAAATCTACCACCAAGCTCATGGTCCACAGGACTGTAGTGATACCCGCCCTTCAGTATGGATCAGCGGCATGGACGACGTACAGAAGACACCTCAAGTAACTGGAGATATAGCACCAACAATGTCTCCGCAAGATCCTGCAAATCCCCTGGGAGGACAGGCGCACCAACATCAGTGTCCTCGCCCAGGCTAACATCCCCAGCATTGAAGCACTGACCACACTCGATCATCTTCTCTGGGCAGGCCACATAATTCGCATGCCAGACATAAGGCTCCCTAAGCAATTGCTCTATGTGGAGCTCCTTCACGGCAAACAAGCCAAAGGTGGGCAGCGGAAATGTTACAAGGACACCCTCAAAGCCTCCTGGGTAATGTGCGACATCACCACTGACACATGGGAGTCCCTGGCCGAAGACCGCCCTAGGTGGAGAAAGTGCATCCAGGAGGGCGTTGAGCTCTTCAAATCTCAATGCTGTGAGCGTGAAAAGGTCAGGCACAGGCAGCAGAAGGAGCGTGTGGCAAACAAGTCCCACCCAACCCTTCCTTCGGCGAATGTCTGTCCCACCTGTGACAGGGTCTGTGGCTCTCTCATTGGACTGTTCAGCCACCAAAGGACTCACTTTAGGAGTGGAAGTAAGTCTTCTTCGATTCTTAGTGTCTGCCTATGATGATGATGATGAACTTCCCGTTAGCCGCCCCTCACCGGCATTAACGAGTGGCGTCAACCAGCAAAAAAAATCTACGAAAAAATACAACCCTGCTTTGATTCTTATTGTGTTTTGGAATATTTTTGTGGAGCTGAAAATTTCCGTTGTCTCTCACTCAGCCCCACACTCACACTCACATCTTCAGTCACCCAACAAGAAATCTGATGTAATCTTTTACTAGGTCATAGTTACAGGAGCTCTGAAGGTCAACCACACGCCTGTCCTTCAGAAATAGCCTGCAGATGTAATTTGACTCTGGGTTTCTCTTCCTGAGGAACACCAGTGAAGTTGACATCCTGCCACAGTAACTTAGTGTCATAGCGCCTTCAAGGAAATCATAATTGGCAGGTACATGTGTTTCCTTCATGTTTGGACTATTTTTAAGTTTTCTAGCGTTGAAGGATGAATTGTCAGAGCCTCAAACAAGTTTATGTACAGTTGTTCAGTCAGACTTTACAACTTTACCTTGCAGACAGACTCAGGCCAATCTGGATCCAATTGGTGCACCATTGTCAGCATTGTACGCCCAATTTCCAAATATGCACTGTTGCTGGGTGAAGTCCCATGCCAGGTGCATTGGTTATTGTTATTTTATCCTTTCTGACCTGACCTTGGGTTTCTTAATGGGACAATGTAAAAGGAAGCTTTATTCTGCATCAATAGAGAACCTTATCACATCTCCGAACATGTTGCAGTGTAGTCATTGTTGTGATATATGCAAATACAGCTGCCATTTTGCACAAAGTAAGATCCCACAGACAACAATGAGATGAATGGCAAGTTAATCTGTTTTTAGTTGTGAGAGTGGTAGGTGTTGCGTATGGGGAAAGTATCAGACTGAACACTATGAACTCAAAGTAAAGTGTGACCTTAGTCTTTTATTGCAGGTCTCTAGAGTGCCTCTCCAACCTGTGAAGCCTCCTTAAATACTTGTGCTCCCAAGGGATTATGGGATCCCTTGGGACTCCAGGGGATGAGCCCTCTGGTGGCTGTACAGAGTAAATACAAGTCCACATATATAACAACACTCCCCCCCAAAGTCAATAGTGTAACTATTTACAATGTGAGTCGATCTGGGGCCCTTCTTGCCCTGGTTGATCGTCTCGGTGTGAAAGCTGGTGTTGTTGAATCATTTGTTGGGCCCTCGCTGGGCTGCTGTGTAGATGGCCTTGCTGGGCTGCCTGGTGTGTTGGGCCCTGCTGGGCTGCTGTGGATGATGGGTTCTGCTTTGTGTTCAACCATGGTGCCGGTTGCCACTGGTGTGTATGTTGGGAAATCAAAAAAGGTAGGGTCCAAGGTGAGTTGCTCAGGATAGTCCGTGAATCGGAGTTTGATTTGGTCCAAGTGTTTCCGATGACTGAGTCCATTTGAAAGTTTGACCTGAAACACCCTGCTCCTCTCTTTGGTCACGACAGTGCGGGGAAGCCACTTAGGACGTTGTCCATAATTTAATTCAAATACAGGATCATTGATTTCAATCTCGCGTGACACATTTGCACTATCATGGTATGCACTTTGTTGAAGCCACTTGCTCTCTAACTGTTCATGTAGATCAGGGTGAACTAACGAGAGCCTTGACTTAAGTGCTCTTTTTATGAGAAGTTCAGCAGGTGGGCTCCCAGTGAATGAGTGTGGTCTCGTGCGGTAGCTAAGCAGGATTCGGGATAGGTGAGTCTGCAGTGAGCCTTCAGTTACCCTCTTCAAGCCTTGCTTGATGGTTTGCACTGCTCTCGCTGCCTGACCATTGGACGCTGGTTTCAACGGAGCAGATGTGACATGTTTGATCCCGTTACGGGTCCTGAATTCTTTGTCAACTGGTAAAACATGGCTCGTTGTCGTTCACCAGGGCATCGGGTAGACCGGGAGTGGCAAACATGGCCCGCAGGCTTTCAGTCATGGCAGCGGACATGCTAGCCAATATTATTAGGTGGGAAATTGTGTTAGGGAAATTGATGGGATTGAATTCCCGGGGCATGATAGTCTGCATCCCAGAGTACTTAAGAAAATGGCCACAGAAATAATGGATGCCTTAGTGATCATTTTCCAATAGTCCATTGATTCTGGATCAGTTCCTATGGACTGGAGGGTAGCTAATGTAACGTCACTTTTTTAAAAAGGAGGGAGAGAGAAAACAGGTAATTATAGACTGGTTAGCCCAGTAGTGGGAAAAATGTTGGAATCAATTATTAAAGATGAAATAACAGCGCATTTGGAAAGCAGTGACAGGATCGGTCCAAGTCAGCATGGATTTATGAAAGGGAAATCATGCTTGACAAATCTTCTCGAATTTTTTGAGGATGTAACTAGTAAAGAGGACAAGGGAGAACCAGGGTATGTGGTGTATTTGGATTTTCAAAAGGCTTTTGACAAGGTCCCACACAAGAGATTGGTGTGCAAAATCAAAGCACACGGTGTTTGGGGTAATGTACTGACGGGATAGAGAACTGGTTGGCAGACAGGAAGCAGAGAGTCAGCATAAATAGGTCCTTTTCAGAATGGCAGGCAGTGACTAGTGGGGTACCGCAAGGTTCTGTGCTGGGGCCCCAGCTCTTTACAACATACATTAATGATTTAGATGAAGGAATTGAGTGTATTATCTCCAAGTTTGCAGATGACACTAAACTGGGTGGCAGTGTGAGCTGTGAGGAGCACGCTAAGAGGCTGCAGGGTGACTTGGACAGGTTAGGTGAGTGAGCAAATGCATGGCAGATGCAGTATAATGTGAATAAATGTGAGTTTATCCACTTTGGGGGCAAAAACACGAAGGCAGAATATTATCTGCATGGCGGCAGATTAGGAAAAGGGGAGGTGCAGTGAGACCTGGGTGTCATGGTTCATCAGTCATTAAAAGTTGACATGCAGGTAGAGCAGGCGGTGAAGAAAGCAAATGGTATGTTGGCCTTCATAGCTAGGGGATTTGAGTATAAGGGCAGGGAGGTCTTACTAAAGTTGTACAGGGCCTTGGTGAGGCCTCACCTGGAATAATGTGTTCAGTTTTGGTCTCCTAATCTGAAGAAGGACGTTCTTGCTATTGAGGGAGTGCAGCGAAGGTTCACCAGATTGATTCCCAGGATGGCTGGACTGACATATGAGGAGAGACTGGATCAACTGGGCCTTTATATACTGGAGTTTAGAAGGATGAGAGGGGATCTTATCGAAACATAAAAAATGCTGACGGGACTGGACAGGTTAGATGCAGGAAGAATGTTCCCGATGTTGGGAAGTCCAGAACCAGGGGACACAGTCTAAAGATAAGGGGTGAGCCATTTAGGAGTGAGATGAGGAGAAACGTCTTCACTCAGAGAGTTGTTAACTTGTGGAATTCTCTATCGCAGGGAGTTGTTGATGCCAGTTCATTGGATATATTCAAGAGGGAGGTAGATATGGCCCTTACGGCTCAAGGGATCAAGGGGTATGGAGAGAAAGCAGGAAAGAGGTACTGAGGTGAATGATCAGCCATGATCTTATTGAATGGTGGTGCAGGCTCGAGGGGTCGAATGGCCTACTCCTGCACCTATTTTCTATGTTTCTATGTTTCTCTTCTGTAGGGTCTCTCAGCCTTAGACAGACTCCTGGATGCATAAGCAACCAGTTGCAGTTTCCCGAAATCATTGGCTTGTTGCAATACACACCCGACGCCATATGGCGACGCATCAGATGCTAGTACCAAACGCTTACATGGATCATACAACACAAGCAATTTGTTTGAGCATAACAAATTTCTCGCTTTTACAAAGGCATTTTCTTAGTTTTTGCCCCAAACCCATCGTCCCCTTTTCATAGTAAGACATGCAGTGGTTGTAACAGTGTGCTGAGACCCGGTAAGGAGTTACCAAAGTAGTTCGGGAGTCCCAGAAACGACCGCAGCTCCGTCATGTTCTGTGGCCTCGGTGCGTTCTCGATTGCCTCTGTCTTAGCGTTGGTGGGCCTGATGCCGTCCGCCGCAATCCTCCTTCTCAGGAACTCCACTTCAGGTGCCAGGAAAACGCACTTCGAGCATTTTAACCTGAACCCCACGCAGTTGATCCGATTAAGAACCTCCTCCAGGTTCTGCAGATAATCGACTATGTTCCGACCTGTGACCAAAATGTCATCCTGGTAGACCATGGTGTGCGGGACCGACTTCAGTAAGCTTTCCATGTTTCTCTGGAATATCGCCGCCGCCGATCAGATTCCAAACGGACATCTGTTATAAACAAAAAGACCTCTGTGCATGTTGATGCAGGTGAGGGCCTTCGATGATTCTTCCAGTTCATGCATCATGTAGGCTGAAGTCAGATTCAGCTCCATGAACGTCTTTCCACCCGCCAGCATTGCAAGAGGTCGTCGGTCTTTGGTAGTGGGTATTGGTCCTGCAGGGATAGTTACTTTGCAATCGCCACAGATTCTGATGAAGCCGTCTCCCTTGAAAACTGGAATGATAAGACTGGCCCACTCATTGAACTCGATCATGGAAAGGATGCCCTCTCTTTGCAGCCATTCTAGCTCGATCTTTACCCTTTCTCTCATCATGTACAGTACTGCTCTCGCCTTGTGATGGAGGGGTCGCGCCCCCGGAATTAGGTGGCTCTGCACTTTTGCTCCTCGGAATTTCCCGATGCCTGGTTTGAACAGCGAAGGAAATTTGTTTAAGATCTGGGCACACGAAGTGTCGTCAGCGGGCGATAGAGATCGGATATCATCCCAGTTCCAGTGTATCTTTCGCAGCCAGCTCCTGCTGAGCAGCGTGGGACCATCACCCGGTATCACCCAGAGCTTGTGCACCGCTCCATCGTAGGAAACCTTTGCGGTAGTACTGCCGATTACAGGTATCAGTTCTTTCGTGTAAGTTCTCAGTTTCGTGCAAACTGAAGTTAAGACTGGCCTTGAGGACTTGTTGCTGCACAACATTTCGAAAGTCTTTTTGCCTGTGACGGACTGACTCACGCCCGTGTCCAGCTCCATTGACACCGGGAGTCCATTTAGTTCAACGTTCAGCATTATCGGGGACAATTCGTGGTGAATGTGTGCACCCCATGTATCTCTGCCTCCTCAATCTGAGGCTCTGGTTCGTCGTGATACTCCGTGGATCGATCCTCCTGTGCAACATGGTGGTTTGCAGGTTTAACATGCTTTGCAGCTCACCTGCACACTCGTTGGAGGTATCCCATCGGTCCACAGCCCTTGCAAATGTACTCTTTGAATCGGCATGAATGGAAACGATGATCACCCCCGCAGCGCCAACAAGGTGTTAACAGCCTTGCATTCATCACCCTTGATGGTGGACTCTGAGACATCTGCGGACGTGTAGCTGTAGGTATGTGTGACCTGCCCTATACGTTATGATTAGAAAACAACATCACTTTGTTCACAGTACTTGTAGCAGCACTTGTGTGCTGAGAGATTTGCTTCGTATTGTCACTGGTGGCAATGAATACCTGGGCTATCGTAATGGCCTTACTCAAGGTTGGGTTCTCTACAGTCAAAAGTTTGCAAAGTATGGTTTTGTGGCCAATGCCAAGTACGATAAAGTCTCTGAGCATGTGCTCCAAATGTCCTTCAAATTCGCAATGTCCTGCAAGGCGTCTTAGCTCGGTGACATAACTCGCCAATTCCTGTCCTTCAGACCTTTTGTAGGTGTAGAACCGGTACCTCACCATCAGGACGCTTTCCTTCAGGTTCAAATGCTCTCGGACCAGTGTGCACAAATCATCGTATGATTTCTCCATGGGTTTCGTGGAGTGAGCAGATTCTTCATGAGGCCATACGTTGGTGCTCCACAGACAGTGAGGAGGAACGGCCTTCGTTTGGCAGCGTTCTCTTCCCCATCTAGCTCGTTGGCCATGAAGTATTGTTCGAGATGCTCCACAAACATCTCCCAATCATCTCCCTCTGAGAATTTCTCCAGTATGCCCAATGTTCTCTCCATCTTTGGGTTCGCTATCTGTATTTCATCGTCAGTTGTTGCGTATGGAGAAAGAGTCAGATTGAACACTGTGAGCTCAAGTAAAGTGTGACTGTAATCTTTTATCGAAGGTCTCCAGAGTGCCTCTCCAACCTATGAAGCCTCCTTAAATACCTGTGCTCCCAAAGAATTATGGGATCCCTTGGGACTCCAGGGGATGAGCCCTCTGGTGGCTGTACAGAGTAAATATAAGTATACATATATAATAGTAGGAATGTTGTCTAGAACACCAGGAGAACTCCCTGCTCTTCTTCTCTTAGGTGTCAGCTCAGTGGTCACGCTCTTGCCTCTGAGTCAGAAGGTCATGGGTTCAAGTCACACTGCAGGAAACTTGATCACATAATCTAGGCTTTCACTACAGCGCAGTACTGAGGGAGTGCTGAACTGTCAGAGGTGCCATCTTTTTGATGAGACGTTATAGACTGAGACCCTGTCTTCCCTCTCAGGCGAACATAAAATATTGCATGTAAAATATCTTATTTTGAAGACGAGAAAGGGAGTTCTCCCTAGTGTCCTCGACAAAATTTATCACTCAACCGACATCACTAAAATAAATTATCTGGTCATTATCTCATTGTTGTTTGTGGAACCTTGCTGTGTGCAAATTGGCTGCCACATTTCTACATTACAACAGTGACTTCATTTCATAAGTACTTTATTTTCTGTAAATTATAGACTATGTGAAATAGTCATTTAGCGGCTCTGTCCTAACCTGACAATCTACCTTACAGTATCCTTTTGTGGCCCTATATGACCCTTAATGGTCTTTGGACTTCTGACATAGCTGGAAATGCATTTGATATTACTGCCACAATTGCACACCACATGGGCTGGATTTTCGGCCTCGGGCTGTATCTGTTTTCGCCCCGGAAGGGCAGCAATGGCGGCGTTAAGCTCTTCTGGCGGGTGGTCAGCTTCCAGCGCCCCTCTGGAGTTTTCGGGGCCGGTTTCGGCAGGGCTGGTGTAAGGGGTGGTCTCAGGGGCCAGGTTCACCTTTGACCTGAGTGGTTCGAATCGCTCCCACTCCCTTGGGTTCTCAGCTCTGGATTTATTTGGGAATGTGATCAAGTGCAAAATACAACTGGTTTAGTGTAAAAGAACTTTGATTTTATTAAAGCCAAGAAAATGCAATATGAAACTTATAATTACTCTAATAAAGAACAGTACATCACACATTCAAAGGGGTTACAGTGAATAATGCACCTCCCACCTCCCAACACCCAACACTGACAAGATTAGACTCCAGGGCAAACAGGGACTATGCTTACCAATCCTTTATGGTCGTTCATGATTTTGGGGTTCGCTGGATTCTGTAGAAGACTTGCCGTATTCCGAATGTCGGAGAAGACTTCTTACTGCGCAATCTTCAGTTGGGTGGTGTTTTGAACTTATGGGGTAAGTATCCGTTTTCTTTCATTAGAATTAGGTTTAAAGTCTCTTTTGGTAATGTTTTCACCTGTTGGTAGTCAGGACTTAGATTGTAGAGTGGAAACTTTCGATTCTTCGGTTTCTTCCTTGTGGAATTTTGTTTTGAAGTTGGTCGATCGCAGTGGTTTTGGTAGTAACACATTGGCTGTGGTCGGTTGCTGTCACGATGGTGATGTTCGTCCTTCCTTTTCCGATTTCAGGACGTCGAGGTTGGAGAAGTTACTTACAACTGCTGTGGTGGTCCCTCTCCCTTCTTGATGCTAAGCATCCCTAGCAGTGTCTTCTGAGGCAGTAGCAACTTCATAGCATACCCTTTGTTAAAACAGGGCCCAGTTATACTGTTGGAGCTGTCCTAAACTTCATGCCAAATCAGTCCAGAATTCTTTGTTTAATTTTGGCGGGCCCGATAATTCTTTGTCATATTTTGGTGGGCTCCTTAAAAAGTTAACTTGTCTCGGGTGTGTCGATCTTCTAAATCTGTTCCTTGATGGAAATATTAGCTTGGTATTTGCCATGTCTGTCTGCGCTTGGATTTTTTTCATGCGGGCTGGATGGGCCTTTTGTTGTTATGCATATACTGAAATAGCTTTCCAGATTCAGGTTGATGGTTAGCTATCTCTGGGTTAATTGTTGCCATGTTAATGTCTCCTGTGGAGAAGGATTTTCGAATATCCACAATTCTCCAGACAATTTACTTTAGTTTCAATATCCCAGACAGCTTCAACATTCAAACTGGTTTCTTTGTAGGATAGTCATCCTTTAGTTCTCTAGCCCCGTCCACACAGACTAAATTTGTCTCGTAAAATCCCAAATTCGATTAAAGTTTGTAGTTTCTTCCATGTGTACTTTAGGATTTCAAACTTTCTGGTCGATAGTTCAAAATTAAATTTCCTTTCCAATGAGTCCAAACACTGGGGAGGCGGGGGGCAGGGGGGGTTTCCCACAAATTTTGCACCCTTCAGTCCCCCCGTGACACTTGAGTGACATGCTAGGTGAGCACAATTCCTGATTTCCCGAGAGTTAACCTTCCCTGTATTTACCTAGCTAAAACTTTAATGTGCATCCCCCTTTGAAATGCAATGCAGTTTGCAGGCAAATACAGTCATTTCAATTCTATTACAGAATAGAGGGGGTCTGATACTCTTTCATTACTCCGTTTTTGCAGCAAAACAAAGGTACATAGTCAAACACATTTTTAAGTAACATTCTTACAACACTCGATTTTGGCATTTTCCAGCAGGTACTTAAAACAAATCAAACATGGTAACATGGTGTCGCCCCTCTCTGAGCGATTCCCAAGTTTGGCCAGGGAGCGTGCAGCACCTTTTGGTGCCTGACCTGACAGCCTCTGCATTTCACTCGGCAAGTGAGACACCATAAGTAAAGAATAATTGTGAGTTGACAGACAACCAAAATGTGGGAAGCTATTCTGATCCTGGCTGGAACTTCTATATTTCTGAAAATATCCCACCGAGGCGGAATTGTGATCTCTGGAATCTTTCTCCCTATTTCAATGGTTTTCTGTTCTAGAGTATAGAAATGTTTTTATGAGATTACTACAGCTTTTAGCAGAGCGGTAAGATGTTCGGGTAGAGGGGGAATTGCATAGCCAAAATGTGTAACATAATCCTGCAGGTTTGTAATGTTTTCCTTCACAGTGAGGTGGACAGTGGAGGGTTCAGGAATGGGGACAATCCGTTCCTGGGCCACTTGAACTGATGCCTCAGGTTTAAAGCAAAAACTGCTGTCCCTCACCGGACACCAGAAGTGTCCATGTTGGTGATGGGGAGCACTGGTGGTGACACAATATGTCCCACCCCCAATGTATCCTACCTGTGGAGGAACATGTTCTTGTGCCATTACCTCCATGGTACAGTTGATAGACTGTGCGCCAGCAGCTTTAAACCTGCACTGTGGTTTAGAATAGGCATTCAACTGCTGGGGACACAGTATTATGTGTGCACCCCGGCTCCGGCACCCAGAGAGGTCAATACCCATCATAGCGTGCTCCCACTTTATGACAAAGGGTGGGACCGCTGTGAAACGAACATGTGCACCTCCCTGAATGACTCCAATGTTCTCCACCCGGTATACCGGTGCGGGTCGGGCTGTCCCACCCATGACTGGCATCCTTAGTACTATCCCCATGATGGTGTGGTTAGATTTCCCACAATCTACTAAGACAGGGTAGGCTTCAGAAGCTAGGATGAGCTGGCATGGGCTTAGCGAATTACTGTATGGGTGGAGGGCTGCGAGGTGCTTGTTACTGATCCAGGAGGGGTCTAGACATTGTTTTAAATCCTCTGTTGCGGCCCTCGCCCAACAACCATGCCCTATACAGCACGCACACCTCGTTCTGTGCAGCCTGGTCGGAAGCGTTCCTATCCTCCTGTATGAGTGCATTCACTGTCTGTGCATGTTTTTCCAGCTCAGCCACAATTTCTTTTAAATGGACCGTCATAGCCTGGTCCTCGTGTAGCTCTGAGCCTATTATGGTATTTTCCTGTTTCAGGATCTTTCTCAGTTGGTTCTTTAGACCATTTATCTGCATTTGCAGTTCTATATCATCTAGGCTATTTATCACAGAGAACTCTATTATATGCAGTAAAAATGTTGTTCAAGATTCCCCTTCTAGGTCTCCCCGTGCCCATGGTGCCCTAGTGTATAGGGTGTATAAATCTGCTTTGTCTACGTTCCCAAAGCCTAATTCGTAACATTTCTTGAACATTTCTCTAAGTAGGGCCTGGTATAGCTGCTCTGTTTCCTTCGGGCACCATGCAGGTAAGTGCTCCTCGGTCAGGTTTAAAATAACTGGAGCTACTGCATAGTGTACTCCCTGGTATAACACCTTTTCGGTCGGTACCAATACTAATCCATTCCCTGGTCCCTTGGTGGTGGTAGGACACCTTTCTATTATTGTTCGTATTGGCGGGGTCGCGGGCAGGGGTTTCTTTATGTGTGCTCTTAGTTCGGTGACGTTAATTGAGAGTGGGGAGTGTGGGACCACACACCCATGTAGACTAGAATCCCACCCCATCCCTTCCACCTCATCTTGCCATTGCCTGGTGAAGGCGATCGATATGCTTGAGGGATAGGTCTCATCTGAACCCCACATGCAAACGTAAATTCCCTGTTCAGACTCCCACCACTTATTCCAACACACCTTCACTCCTCCCCGTGTCCCCGTGATGTTACGGTACGTGTCATTACTGAGTCTTTCCCAATCAGATTCCTGGTCCCCCGCTTCCTTGCTCAGCTTCCTGAGCCACCACCATCTACCCAGGGGATTCTGCCCTTTACAAGTCCAACACACACATTTTCCCTCCATAACAATGACCCGCACAGCAATGACCCATATCCTGGGGCATGGAACGGATGCCTCCCCAGAGGTAAACCCTTCTTGCCTGGAGTAGCGAGTGGAGTTAGATCCCAGTCACCCTGGCCACCTTCCGTCATGAGCGTAAATGGCGAGCTCTTCCACACCCAGTGTGCCGCCCCCTGCAGTCACAATCGGTGCTCTCTCTCTCAAGCACCCATAAATGAGGGATTCTTCCACGTCTCCTCGGCCACCGCTGCTCATCCTGATCAGGGCGAGCAGGAACAGAACCCTTCTCATGTTGTTCTCCTTCCCGTAGGGGCACATAAAACAGATTGTCTAGCCCTGAGAAAAGCTCTCTGGCTTGACAAAGATGACCGAGTTCCAATTTGGGCTCATTTCTTCTCAGACACACAATACAATCTTTAATCGACCGGCTGTCTTATTCAGTTCCTTATGGAACTGGTGTCTGCTTTTAACTTTTGTCTCACAGCCTTTTTACTCTTATTTTACCGGTGCTTCCTTTAATAGCTATAGCGGTAGATTCTTCCTACTCCCGGGTGTTAGCCGGCCTGTGCCTCTTTTTAATAGCTGCACAGGTGGATTCGTTCTCTAACCCCTGGATGGGTTTTTACATGTTTTCCTCAATAACTATTACATAAGTCACGATCATTACACAGAAAAACCTACACTATGCTAGATCCTTACAAAACATACTTAAATTCATATCGTGCTATATATATATATTTGCCACCCGTCTCCGGGTGGCCAGATTAATTCCTGTCCTTCTCCTTTCTTCTCTGGCCTCTGGGTTTCCAGTGGGGCCAGTAGTAAGTTGGCCTGTACCGCAGGACTCGGCGTGTCCGGACAGGAAGTGGGTCTGAGTCCCACACTATTGGGGGTACACCCCTACCGGTACTACAGCACACCGCTCCTTTGGGGGTGGCTGCCCGGTTCGTTTCATCCCCTGGGGGTTCTGCCAGGTCGAGGGCTGCGGGCTCGGGAATCCCAATTGGTGGCTGATCCACCACTATCTCTTCCGGGGATCCCCCGTCGCCCAAGGCTATTGGCTGGGGGTCCCTGCTCACAGGTTGGTCCCTGATTCTAACACAGAAACATAGAAAATAGGTGCAGGAGTAGGCCATTTGGCCCTTCGAGCCTGCACCGCCATTCAATGAGTTCATGGCTGAATTTTAGGTACCCTTTTGCGGCTGGTCCCTCTCCCTGGGCTAACCACTTGAATTGGGGCGCTGGCGACTATGATGCCTTAGGCCGTGGCGCGCAGAGAGTCCTTCTAAAGGTTCTGGCTACTGGGGGTGCATCCGAGTTCCAAATAATTGGGGGGATAGCACCTCCAGTAACACAGTCCACCCCCCCATCTAGGTGCAGTCTGTGAGTCTTCCACGTCCCCTGTGGGATTTCCACAGTCGGGGGCTGCTGGCTGAGGATCCCTGCCTTTAGTACGGTTTTTAGCTGTTCATTACGTTTAGCTGCTATCCCGGGGTTGAAAAGTTTGCACTGGTTTATGTGGAACCACTTTGTATGGCGGGGCATTTTCATGGCATAGACCAAGGGCTTGCCTTGTTGACAATGTGGTAGGGTCCCATGAACAGTGCCTCAAAAACTCCTACTCGTGCATAGTTCCTTACCATGACCTGGTCCCCTATCTCCCATTCGTGGTGTTTGCGGGGTTCTAATAGCATTCGGTTGCTCCGTTGCTGTTTTCCCATGCTGTTATCAGTCTGCCATTGAATCTGTTTAAGGTGTTCAAATAGATTCCTGACAAAGCTGTCCCGGCTCGCTTCCCTAAGCTGACTTTCTGTGAGTACCGGGGCTAACACATGGGTGGGGTTAGCATGGCTCTGCCGGTCATGAGCTCGTACGGGGAGTACCCCGTGCTCTTTGACTGGCTGGCCCGGATCCCCATGAGGACCAGTGGTAGGACCTCTGCCCACCTCTTGGGTGAGTCCCCTGTCTCTTTACACAACCTTTCTTTTATAGTGCAGTTTAAATGCTCCACAGGCCCGGATGACTGCGGGTTGTGGGCGAATGCCATTTCCCTTTGATGCCAAGCACCTGCATCACCTGCCTGGTGAAGTGACTTCCCTGGTCGGACTCCAGGTACTGTGGTAGTCCCCATCGGGAGAACACTTCCCTGACCAGGATCCTAGCTATTCCCAGTGCGGTAGCTGTTTGGCATGGGAACCAATACACGTCCACCAATACTAGGCAGTACTTGTAGCCTCCCTGGGCAGTGGGTAGGGGCCCGATGTAATCGACCTGGATCGACTGCCAGGGTCCCTCTACCCTCCTGATATGTCCCATAGATACCTTTCTTTTCTGAGTGTCAGGGTTGTTGACAGCACACACCAGACAGTTAGCACAGAACTCACGGATGTCTTCTCTGAGTCCTGGCCACCACCCTGCCTGTTCCATTCGTTGCCGAGTGGTCTCAGGTCCGGGGTGTCCTGCTCCTGGACCCTCGTGGGCCAGCTGGAGGAATTCTCTCTGGTGTTGTTGCGGTACCACCCATTGCTCCCCACTGAACAGCATGCCTTCTTTAATGGCAATCGCTGCAGTGCCGTACGGGCTGTCTACCCTTTCTCCTTTAGCTAGCGTGTTCAGGACAGTTTTGAGGACGGGGTCTTGGGTCTGAACCGTTTTCAGGTCCGGGGACAATGCTACACCTGCCCTCTCTGTCGTCCCAATCCTGCCCCTGACTGCTGCGATGGGGCCTGGGTTGTACGGATCCCAGAGCTTGTCCGTGTGGGCACCTTGCTTGGCCAACATGTCAGCCTGCTGGTTTCCCTTGTTATAGGGTTCAGTGGTGGAATGTGCCTTCACTTTATGTATTAGATCTTCCCTTCATCCCTCATGACTGTCATGATCTTTTCCAGTAGGGGCTTAATTGCCAGGAGCCTCCCGTCCGCGACGAGACCAGATAGCCAGGTACTCCGTACACGAATTACATGTGAACATACTGTCCGAGCAAATCGTGTATGGGGTGGGAATTCTTCGGGGTGTGTGACTACATACACCACTGCAGACAGTTCAGCATGCTGGGCGCTCATAGTACTGGGGAGTTTAATCGCCAGGGCAATGCCTGCCTCGGGGTCATAAACTCCGCAGCCTGTGAGTCGTTCACCCGCAGATACCGTGCTTGCTGACACACCAGCGAGTTCACACTGGGGAGAGGCCATTCACCTGCTCTGAGTGTGGGAAGGGATTCAATCAGTTATCCAACCTGCTGAAACACCAGCCAGTCAACACTGAGGAGAAGCCATTCACCTGCTCAAAGTGTGCGGAGGGATTCACTTGTTCATCCACTCTGCTGAAACACCAGCGTGTTCACACGGGAGAGACCGTTCACCTGTTTGGAGTGTGGGAAGGGATTCACTCAGTCATCCAATCTGCTGAGACACCAGCGAGTTCACAAGTGACTGCAGCGTTTGGATTCTGCTGTTGTTACTGCTGTTATTCACATCCTAATGAACTGTTAGTTGCCGTTTGTTTCTGCTGATGTGAATAACCCTTCAACTAGGCTGGAGTTTAATATTTTGATATTTCAAATAACAGTGTTGATATTTGATGTCTCCAAGATAAGAGGAGACTAATTGATTTCCTGTTTCTGACTGCTCCATTTTTGATCGGGGTGGAGGAGCAGAGAAAGATCGGGGCCCAGGAGCATTGTGATCGGGGCCCAGGAGAGGCGAGGTTTCAAGGCCCAGAAGAGGCGAGGGCCCAGGGACAGCACGGGCCAGCCACACTACGATCCATGGATATAAGGAGCATGTGTACGTACTAGGTCCGTGCAGCAGAGCTTGGTCTTCAGATGTCTTGGTTAACCCTTGCCACTGAATTAAGACCTAGCTCTGTCAAGCCCGTGTGGTGGCTGGTGTGCAAGAATCCATGCACAGGCATCTTCCACCCTTCAGTATGTAGTTCGGGACCTAGATTGTCAGGTCCCTCATTGAAACACCTGTGAATTCATCTATTTTTGGTGTGGAAGCATGTCATCCTTGCTATGAGGGACTGCCTAATACTTACTACCTAATACTGATACCGTGCTTGAACCGTCCACATAAATCTCGCGGCCTGTGGGGTGTAACCCAGCCCGAAGACCTATGTTAATTTCCCATACCCCTTCTACGGAACACTGGTGGGCTGTCCCTGGATAGATCACATTGGCTATGAGCCTTGGCTCACATAGACCCTTTACCCTGAGTTCCATTTGAGAGAGGAGCAAGGTCCAGCGAGCAATGCGGGCACTGCTCACTGTCCCGTCCTTGATTCACCCGTCCAGGAGCATTTGGTGGGCGTATGGTGGGTAAGGAGTGTGATAGGGGACACCCCTGTGAAGATCAGTGATCTTTTCACAGTCCAATGATTGGCTAGGAGATGCCGCTCACAGTTGGAGTATCCCTTCTCCACGTCCGTGAGTATCCTGGAGGAGTAGACCACTGGTCTCAGCCGGCCGTGCTGCCCCTGGAGCAGTACTGCACTCAGGCTGTCCCCACTGGCTGCTACCTCCACAAAAAACTCTTTACCCCCATCGATAGCCCCTAGAGCTGGCGCGGTCTGCAGGTCTTTCTTGAGTTGGATAAATGCTGCCTCACAGCCTTCGTCCCATTCCCACTCCACTCCCTTGTGTAGGAGTTGGAGCAGAGGGGCTGCTGTGGCTGCATAATCCACAATGAAATCTCTGCAGTACCCGGTTAGCCCGAGAAAAGATCTTACTCCTATTACTGTGTTGGGGTCTGGTAACTTCTGCACTGTTTCCCTTCTAACTTTGTCAATGGCCCTTTCCCCAGCGCACACAGCCAGTCCCAGGAATTTTACTTCCTTCAGGCTGATCTGCCTTCTTGGGATTCACTTTAAACCCTTCTTCTTTCAGCATGCCCAGCAGTTCAGCCAGTATGGTGGAATTCTACATAAGGATGGAGAATGAAACAGTTAATTCAGAGACCATGGTCCAGAACTTAAAGAAGGGTAACTTTGAAGGTATGAGGCACGAATTGGCTAGGATAGATAGGTGAATGATACTTAAGGGGTTGACAGTGGATGGGCAATGGCAGACATTTAGAGACCGCATGGATGAACTACAACAATTGTACATCCCTGTCTGGCGTAAAAATAAAAAAGGGAAGGTGGCTAATCAGGGATAGTATTAAAGCCAAGGAAGTGGCATACAAATTGGCCAGAAATAGCAGCGAACCCGGGGACTGGGAGAAATTTAGAACTCAGCAAAAGAAGACAAAGGGTTTGATTAGGGCAGGGAAAAAAGAGTACGAGAGGAAGTTTGCAGGGAACATTAAGATGGACTGCAAAAGCTTATATAGATATGTAAAGAGAAAAAGGTTAGTAAAGACAAACGTAGGTCCCCTGCAGTCAGAATCAGGGGAAGTCATAATGTGGAACAAAGAAATGGCAGACCAATTGAACAAGTACTTTGGTTCGGTATTCACTAAGGAGGACACAAACAACCTTCAGGATATAAAAGGGGTCAGAGGGTCTAGTAAGAGGAGGAACTGAGGGAAATCCTTATTAGTTGGGAAATTGTGTTGGGGAAATTGATGGGATTGAAGGCCGATAAATCTCCAGGGCCTGATGGTCTGCATCCCAGAGTACTTAAGGAGGTGGCCTTGGAAATAGCGGATGCATTGGCAGTCATTTTCCAACATTCCATAGACTCTGGATCAGTTCCTATGGAGTGGAGGGTAGCCAATTTAAAAAAGGAGGGAGAGAGAAAACAGGGAATTATAGACCGGTCAGCCTGACATCGGTAGTGGGTAAAATGATGGAATCAATTATTAAGAATGTCATAGCAGCGCATTTGGAAAGAGGTGACATGATAGGTCCAAGTCAGCATGGATTTGTGAAAGGGAAATCATGCTTGACAAATCTTCTGGAATTTTTTGAGGATGTTTCCAGTAGAGTGGACAAGGGAGAACCAGTTGATGTGGTGTATTTGGACTTTCAGAAGGCTTTCGACAAGGTCCCACACAAGAGATTAATGTGCAAAGTTAAAGCACATGAGATTGGGGGTAGTGTGCTGACGTGGATTGAGAACTGGTTGGCAGACAGGAAACAAAGAGTAGGAGTAAATAGGTACTTTTCAGAATGGCAGGCAGTGACTAGTGGGGTACCGCAAGGTTCTGTGCTGGGGCCCCAGATGTTTATATTGTACATTAATGATTTAGACGAGGGGATTAAATATAGTATCTCCAAATTTGCGGATGACACTAAGTTGGGTGGCAGTGTGAGCTGCGAGGAGGATGCAATGAGGCTGCAGAGTGACTTGGATAGGTTAGGTGAGTGGGCAAATGCATGACAGATGAAGTATAATGTGGATAAATGTGGCTATCCACTTTGGTGGTAAAAACAGAGAGACAGACTATTATCTGAATGGTGACAGATTAGGAAAAGGGGAGGTGCAACGAGACCTGGGTGTCATGGTACATCAGTTATTGAAGGTTGGCATGCAGGTACAGCAGGTGGTTAAGAAAGCAAATGGCATGTTGGCCTTCATAGCGAGGGGATTTGAGTACAGGGGCAGGGAGGTGTTACTACAGTTGTACAGGGCCTTGGTGAGGCCACACCTGGAGTATTGTGTACAGTTTTGGTCTCCTAACTTGAGGAAGGACATTCTTGCTATTGAGGGAGTGCAGCGAAGATTCACCAGACTGATTCCCGGGATGGCGGGACTGACATATCAAGAAAGACTGGATCAACTGGGCTTGTATTCACTGGAGTTCAGAAGAATGAGAGGGGATCTCATAGAAACGTTTAAAATTCTGACCGGTTTAGACAGGTTAGATGCAGGAAGAATGTTCCCAATGTTGGGGAAGTCCAGAACCAGGGGTCACAGTCTAAGGATAAGGGGTAAGCTATTTAGGACAAAGATGAGGAGAAACTTCTTCACCCAGAAAGTGGTTAACCTGTGGAATTCTCTAACACAGAAAGTTGTTGAGGCCAATTCACTAAATATATTCAAAAAGGAGTTAGATGTAGTCCTTACTACTAGGGGGATCAAGGAGTATGGCGAGAAAGCAGGAATGGGGTACTGAAGTTGCATGTTCAGCCATGAACTCATTTAATGGTGGTGCGGGCTCGAAGGGCCGAATGGCCTACTCCTGCACCTATTTTCAATGTTTCTATATTTCTAGTGGACCATGCTCCTCCCACTCATCGGTGAATAGGAGCAGGTCATCCACATACTGTACTAACTGCTGGGGTCTGCTGAAGCTCTTTAAACAGTTGGGCATACATTGATGGAAAATGCTAGGGCTATTGTGGAAGCCCTGAGGGAGACAGTTCCAAGTGTATTGCTGTCTTTTAAAGGTAAAAGCAAACGTTTACTGATCTTCTCTTCTTAAAAGTATGGACCAGACCCCGTTGGAAATATCCAGCACCATGAAGGTGGTCGCTGATATGTCCTTACTATACAGTATAACTGCACACGAGGCCCATACTTGAGAGAAGGTCACTCTGTGACCAGTTACCTTTATTACCAAGACCTCAAGTGATGAAGGTGGGTGGAGCTGCCCCTTTTATACCTGAAAGTCCAGGTTCGGAGTGTCTCCCACAAGTTCGCCCCTTGTGGTCAATGTTCTCAAGGTGCATAACTTAGGTCAGCTTATACATGGGTTACAATGATAGTTGAATACATGACATCACCTCCCCTCCAAAGTCTTATTGGGATCACAGGTTAAGTCTCTCTGGTGGTTTACGCTCCCTTGTAGAGCGCCTGAGTTGGGGCTCTGGTTGTTGGGCGCTGGCCTGAGTGCCTGCTGTTTGTGGTCTCTCAGGCCTGTCCGGAAAGCCCACAATGACTGGGCTCTCCGCCACTTGGTTCTGGTGTTCGGTCACCTGTGGTGGAGTAAACTCTACGTCGTGTTCTTCCTCTGCTTCTTCTATGGGGTTGCTGAACCTCCTTTTAGTTTGATCCACGTGTTTGCGGCAGATTTGTCCATTGGTAAGTTTAACTACCAAAACCCTATTCCCCTCTTTGGCAATCACAGTGCCTGCAAGCCATTTGGGCCCTGCAGTATAATTAAGGACAAAAACAAGGTCATTGACATCAATACATCGCGCCCTCGCATTCCTGTCATGGTAGTCACAATGTGACTGACGCCTGCTCTCAATGATTTCTTTCATAGTAGGGTGTATAAGGGATAACCTGGTTTTGTGCATCGTTTTCATTAGCAGCTCTGCGGGTGGAACCCCTGTGAGCGAGTGTGGTCGGGATCTTTGGCCAACAGGAGGCGCGATAAGTGGCTTTGTAGGGAACCCCCTTGGATTCTGAGCATCCCCTGTTTGATTATCTGCACTGCTCGTTCCGCCTGGCCGTTTGAGGCCGGCTTGAACGGTGCCGTTCTGACATGGTTAATTCCATTGCCTGCCATGAAGTCCTGGAATTCAGTGCTTGTGAAGCACGGGCCATTGTCGCTGACCAAGACATCTGGTAGACCATGGGCGGCGAATATTGCCCGTAGACTTTCTACCGTGGCAGAGGATGTGTTTGAATTTAAAATGACACACTCAATCCATTTGGAGTAGGCGTCTACTATAACCAAAAACATTTTTCCCATGAAAGGACCTGCATAGTCCACATGGATGCGTGACCATGGATTGAGGGGGTCAGGACCAGGGGCTAAGGGGGACTTCCCTGGGTTCGTTGCCCAGCTGAGCACACGCGTTGCACCTGCGAACACAAAGTTCCAGATCTGCATCTGTCCCTAGCCACCAAACGTGTGACCTGGCAATTGCCTTCATCATGACGATGCCCAGGTGCTCATTGTGAAGTTCTCTGATAAACACCTCTCTGCCCATCTGGGGCATGACTACTCGGTTTCCTCACATTAGGCAATCGGCCTGAATCGAGAGTTCAACCTTGCGCCTATGAAATGGTTTAAATTCCTCAGGGCATGCCCCGTATGTGGCTGTCCAGTCCCCATTCAGGTCACATTTCTTAACTAAAGACAGTAGCGGGTCTTTATTTGTCCAGACTTTAATCTGACGGGCTGTAACAGGTGAGCCTTCGCTTTTGAAAGCTTCAACAGCCATAACCATCTCAGCATCATGCTCAATGGGAGCCTGCTGAGTGCATCAGCTCAGTTTTCAGTGCCGGTCTGTGCCGAATTGTGTAGTCATAGGCGGCTAACGTAAGTGCCCACCTCTGTATGCGGGCCGATGCATTCGCATTTATGGACTTGTTGTCGGCCAAAAGGGACGTTAGGGGTTTGTGATCTGTCTCCAGCTCAAATTTCCTGCCAAACAGGGACTGGTGCATTTATTTTACTGTATATACACATGCTCGCGCTTCCTTTTCTACCATCCCGTAGCCTCTTTCTGCCAGGGACAGACTTCTGGAGGCATAAGCTACTGGCTGTAACTGACCATTAGCATTCACATGCTGCAACACACACCCGACCCCATAGGAAGACGCATCACACGTTAACACAAGTTTCTTACACGGGTCATACAGCGTTAACAGTTTGTTGGAGCCAAACAAATTGTGTGCTCTATCAAAAGCCCTTTCCTGGCTGTCCCCCCAGACCCAATCGTGACCTTTGCATAGGAGCATGTGTAGCGGCTCTAACAGCGTGCTCAATTTGGGAAGAAAGTTATGAAAATAGTTCAGGAGCCCCAGGAACGAACGCAGCTCCGTCATGTTACGGAGTCTGGGTGCTCTCTGGATCGCTTCGATTTTGAACGCAGTAGGTCTGATCCCGTCTGCTGTTCTCCTCCTCCCCAGGAATTCTACGTCTGGAGCTAAGAAGACGCACTTCGCCTTTTTCAGTCGCAGCCCTACCCTTTCCAGTCTGCGTAGCACCTCCTCCAGGTTGTGGAGGTGTTCTTCAGTATCGCGACCCGTGATGAGGATGTCGTCTTGAAAAACCACCGTCCTTGGAATCAACTTGAGGAAGCTTTCCATATTTGGCTGAAAGATCGCGGCGGCCGAACGAATCCCGAACGGACATCTGTTATACTCAAACAACCCCTTGTGTAATGTCGTGATGATGGTCAGCTTCTTCGACTCACTCGCCAGCTCCTGGGTCATGTAAGCTGAGGTCGAAAAAAGTTTGCCACCGGATAGCATCGCAAAGAGGTCCTCCGCTCTCGGTAGCGGGTACTGATCTTGGAGTGACACCTGATTGATGGTGGCCTTGTAATCACCACATATCCTGACCGACCCATCCGCATTGAGCATCGGCACGATCGGGCTCGCCCAGTCACTGAATTCAACTGGCGAGATGATGCCTTCCCTCAGCAGGCGGTCCAATTCGCATTCTATCTTTTCCCGCATCACGTACGGCACCGCTCTGGCCTTGTGGTGTACTGGCCTGGCGTCCGGGTTTATGTGGATCACTACCTTGGCCCCCATGAAAGTGCCGATGCCGGGTTGAAATAATGAGTCAAATTTGTCCAGGACCTTTGAGCATGATACTCGCTCCATAGAAGAAATTGCATTGACATCGCCCCATTTCCAGTTCATGACAGCAAGTCAACTCCTCCCCAGTAGTGTGGGACTGTCCCCCGGGATAATCCAGAGTTACAACCTGTTCTCCGAATCTTTGTGGGTACGACTACCGTGGTGCTGCCTAGCACCGGAATGATCTCCTTTGTATATGTCTGTAGCTGTGCGTCAATCGCCAATAATTTTGGACTCCTGGCCTTGGACACCCACAACCTTTCGAACTGTTTGATACTCATCAGGGACTGGCTGGCCCCCGTGTCTAGCTCCATTAATACTTGGATGCCATTGAGGAGCACTTTCATCATTATCGGTGGCGTCCTGGAATATGAACTGTATATGTGCTCCACATGAACTCGCTGAACTTCAGCTTCCAGCGATTTCCCCCAGTATTCATTTGGCCTCATAGGGCTTACATCGTCCTCCTCGTACATCAACCTGGCTGCAGGCTTCCTGCACATACGCGCCAAGTGACCGCTGACGTTGCAGTTTCTGCAGGTATATTGCTGATACCTACAAGCTCTGGCTGGGTGTTTGCCTCCACACCTCCAGCATGAGCTGGAGGCCCCATTGTTGGAAACAAAAGGTCCATTACCAGTCGATCGTCTCTGACTGTCTCTGTGACCACCCTTAAGCGCACCATTAACAGGTGTTGATGGCCCCATTACTGGCCACATTGTCCATTGCGATGGCATGAATCGCTGTTCAGCTAGCCATTGTCTCTGTTGAATTCCCCCTTTGGGTTCGACTGCATTCTGGGACATGTCCGATTGCCCTTGTCTGCCTAGAGAACTGTGTGCCGCATTAACAATGTTGACTCCCTGGTCGTTTGCTGCATTTGAGGCAAGATTTTGTCATACATCATTCTGGTCTCTTCCTCCCCTGAAATAAATGTCTGGGCTATCAGAGCTGCCGCATCCAGGGTCAAGTCTTTAGTCTCAATCATTTTCCTGAAAACCCCAGCATGCCCGCTGCCCTCAATAAAAAAGTCTGGCAGCATCTCCGCTCTGCATGCATCTGGGAACCTACATAGGCTCGCCAGTCGCCGGAGGTCTGCCACGAAGTCTGGAGTGCTTTGCCCTTCTCGCCGCCGGTGCATGTAAAACCGGTGTCTCGCCATGTGCATGCTGCTCGCCGTTTTAAGGTGTTCCCCGATTAACTTACTGAGCTCTTCAAAAATCTTGTCCGCCGGCTTCTCTGGAGCTAGAAGGTCCTTCATCAGGGAGTACGTTCTGGATCCACAAAACATCAGGAGATGAGCCCTGCATTTGTCAGCTGAATCCTGTCCCAACCATTCCATAGTGACAAAAGTTTGCTGTAGTCTCTCAATAAAGTCGTCCCAATCATCACCAACAAAGTACCTCTCTTCTGTGTTGCTAGTGGCCATGCTCGCATGGTTTAAATCCCAGTTTCTCGTCGCCAATGATATGTCCTTACTTTACAGTATAAATGCACACGAGGCCCATACTTGAGAGAAGGTCACTCTGTGACTAGTTGCCTTTATTACCAAGACCTGAGTGATGAAGGTGGGTGGAGCTTCCCCTTTTATACCTGAAAGTCCAGGTTAGGAGTGTCTCCCACAAGTTTGCCCCTTGTGGTCAATGTTCTCAAGGTGTACAACTTAGGTCAACTTATACATGGGTTACAATGACAGTTGAATATATGACAGTCGCAGAGGCTGGAATACTTCCAATGAGGTCGGCGATGGCAGCCACGTTGGGTGCACAGGCGGGGACGTTACGGTTGAGTACTCGATAGTTCGCCATGGCTCTCCAGGAGTTGTCCAGTTTCTTAACCGGCCACAATGGAGAGTTCGCATGGGTAGCTATTGGACTCAATACCCCCTGTTTAACCAAAGAACCCAAGGCTGTTTCCATGTTTGCCTCCGCCTCCCTGGGGAAGTTATACTGTTTCTGCGGTCGGGTCATGGGGTCCCCATCTATGCTAACCTCGACCCTGTTTATCCTCCCACAGTTGTTTGTGAGTGGCAAAAGCTGCAAGGTTTGCCCTCACATACTCTTGGTTCTCCATCGGAGTGTTACTGACCAGTGATTCAAGGTCGTAACTCTCCTTTGGTTTCATGGTGCATACCGTCCCTTTTCCCCGTTTTTCTGCGATAACCACCACCTCACTCTCCTGTCCCGTACATACTGACCCCCAAAGACAGTGGTTTCTTAAATCAACTAGGATCCCATGGCCTAGAATGAAGTCAGCCCCCAGGATCCCTCTCCCTTCCTGTTCCGACTTCATCAGGACCCAAGTCCACTTGGTGTGGAGTGTTCCCAAATGAATAGAGAGCGGAACGGAGAATGAGTAGCCTGCTCAGCGCCTGTGAAACCCACCAAGCTGTAGCGGACCCCGCTAGACAGAGGTGAGATGGTGGGGTTAGCTGCATAGACGAGGGTGCTTGATGCACCGGTATCCAGCAAGTAAGTCCCTTTCACCTTTTCCACTTCCATCTGAACGGTTGGTCTCCCCCACGCATCGTACTCGAGGGAACACAGGTGAACAGGCTGTGCCTGCTAGTCACTGTTTTGGCTGGGATGGGACAGATAGGGTTTTGGTACCAATGGCGGTGGCTACCCTCCCAGGGCCATCTAGCATTGTTTGGAGCGCAGTCATGAATGTATCAAACGTGTGGGGAGGGATTGGCTTCTCAGTCTCGGTCGTTTGGGCAGGGGCTGAAGAATTCTTCCCTGTGCTACTCTTCCATGGATTCCTACAATCCTTTCTCCAGTGCTCACTCTTTCCGCACCCGAAACAGGTATGTTTTGTATCGGAGTGGTGACCCCCCTCGTGGTGCTATTTCCTCTTATCCTGACTAGGTCTGATTTCGTGGACCCTTCCCTTGGGTGGGTACTCTTCCGTCCCCCTGCCATTCCAGTAGAATGGGTCAGTTGCCTGACCACACCCTGTTTGGTGGCCTGGGGATCTCTCGGGTCAAACCACGCCTCAGCTTTTGTTCTTATTCGTGGCAAACTGTTTGCCACTAAGCTTCGGAGCCAATGGGTTCTCTCATCCCGGTTTAGGTGATTCCGGTTGAGCTCCCCGCCATAGGCGCTCTGGTACACAGGTCACAGTCTGTCTGCGAAAGCCTGTGGGGTTTCCCCTGTGAGCTGCATTGTTTTCTCTACGCTGGAGAAGGGACTCCCGTCATTACAGCCATGGCTTCTAGAATGTCTTCCTGGACGGCGGCACACGTTCTCTGCCCCCTTTTGCTCTCGGCAGAGAGGGACTGGTACAGCTTGCCATCCAGTGAGAGGAGGAGCATCTTTGCTTTCTCGGCAACATCGCACCTGTTAACATCCCCTGCCTGTTCTACTTCCATACAGTGAACCAATGGGTCTCCCTTTGTAGTCAGCTTTCCCAGGTGTCTTATCATAGCCCCTAAGCTGTTGGGTAGTGTGGGGAACCACAAATTGACTTTCCAGGGGCCCCCTGACCCCCAGCACCAGTGGGCGGGCCAAACTTCTGCTGCCTGACCGGGCACATCGGCCCCGACTCTAGCTCTTCCTGCTCTGGCTCAACAACCCCTCCCTGCTGCCAGACCGAGCTGAACCTCGGCGCCGCAGGTGGTGGTCCATTATCCCTGTCCACCCCACAACTAATTCGCCCCTCCTGCTGCTGAACCGGTGTAGTCACCGGCGCCACAGGTTTACCTCGGCCATACCTGGGCTTATTAGGCATACCATGCCTTTTGCCTTGGACAGAGCAAGGGTTAAACTCTTGATTTGTTGCTGGCAGGGACCATGGTCTCCCGACTCAAAACCATTAGTGCTAGCTGCTTTATAAGCTGCCTGTATGTCTCTTCATTTCTCCTCCAGCTCTTTTACTTGAAGGGTGAGGCGAGTGCTTTCCTCCCGCAGTATCTGTTCATTATTTTTAGCCTTGGTAACCTGACACTGAAAATAGTCCTGACTGTTCTTAAACTTTTCCACTAGCTGGGCCTTTCCATGTTTTAGCTTACGGAGTTCTCCCCACAACATTTCTCCTGCCATAGCCCTTTCATGTGAAGTCTCTGCGCATTCCCATAATTCTGCCTGTAGTGACTCAACAGTTTTGTCGAGGAGTTGGACCTGTCGCTGTAGACAGAGCAACCAAATTGCCTTTTCTACTGATTCTTTATGGTCCTTGCTTGTTGTCCACTGGGCTGCAACGTCTCCCGGATGCTCAGTGCACAATAGACCAAACACCCACTCTTTAGTGACACTCACTTTCTTATACATATAGGAGGAAATCCTCTCTTCTATCTTGGTTCTTTCTCCCAAACCAGCACTCTTTGCATCACATCCCTTATACCAGATTCCTGCCACGGTCACCATTTTTTAAGGGGTGGTCTCGGGGGTCAGGTTCACCTCTGACCTTCTGAGCGCTTTGAATTGCTCCCGCTCCCTTGGGTTCTAGACTCTGGATTTATTTGGGGGACGTGATAAAGTGCAAGAGACAACTGGTTTGGTGCAAAAGAAGTTTGATTTTATTAAAGACAAGAAAATACAATGTCAAACTTATAATCACTCAAATAAAGAATAGTACATCACACATTCAAAGGGGTTACAGTGAATAATACACCTCCCACCTCCCAAGACCCAGCACCCAACACTGACTAGATTAGACTCAAGGGCAAACAGGGACTATGCTTACCAATCCTTTATGGTCAGTTGGCAGTCGTTCACGATTTCGGGGTTCGCTGGGTTCTGTAGGTTTTGCTTGCTGTACCCCGAATGTCGGAGAAGACTTCTTACTGCGCAATCTTCAGTTGGGTGGTGTCCGCTAATGCGGTAGGGCGCGTTTTGGACTATGGGGTAAGGACCCGTTTTCTTTCTTTAGAAATAGTTTTAAAGTCTCTTTAGGTAATGTTTTCACCTGTTGGTAGTAAGGACTTAGATTGTAGAGTGGAAACTTTCGATTCTTCAGTTTCTTCCTTGTGGAGTTTTGTTTCGATGTTGGTCGATCACGGTGGTTTTGGTAGTACCACATTGGCTTTCGTCGGTTGCTGCCACGATGGTAATGTTCTTCCTTCCTTTTCCGATTTCAGGACGTCGAGGCTGGAGAAGTTAGTTACAACTGCTGTGGTGGTCTCCCTTCTTGATGCTAAGCGTCCCTAGCAGTGTCTTCTGAGGCAGTAGCAACTTCATAGCATACCCTTTGTTAAAACAGGGCCCAGTTATACTGTTGGAGCTGTCCTAATCTTCATGCCAAATCAGCCCAGAATTCTTTGTTTTAATTTTGGTGGATCCGATAATTCTTTGTCATATTTTGGCGGGCTCATTAAAATGTTAACTTGTCTCGGGTGTGTCGATCTTCTAAATCTGTTCCTTGATGGAAATATTAGCTTGGTATTTGCCATGTCTGTCTGTGCTTGGATTTTTTTCATGCGGGCTGGATGGGCCTTTTGTTGTTATGCATATGCTGAAATAGCTTTCCAGATTCAGTTGATGGTTAGCTATCTCTGGGTTAATTGTTGCTATGTTAATGTCTCCTATGGAGAAGGGTTTTTGAATATCCACAATACTCCAGACAATTTACTTTAGTTTCAATACCCCAGATAGCTTCAATACTCAAACTGGTTTCTTTGTAGGATAGTCATCCTTTAGTTCTCTAGCCCTGCCCACACAGACTAAATTTGCCTGGTAAATTCCCAAATTCGATTAAAGTTTGTAGTTTCTTTCATGTGTACTTTAGGATTTCAAAATTTCTGGTCGATAGTTCCCAATTAAATTTCCTTTCCAATGAGTCCAAACACTGTGGGGGGGGGGGGGGGGGGAGTGAGGGTGGTTTCCCACAAATTTTGCACCCTTCACTGAAACGTTACCACCCGGAAGAGGCGAGCTGGTGTGCAATGCTCCTGGTTGCAACACTGGCTCGATATTTGGCTCCCGCCCGACCTGAAGTGCTGCAAGGAGCACAGTGGTGGGACCACCTGTGATAGCGCCTGCAGTGAGGTAAGTAATGTCGACCTCAGGTAAGTGTGATTGTTTTTTATTTTTATTTCTTTGCGATTTATGTTGTGGTGGCGTGGATTATGTATTGGGAATATTTTTGGTGTTTTTTTTCTCCCCTGGCTCACTTCAGGCATTCCCAGCCTGGCTCTTTAGCTCGCAATTTTTGCACGCTCAGCAAGCCGAGTCCCCTAAGACAGCTTTGCAACACTTCCCTTACCGCTCCGCCCCACACTCAGGGCCCAGCTGCCCAATTTTGCTGACTGAAGCGCAAACTTTTTCCAGGCAGTATCAGGACTGCCCTGTTGTCATTAACGCCCCAAAATCCTAAAAAACGAAAATCCAGCCTCATCTTCTTTTCCCGAGATCTCCTGGGTACTTTTAAGGTTGTTTTTGTCTTCCTCAATTGCACGTGACACTTGTCCCTGTTCTGCTGTGAGTTAAATTCCTAAATGTGTAGAATGTCTTCTGTTTTAATCTGATTTGCATCTGCACATTCCTTGTCAACCAAAATGTTTTGTTTTGCCATGTGCCCTTATTTTAACCATTGGGACATGCATGGCTTCATTCTGTTTGAGATTGTTTTTACATAGAACCCAGTTGTCCTCAGTACTTGATTGCCTATCTATCTGTTACACTCGGGCCATCCAGTACACCCAGGTGTCAGGCCATGGAAATCTATTCCTCTACTGTCCTTCTCGATATTTGTCCATTCTCCTGTGTGTCCCTTGTTGCCTCATGTTAACATCAGCTCACTCAATATCGGCCAATGGTTGAACCTGAAGCCTGTTGTTATTTACTGCTCAGCACTGCAAACCTGGTGCTTTTCTGACTGGGGGCTAATTAACTTACTGGGGCCTGTCTGAAGACTATTTCAATGCATGTGATTTGTAACGAAGGTATAACTATAAAGAAAGAAAGACTTGCATTTATATGGTGCCTTTCACGACCACTGGACATCTCAAAGTGCTTTAAAGCCAATGAAGTACTTCTGGGAGTATAGTCCCTGTTGTAATGTGGGAAACGCGGCAGCCAATTTGGGCACAGATAGCTCCCATAAATAGCAATGTGAACATGGCCAGATAAAATGGGTTTTTTGTTATGTTGATTGAGGGATAAATATTAGCCAGGACACCAGGGATAACTCCCCTGCTCTTCTTCGAAATAATGCCATGCAATCTTTTACATCCGCTTCAGAGAGCCTCAGTTAAACATCTCATCTGAAAGGCGGCACCTCCGACGGTTTAAAAAAATTTGTTCATGGAATGTGGACGTTGCTGGCAAGGTCAGCATTTATTGCCTGTCCCTAATTGCCCTTGAGAAGATGGTGGCGAGCTGCCTTCTTGAACTGCTGCAGTCCGTGTGTTGAAAGTACTCCCACAGTGCTGTTATGGAGAGAGTTCCAGGATTTTGACCTAGCGACGATAAAGGAACGACAATATACTTCCAAGCCAGGATGGTGTGTGAATTGGAGGGAAACATGGAGGTGGTGGTATTCCCATGTGCCTCCTGTCTTTGTCTTTCTAGGTGTAAAGGTTGTGGGTTTGGGAGGTGCTGCCAAAGAAGACTTGGCGAGTTGCTGCAGTGCATTTTACAGATGGTACACACTGCAGCTACGATACACTGATGATGGAGGGAATGAATGTTTAATGTGGTGGAGGGGATGCCAATCAAGTGGGCTGCTTTGTCCTGGATGGTGTTGAGCTTCTTGAGTGTTATTGGAGCTGCACCCATCCAGACAAGTGGAGAGTATTCCATCACACTCCTGACTTGTGCCTTGTAGATGGTGGAAAGGCCGCAGAATATCCAGCCTCTGACCTGCTCTTGTTGCCATAGTATTTATGTGGCTGGTCTAATTAAGCTTCTGGTCAATGGTGACCCCCAGGATGTTGATAGTGGGGGGGTTCGGTGATGGTAATGCCGTTGAATGTCAAGTAGCGGTGGTTAGACTTTCGCTTATTGGAGATAGTTATTGCTGGCACTTGTGTGGCGCAAATGTTACTTGCCACTTATCAGCCCAAGTCTGAATGTTATCCAAGTCTTGCTGCATGTGGGCATGATACTGCTCCATTATCTGAGGAGTTGCGAATGGCACTGAATACTGTGCAGTCATCAGAGAACATCCCCACTTCTGATCTTATGATGGAGGGAAGGTCATTGATGAAGCAGCTGCAGATGGCTGGGCCTACGACACTGCCCTGAGGAACTCCTGCAGCGATATCCTGGGGCTGTGATGATTGACATACAACCACCACAACCATCTTTCTTTGTACTAGGTATGACTCTAGCCAGTGGAGGGGTTTCGCCCTGATTCCTATTGACTTCAATTTTACTAGGGTTCCTTGATGCCACACTTGGTCAAATGCTGCCTTGATGTCAAAGGCAGTCACTCTCACCACACCTCTGGAATTCAGCTCTTTTGTCCATGTTTGGACCAAGGCTGAAATGAGGTCTGGAGAACCCAAACTGGGTATCGGTGAGCAGGTTATTGGTGAGTAAGTGCCACTTGATAACACTGTCGACGACACCTTCCATCACTTTGCTGATGATTGAGAGTGGACTGATGGGGCAGTAATTGGCTGGATTGGATTTGTCCTGCTTTTTGTGGACAGGACATACCTGGGCAGTTTTCCATTGTCGGATAAATGCCAGTGTTGTAGCTCTACTGGATAGAGACACGGCTAGTTCTGGAGCACAAGTCTTCAGTACAACAGCCGGGATGTTGTCAGGGCCCATAGCCTGCGCTCAGCCGTTGAGTGGCCTGCCCGGATCACCAGATCACCACGTAGCCACGCAGCTTAATGGAACATTGGTGCCAAGGGATCTTATATGTCCACCTGAGAGTGCAGATGTAGCCTCGGTTTATCATCTCATGTGAAACACGGCACCTGTGACAGTGCAGCACTCTCTCAGTACTGCTCTGGAGTATCAACCGAGGTTTATGTGCTCAAGTCCCTGGAGTGGAACTTGAACCCACAGTTTTCTGACTCACAGGTGAGTGTGTTACACACTGAGCCACAGCTGACACTAAAGTGTGAGAATTGTATACAATGTTGTTCAGGTAGTGTGCATCCTAAACTATAGTTAAAAGATGTCTAAACTATGGTCCATCAGCCCACTCAGCCTTGGATCAGTGGTAGCACTCTTGCCTCTTGAGTCAGGTCATGGATTCAGGAACCATTCCAGAGACTTGAGCACATAATATAGGCAGACAGTTTAATGCAGTACTGAGGGAGTGCTGCACTGTCACAGGTGCCGTGTTTCACAAGAGATTTTAAGCCGAGGCCACATCTGCACTCTCCGGTGGACATATAAGATCCCTTGGCACAAATGTTCCCGTTAAGCTGTGTGGCCACGCAGCGATCTGCAGGTCCCGTGCAGGCCACTCAGTGACTTTGCAATTGAAATAACCATGCATGTGCAAGAAATTGAATGGGCCGCGCAGCCTGTTAAAGGGGATGCGCACCCAAAATAAATTAGCGGGATCATTGCTTGGCACTATTCAAAGAACAGTAGGGTGTCCTGGTCAACATTTATCCCAATACCTAAAATAGATTATCTGGTCATTTATTTAATTGCTGTTTATGGGAGCTTGCTGTACGGAAATTGGTGGCTGTGTTTCCTACATTACAACAGTGACTACTCTTCAAATGTACTAATCAGCTGTAAAGCACTTTGGGACATCCTGAGGTTGTGTAAGGCGCTATATAAAAGCCAGTCATTCTTAATTTTCATTCATTCTGTTTATCTAACCTGCGTGACTGGGCCATTAGGCGATCTTGGTTGGGTCTTTTCACTATAACAGAGTCATGGCACCTCAAGAGTTAATTAACTAACTGCAAGGGATCGTAAGCATTGCACAAACACTGCCTATTTAAACAGGACCCAAGTTTTAACTGAATATTGTGAAATATTTGCAGGATTGCAATCATTCCTTTGTACCATCTCTTTCAGGCTGTGCCTGTCTCCTTACAATGTCCACTTTGTCGCACTGAAGTGTGGACAAACTGTCTGATTTGGCCTCACGTGCATATGGCTGAGACTAATGTCTGTGCACAGACTGTATCTGTGCATCGTATCGCCACAGAATGAGCCCTCTGCATCTTAAAGTCGATCAGAGGCTAATGTGAAATTTGTCAGGAGTGTGAAAGAATCAGCTAGAAAACAGTTAAAAAATGTTAAAAGACAGAATATGCTTGAAACAAACAGAGGCCACACCAGTGGAGAGAACATTTTTTAATTTAGTCTCAGAATATGGGTATCGTTAGCAAGCCCAGCATTTATTGCCCATCCCTAGTTGCCCATGAGAAGGTGGTGGTGGGCCTTCTTCTTGAACCGCTGATGTTCATTTGGTGAAGGTACTCCGTTAGGGTGTCCCTGGATTTTGACTCAGCAACAATGAAGGAATGGTGTGTGACTTGGAGGGGGACTTTAGGGTGTCTTTCTAGGTGATGAAAGTTGCGGGGTTTGGGAGGTGCTGTCGAAGAAGCCTTGGCGAGTTGCTGCCGTGCATCCTGTGGATAGTACACACTGCAGCCACGGTGCGCTAGTGGTGGAGGGAGTGAATGTTTACGGTGGTGGATCAAACGGAATGCTTTTTGCTGGATGGTGTTGAGCCTCTTGAGTGTTGTTGCAGCTGCACCCATCCTGGCATGTGGAGAGTATCCCATCACATTTGTGCCTTGTCGGTGGTGGAGAAGTTTGGGAAATCAGGAGGTATGCCACTCACCACAGAATACTGACCCTCTGACCTGCTCTAGTAGCATTGGCATTTATGTGGCTGGTCTAGTTGAAGTTCTAGTCAATGGTGACTCCCAGGGTGTTGATAATGGGGGATTCAGTGATGCTAATGCCATTGAATGTTGAGAGAAGTTGGCAAGACTCTTTCTTGTTGGAGATAGTCATAGCCTGGCACTTGTGTGATGTGAATGTTACATGCCACATCATCCCAAACTGGGAGTGCAATTTTTTTGGATCACATTCCTGAGGATTAAGATAAGTCCAAAATCACTTGCTCTACTCTGTACAATAATAAACATTGTAGTGCTGAGGGAGGGCTGCCTTGCCAGAGGTGTCCTTTGGGTCAATGCAAAAGCAAGCTGCTGGGTCTCTTTTCTTGATCTAAAAGAGGTCTTTAAAATTATGAAAGGTTTTGATAGAGTGGATACAGAGAAAATGTTTCCACTTGTGGGAAGAGCATAACTAGAGGCCGTCAATATAAGATAGTCACCAAAAAATCCAATAGGGAATTCAGAAGAAAATTATTTACCCAAAGAGCGGTGAGAATGTGGAACTCGCTACCACAGGGAGTGATTGAAACGAATAGTATAGATGCATTTAAGGGGAGGCTAGACAAGCATATGAGGGAGAAGGGAAAGAGGGGTATGCTGATAGATTTAGATGAGGCAAGACGGTAGGAGGCTCGAGTGGAGCATAAAGGCAGGCATTAACTGGTTGTGCCGAATGGCCTATTTCTGTGCCGTATAATCCTATATTATCCTATGTAAAACAGGTAAGTTCTACCTGGTGTCCTGGCCAATATTTTTCTCTCAATTAACACCTAAAAAATGATCTGTCGTTTATTTTATTGCAGTTTGTGAGATCTTGCTTTGCTCCAATTGGCTGCTACGATTCGCTACATTACAACAGAAGCAACACTTCAAAAGCTGTAAAACACTTTGGGATGTCCTGAGGTCATAAAAGGTGCTATATAAATGTAAGTGCTTTCTTAGATATGAATGTGGCAGATAATTTTGTCCACCCTAGTTCAACCATCTAGAAACGGCAACCTGCACTCGTCGAACTGTTCATTAAATGATTTCATGTTTGCTTAGTTTCCATTACCATATATGGAAGTAAATTCCACATGCTAAGCACTCTTTGAGTGAAGAGGTACTTTCAGACATGAACCCGTTCATTGGTTTTCACCTTGGTTCCCATCTTACTGCCATAGTGTCACTTAAAGTAACATCAACACTCAGAAGTCACTCAGAGACCCAATCCCCAGTTTGGTTCTCTCCCCCGACCTCCCATCTCCAGTTCCCATCTCTTCCCCCCGCCCCGCCGAGACCCCATTCCTCATCTCTTTCCCCAAGCCCCTATTCCCGTCTCCATCACTTCCCCCAACTCTTGAGTCAACTTCCATTTCAGAGCACCCAATGATTTTGGAGCCCCCCTCCCCTGATTTCAGAGCCCCCCTGATGAGTATAGAGACCCCCCCTCCGATGATTATAGAGACCCCCCCCGATGATTATAGAGCCCCCCCCTCCGATGATTATAGAGCCCTCCCTGATGATTATATAGACCCACTGATGATTCGAGAACCCCCCTTGATAATTATAGAGCCCCTCCCCACCAATAATTATAGAGACCACTGATGATTAGAGAACCCCCCTGATGATTATAGAGCCTCCCCCTCCGATGATTATAGAGTTACCCCCCCTGATGATTATAGAGCCCCCCCCGATGATTATAGAGCCCCACCCTGATGATTATAGAGCCCCCTATTATGATTATAGAGCCCCCTGATGATTATAGAGCCCCCCCCCGATGATTATAGAGCCCCACCCTGATGATTATAGAGCCCCCTCTGATGATTATAGAGCCCCCCCTGATGATTATAGAGCCCCCTCTGATGATTATAGAGCCCCCCCTGATGATTATAGAGCCCTCCCTGATGATTATAGAGCCCCCTGATGATTATAGAGCCCCCCCTGATGATTATAGAGCCCCCCCTGATAGAAACATAGAAAATAGGTGCAGGAGTAGGCCTTCAATGAGTTCATGGCTGATGATTGTAGAGGCCCCCCTGATGATTATAGAGGCCCCCCCTGATGATTATAGAGCCGCCCCCTGATGATTATAGAGGCCCCCCCCTGATGATTATAGAGCCCCCCTGATGATTATAGAGCCCCCCCTGATGATTATAGAGCCCCCCTGATGATTATAGAGCCCCCCCTGATGATTATAGATGCCCTCCCGATGATTATAGAGGCCCCCCCCCGATGATTATAGAGGCCCCCCTGATGATTATAGAGACCCCCCCCCTCTGATGATTATAGAGCCCCCGCCTGATGATTATAGAGCCCCCCCTGATGATTATAGACCCCCCCCTGATAATTATAGAGCCCTCCCTGATGATTCGAGAACCCCCCTTGATAATTATAGAGCCCCTCCCCGCCAATGATTATAGAGACCACTGATGATTAGAGAACCCCCCCCGATGATTATAGAGGCGCTTGATGATTAAAGAGCCCCACTGATGAATATCGAGCCCCCCCCCGATGATTATAGAGACCACTGATGATTATAGAACCGACCCCCGACCCCCGATGATTTTGGAGCCTTCCCCCACCACAATTTGAGACCTCCCCTCCCTGATTCCCAACTCTCCGCCCCCCCCCCTCCCGACTGCATTCCAGCCGATCGCGGCTCTCTGCGTGTGACACCACCGAGTAGCAGCCGTGACGAGTTCCGTAGAAAAGGCTGAGAGGATGAAATTGCCCCTCCCAATAAGGCCCCTGGCTGCCTGAAAATGGCGGCCATGCGACGGTGCAGAATGGCCGCTGACTCTACTCGGCGGGGCCGTTATTTTGTAAATTGCCCTTTGTGAGTTTTGGAGCGGGGCCTGGGAACGCTCCGCCCATTTTCCCCACCGCGGCATCCATGCGCCGACCCCTTACCGACCGGCGGGGACCCCCTCACGAAATTGCCCCTCGGGAAATGGCCCCTTTCCCAGTATTGCCCCGCGGGAGCTCTCCCGCCATCGGCCGGTGCCCCCGACAGCTTTTTTTGTCAGTGCACTCTCTGTAGCATGATGGCTTGGCCCCCTTAAAGGGGAGGGCGCACTGCTGCGGCTGCCATGTTATTTTTTTTGTTGGCTGACTGCCAGGTCGGCTCGACAATTATGCCCCTGGATTCGTCCAGGCCGCCAACAGGCAGCCAGGCTCCCCCTCTTGGGTGCCAGGCCGCTGGCCCGGCTGAAATCCTCCCTGGTGGCCCAGTGGACCTAACTTAAAAATATACAGAGCTCACAGCCGCTCTCCCCTTTACCTGAAGGGGAATGACGTTGTGATGCGTCGGCGCGAGGCGGCACATCATCAGTGATGCACGGACCCGCGCAAGAGCACTTCCGCTCCTCAGCTGCCATGACTTCCGCCCCGAGACAAAAAAACTTCAAAGTGCCGAATATTGACGGCATCTCCGCCACATGGTTTGCCACGGAGAAAAATGTGAAAAAACAGAGGGTGCACCCCGTTTCGGGCGGAGGGCAATTTCTACCCCTGAGAAATTATTCTGTTTAAAATGAAATTAGTATAACCTGCATGTCGTCAGGCCAACAGTTGGTTTTTATTTTCAGTCCTCTGTTGGGAGTGTTTCAGTGGTTAATTTAAATCATTGGTCTCCTGGGGACAATTCTCAGCAGAGGAATCACTGACTCCCGGTCACTCTGGGAGGGTTGGGAACGCTACCATCTCCAGCTCGTAACTTTGCTGATCTCTGCAGTCTGGATTTAACCATTTTCCTAATTATGATATTGCCAGCACTGATTCATAGAATCATAGAATAGGACAACACAGAAGGAGGCCATTCAGCCCATCAAGTCTGCGCCGGCTCTTTCGAAAAGCGATCCAGTTAGTCCCACTCCCTCGCTCTTTCCCCATAGCCTTAACATTTTTTCTCCTTCAAGTATTTATCCAGTTCCCTTTTGAAGGCTAATATTGAATCTGTAGCTTCCACCCTATCAGACCATGCATTCCAAATCCTAACCACTTGTTGCGTAAAAAAGTTTTTCCTCATGTCGTCTCTGGTTCTTTAGCCAATCACCTGAAATCTGTGCCCTCTTGTTCTCAACTCTTCAGCTATTGGAAAAAGTTTCTCTTTATTTACTCTATCTAAATCCTTCATGATTTTAAACACTTCGATCAAATCCCCCAGTATACCACTGTTGCTCCTCCCTCATGTCACTGACCAGAAATGTTAACTATCTCCACAGAAGCTGACTTACCTGCTGAGTATTTCCATCATTTTCTCTTTTTATTACTCCTTTCCTCATTATGGCTCATTGCCAGGCACACAACGGATAAACTGGGAGCCATTCACTGGCTTCTGGTCCCATGAGATAGAGAGATGTGCTGGTGGCGATGAAATGTCCGGCCCATAGTATTGGTCCATCACTGAAGTAAGGGAACATCTATAAATCCTCATTCTATAGCATCACAATATCCCATCACTGAAGTAAGGGAACATCTATAAATCCTTATTCTATAGCATCACAACATCCATTACTTCAAACCATTGACATAATTGGTGTGTTATAGCCAAAGGTTAGTTCATAGGGTTAGAAATTCGGTTTGAGGCTAATTAGGGCACAAATAGCAGTGGGGCGGTAAATTCTGCGCCGGGAAATGGTTTGCATCTGCAGCCACAAAATTCAGTAGCTGGGACCTGAGTGTGGAGCGGAGCGGAGCACTAAGGGAGACATGCCACACCTATCTGAGGGCGCTAGGCCAGCTGAGCAACTGAAAATCCTGAGCTAAAGACCTGGCCTCAGAGCGCACCCTAAGAGAGGCTTCCCTGGAATGAAAAAAAGTTTAAAAATCACAAAAAACATTCCCAATACCTTTCTCAGCCATAAATCGCAAAAAGAAAAGCAATCAGACGTACCTGATGTATTAATTCCTTCGCTCACCGCCACCGGGACAGCTCGGACCTGGTTATGGGGTGCTACAAGGTCAGCACCAAACAAAGATCCTTGAGATGTTGCACACCGGCGCGACGCTCCGAGGCACTACTGGTCAGCGCTGCCGGTAACAGCACACTGAATGTGCCGAGTGGTACAAATGCCGGCGCTCGCGGTTCCAAACCCCTTTAGCAACCCTGTTCCGACCCTTTCCAGGGATGCTAAGCAAATGAATTTCTACCCCATAGAGTTTGCAAAACTACTAGGTCACATGCCTAACTCTCCATATAGTCTAAATCTGAAGGTGAGGAAGGGCCTCATTTGTGTGTATTGTCTATACTGTGCAGCTATAAGAACATAAAAACATAAGAAATAGGAGCAGGAGAAGGCTATACGGCCCCACGAGCCTGCTCCGCCATTTAATACAATCATGGCTGATCTGATCATGGACTCAGCTCTAGTTCCCTGCCCGTTCCCCATAACTCTTTATCGTTTAAGAAACTGTCTATTTCTGTCTTAAATTTATCCAATGTCCAGCTTCAACAGCTCTCTGAGGCAGTGAATTCCACAGATTTACAACCCTCTGAGAGAAGAAATTTCTCCTCAGCTCAGTTTTAAATGGGCAGCCCCTTATTCTAAGATCATGCCCTCTAGTTTTAGTCTCTCCCATCAGTGGAAACATCCTCTCTGCAACCACCTTGTCAAGCCCCCTCATAATCTCATACGTTTCGATAAGATCACCTCTCATTCTTCTGAATTCCAATGAATAGAGGCCCAACCTACACAACCTTTCTTCATAAGTCAACCGCTTCATCTCCAGAATTAATCTAGTGAACCTTTTCTGAACTGCCTCCAAAGAAAGCATATCCTTTCGTAAATATGGAAACCAAAACTGCACGCAATATTCCAGGTGTGTCCTCACCACCCTCTATAACTGTAGCAAGACTTCCCTGTTTTTATACTCCATCCACTTTGCAATAAAGGTCAAGATTCCATTGGCCTTCCTGATCACTTGCTGTACCTGCATACTATCCTTTTGTGTTTCATGTACAAATACCCCCAGGTCCTGCTGCACTGCAGCACTTTGCAATCTTTCTCATTTAAATAATAACTTGCTCTTTGATTTTTTCTGCCAAAGTGCATGACCTCACACTAAGGCAATGATTTGACAATGATGGTACTTTTTGGTGTTTATTTACAGTTGGTTCTACATTTATATTAGTGCACTTGTAGAACGCACCAAGACACGGGCCTATTCCCTGGGTCCCAGACGAGAAGACCCGAGTTACAGATGAAGGCGAATTTACCTCATCGTCATTTCAAGTAGATAAAAAGAAGCAACATAGCAACAAAACGACGCGGCTGTTTTCAAACAACATTTAAAGAAAAGCACATCGAATGGCTAAGAAAGTCGATGACAAATACGAAGAGCAATTCCACCGTCCACCGTGAGCCCACGCCAGGATAGCGACTCCCGCAGCATGTGATTTTCTATCCATTCCTTTTAATAGATAGCAAGTCTATCAATGAACCAGGCTCGCTGATCAATTATCAACAGGGACCTGGAGTACTGCATACCTGCATAGCTGAGCTATCAGATTGCTAAATCTAATAGAGATCGATTCGGTTTCAATCTTCCTTGTCAATCGACCTTGGAACTGACTTGACTCCCAAAGAGATCCATCCAGTTTACCTTCTCCCACCCTCAGGACTACCTGCTGGCTCACTCTCAGTTCCAAGTTCCCTCTTTTCTTGCCTCCACCTGCCACTCTGCTCCTGTCTTTAACAATCCACTCAACAGCTCCCTTCCCTACAATTTTGATGTTCTCATCTATGTCAGAAATGTTATGGTCTTCCACCCCCTTGTTCCTCAGGTACAACAACCATCTTCAAATCTCCAAATCCAAAGATCATGGGCTTGAGCCTACATAACGCATCACTGACCTGGTCTGGCTTGATTACTTGAAAAATATTAACCCAGAAATTGATTTGCATCTGATTGGTGTGTGACCCTGGTGCAGCCTAACGAGGATGGCATCAGAACCAAGGGGATTTGGTCTGCCTGATCATTAGGATAGTGCCAATAATCTGCGGGCACCATTCACAGCCCCAGAGGCACCTTGCTGATCATGGGGGGTGGGGGCGGGGGAGGCGAGGGGGCAGCAAAACTGACACCAGCCGAGAATCCCATGAAAATCCTGGGGAGGGGAGGCAATTGGGAGAGGGACCTGCTACTCCCGCCTCCACATTAAAGTAAACAAAAAACATGAACCTACATTTCAGATGGCAGCCTCCAGCAGTCCCTTTAAGGATTTCTGGTTTGACTGTTGAACACCTGAAGAAACTGACTGCAGTGTGCGCGCTGCATATCGCAGTCATTCACAGACCAATTTGGCAAAGACCTGACTGAAACAGCCATTAGACCCCAGATTTGCATTTGCAATGTGACTAACACCAGTTACAGACACAAACAAGCGTAAATCACGCGTCTAAAAGTCCAATATAACAGGCGGCGCACTTCTGGCATGGAATGAGCGCATGCACATCCCATGAAAATCCTTTAGGTGGCTGTTTTATGCCTGTAAAACAGGTGCAGCGCCATCGAAATTTTAGGCCATTGTCTGCCTCTCTCCACAGGCATGTCATCTTATGACTCCAGGATCATTATTAAAGGTTGAGTGTAATCAGAAACCCCTTTCCTCCATCACGAATTGCCCCCAAGTTCTCTTCATAGCTCTCACATCTGATGCCAAGTGATTTCTTTGTCACTAAAATCTGCTCACATGCCTCAGCCTAGTCCAGCACCAGTTCACTCCCTTCCCCAGCTCGGACCTCACAAACCTTTATAGCTTCTCTGCATCTCTGCCCAAGTCCTCAACAGACTCATCTCTTCCCTCAGATCCACTACCTGTTCTCCTGGCCCTCCTTCCACAGCCCCAGCATGCCCACATCTCAGGTCCAGACCACTCAAGTGCAACTTCTGAACCCAATGCTCACCATTTCCAACCTCCCAATACTCTGCACTATAGAAATGCAAGTTGTTTTTTAATTGGTCAATATGGAGGCTGAAAGGAATCTGATTGAACTGGTTGTGCCTGGTTCCTCAATTTTTATGTTTTTGCATGTGGAGCTAAATTACAACAAACAGTTCATGCACTGTTGTCTCTGTTGTAAAGTTTGACTCCAATTCATCTTTAGAAATCAAGATTGTCACTGTGCAAGCAACAGCTTCCATTGACTATGCCATTGAATGAACGGAATGTAACCTGGTGACATTAAGGATTCAATGATTATTGAAAGTCCAGAAATTATGCAAGTAGATCCTCAAGTAATAGCAAAAATTGAATATATTTATAACTTTAGAAAAGGACAGAAAACTTGCACAAACTTCTCAATTATATCAAAGCCGTGCCAACATTCTCACGAGGTAATCTGAATGAATTGCCCTTGTTTATTTGCACGTTGCTGAGCTTGAGGAAAAGCGTGCTCCCGTGATATTTCCATAAATATTTACCTCAGACCTCAACCCTAACATATCTCTTATACCTTCTGCACCAGAGTGAATATGTTCCTTTCCCACACTGTCTTCCCACAAGTTTATGTCAAAGCTCACACCCTTTAAGAGCTGAAGCAGAGATCTGACCTTTGCTCCTTCTTTCTGAGGTTGGATTTGAAGCCACGCTCCAGAGGTTGAAATGTCAGTGTGCAGACATACTGTCCAACTCAATCCCACAAATATTGTATTGTCCAGTACAGAGGAACTATGAAGATTTTTTAGCAGGAGCTTTCTTTGGTCCTCCCTTGGCATTCGCTCCTGCCTTCCCACCACTTTTGGCATTACCAGCTCCCTTACCATCGGACTTCCCACCACCTTTTGCTCCTGACCCTTTCTGTCCTGCTCCTTTCTGTGCTGCCCCTTTCTGTCCTGCTCCTTTTTTATTGGCTTCATCCTTCGTTTTGACCTTTGATCCATCCTTCTCCCCTTTAGCTCCATCCTTCTTCTGCCCCTCCTTCTTCTTGACCTCTTTCTTGGATCCGTCAGCAGGAACTTTGGCGGAGACAGTAGGAATCTCATTCTTTTTTTCCACTTCTGCTGCAGCTATGGAATACAAAAAGACACTGATTATAGACTCCTCCATTAAAGATTAAAGCCTAAGAATTGAGTGATCCTGGAGGCGTGTTTAGGAACATTCTGTTTGGGGGTCTGAACTTCTGCAGCCATTCCACCCAAAGCACCCTAAAAGGGTCTGCAGGACCTATATCTGCTGAGAGCAGGCCTGCGTCCCTTTATGGGCCTAGAGAAGGCCACTATCATGGAAAAACATGGAAAAACAATGAAAATCCCTTGCACCTCTTCCCTTCCCACCATTCAGAATGAAACATCAGCTTTAATGCAAACAAAAAATAACTAAATAAGGCTAGCAGCCTTTCAAGAACAGCTAAATCTAGGAGCGTGAAACAGCAATTTACTTGTACTTTCTTCAATTTAATGTACTGTATTCACTGCTCAAGATGTGGTCTCCTCTGCACTGGGGAGATCAAACATTGATTGAGTGATCGCTTTGTTGAACATCTCCATTCCAGACTGCAGGCATGACCCTGAGTTTTCAGTCAATTGCCATGTTCATTCTTTGGCCCATTTCCACTCTGACCTCTCTGACCTTAGCCTACACTGTTCCAATAAAGTTCAATGGAAGTTTGAGGAACAGCACCTCATCTTTTGATTAAGCACTTTATACATTCTGGATTCAACAACAAGCGCAACAATTTCAGATCATAACCACCACTCACATTTTATGGACAGCAGGTGCTGGTAATGCTTCTGATATTGGCATTTTGCAAAATTGCAAAGTGCTGCAATACAGCGTGACCTGGGGGTACTTGTGCATAAAACACAAAAGGATAGTATGCAGGTACAGCAAGTGATCAGGAAGGCCAATGCAAAGGGGATGGAGTATAAAAGCAAGGAAGTCTTGCTACAGTTAGAAAGGGTATTGGTGAGGCCACAGCTGGAATACTGCGTGCAGTTTTGGTTTCCATATTTACGAAAGGATATACTTGCTTTGGCGGCAGTTCAGAAAAAGTTCACTAGGTTGATTCTGGAGATGAGGGGGTTGACTTATGAGGAAAGGTTGAGTAGGTCGGGCCTTCATTGGAATTCAGAAGAATGAGATGTGATCTTATCGAAACTGTATCGAGGAGGAGGCGACAGTCCGGGGTCGGAGGCCTATAAAAAGGCCGCGAGATCAGGAGTCGGGCAGCGTCAAGGAGGAGGCGACAGTCCGGGGTCGGAGGCCTATAAAAAGGCCGCGAGTTCAGGAGTCGGGCAGCATCAAGGAGGAGGTGAGCTTGTGCAGCTGCAGGGAGAAGGCAATAAAGAAGTAGAAAGAAAGCGAAAGGTGATGTCACAGCCAAGGGGGTAAGTGATTGGCTGGTGATTGGTAAGTAGTTTTTCTTTTTCTTTTCTATATCAGTAAGTAACCTTTAGCATTGTTGTTGCCAATTAAGTTTATCTAAGGGTTAAGTCATGGCAGGACAGCTCGGACACATGTTATGCTCCTCCTGTACCATGTGGGAAGTCAGGGACGCTTCCGGTGTCCCTGACGACTACGTGTGCGGGAAGTGTATCCACCTCCAGCTCCTGACGGACCGTATTGCAGCACTGGAGCTGTGGGTGGATTCACTCTGGAGCATCCACGATGCTGAGAATGACATGAATAGCATGTTTAGCGAGTTGGTCACACCGCAGGTAAAGGGTACTCAGCCAGATAGTAAGTGGGTGACCAGCAGGAAGAGCAGTGCAAGGAAGGTCATCCCCCTGCAAAACAGATACATCACTTTGGGTACTGCTGAGGGGGATGACTCATCAGTGGGGAGCAGCAGCCAAGTTCATGGCACCATGGGTGGCTCTGCTGCACAGGAGGGAAGGAAAAAGAGTGGGAGAGCGATAGTGATAGGGGATTTGATTGTGAGGGGAATAGATAGGCGTTTCTGCGGCCGCAACCGAGACTCCAGGATGGTATGTTGCCTCCCTGGTGCAAGGATCAAGGATGTCTCAAAGCGGGTGCAGGACCTTCTGAAAAGGGAGGGTGAACAGCCAGTTGTCATGGTGCACATAGGTACCACCGATATAGGTAAAAAACGAGATGAGGTCCTACGAGACGAATTTAGGGAGCTAGAGCTAAGTTAAAAAGTAGGACCTGAAAAGTAGTAATCTCAGGATTGCTAGTCAGAGTAGGAATTGCAGGATAGCTCAGATGAATGTGTGGCTTGAGGAGTGGTGCAGAGGGGAGTGATTCAAATTCCTGGGGCATTGGAACCGGTTCTGGGGGAGGTGGAACCAGTACAAACCGGATGGCCTGCATCTGGGCAGGACCGGAACCAATGTCCGAGGGGGAGTGTTTGCTAGTGCTGTTGGGGAGGAGTTAAACTAATATGGCAGGGGGATGGGAACCTATGCAGGGAGGCAGAGGGAAATAAAAGGGAGACAGAGGCTAAAGATAGAAAGGAGAATAGTAAAAGTGGAGGGCTGAGAATCCCAAAGCAAAAAACAAAAGGGCCACATTACCACATTACAGCAAAATTCTAAAGGGGCAAGGTGTGTTTAAAAGACAAGCCTGAAGGCTCTGTGCCTCAATGCGAGGAGTATTCGGAAAAAGGTGGACAAATTAACTGCGCAGATAGCAGTTCATGGATACGATGTAATTGGCATCACAGAGACATGGCTCCAGGGTGACCAAGGCTGGGAACTCAACATCCAGGGATATTCAGCATTTAGGAAGGATAGACAGAAAGGAAAAAGAGGTGGGGTGGCGTTGCTGGTCAAAGAAAAAATTAATGCAATAGTAAGGAAAGACTTTGGCTCAGATGATGTGGAATCGGTATGGGTGGAGCTGCAGAATACCAAAGGGCAGAAAACATTGGTGGGAGTTGTGTACAGGCCACCAAACAGTAGTAGTGAGGTTGGGAAAAGCATGAAACAAGAAATAAGGGATGTGTGCAATAAAGGTACAGCAGTTATCATGGGCAACTTTAATTTACATATAGATTGGGTTAACCAAACTGGTAGCAATGCGGTGGAGGAAGATTTCCTGGAGTGTATTAGGGATGGTTTTCTTGACCAATATGTCGAGGAACCGACTAGAGAGCTGGCCATCCTAGACGGGTGATGTGCAATGAAAAGGGACTAATTAGCAATGTTGTTGTGCGAGGCCCCTTGGGGAAGAGTGACCATAATATGGTAGAATTCTTTATTAAGATTGAGAGTGACACAGTTAATTCAGAGACTAGGGTCCTATACTTAAGGAAAGCTAACTTTGATGGCATGAGGCGTGAATTGGCTAGAATAGACTGGCAAATAATACTTAAAGGGTTGACGGTGGATAGGCAATGGCAAACATTTAAAGATCACATGGAAGAACTTCAACAGTTGTACATCCCTGTCTGGAGTAAAAATAAAACAGGGAAGGTGGCTCAACCGTGGCTAACAAGGGAAATTAAGGATAGTGTTAGATCCAAGGAAGAGGCATATAAATTGGCCAGAAAAAGTATCAAACCTGCGGACTGGGAGAAATTTAGAATTCAGCACAGGAGGACAAAGGGTTTAATTAGGAGGGGGAAAATAGAGTACGAGAAGAAGCTTGCCGGGAACATAAAAACTGACTGCAAAAGCTTCTATAGATATGTGAAGAGAAAAATATTACTGAAAACAAACGTGGGTCCCTTGCATTCGGACTCAGGTGAATTAATAATGGGGAACAAAGAAATGGCAGACCAATTGAACAAATACTTTGGTTCTGTCTTCACGAAGGAAGACACAAATGACCTTCCCGATGTACTAGGGGACTGAGGGTCTAGTGAGAAGGAGGAACTGAAGGATATCCTTATTAGGTGGGAAATTGTGTTGCGGAAATTGATGGGATTGAAGGCCGATATATCCCCGGGGCCTGATTGTCTGCATCCCAGAGTACTTAAGGAGGTGGCCCTAGAAATAGTGGATGCATTGGTGATCATTTTCCAACAGTCTATCGACTCTAGATCAGTTCCTATGGACTGGAGGGTAGCTAATGTAACACCACTTTTTAAAAAAGGAGGGAGAGAGAAAACGGGTAATTATAGACCGGTTAGCCTGACATCAGTCGTGGGGAAAATGTTGGAATCTATTATTAAGGATGAAATAGCAGCGCCTTTGGAAAGCGGTGACAGGATCGATCCAAGTCAGCATGGATTTATGAAAGGGGAAATCATGCTTGACCAATCTTCTAGAATTTTTTGAGGATGTAACTCGTAGAGTTGACAAGGAAGAACCAGTGGATGTGGTGTATTTGGACTTTCAAAAGGCCTTTGACAAGGTCCCACATAAGAGATTGGTATACAAGATCAAGGCACATGGTATTGGGGGCAACGTACTAGCATGGATAGAGAATTGGTTGGCAGGCAGGAAGCAGAGAGTCGGGATAAATGGATCCTTTTCGGAATGGGAGGCAGTGACTAGTGGAGTACCGCAGGGCTCAGTGCTGGGCCCCCAGCTCTTCACAATATATATTAATGATTTGGATGAAGGAATTGAGTGTGATATCTCCAAGTTTGCAGATGACACTAAACTGGGTGGCGGTGTGAGCTGTGAGGAGGATGCTTAAGAAGCTGCAGGGTGACTTGGGCAGGTTAGGTGAGTGGGCAAATGCATGGCAGATGCAGTATAATGTGGATAAATGTGAGGTTATCCACTTCGGTGCCAAAAACACAAAGGCAGAATATTATCTGAATGGCGGCAGATTAGGGAAAGGGGAGGTGCAACGAGACCTGGGTGTCATGGTTCATCAGTCATTGAAAGTTGGCATGCAGATACAGCAGGCGGTGAAGAAGGCAAATGGCATGTTGGCCTTCATAGCAAGGGGATTTGAGTATAGGAGCAGGGAGGTCTTACTGCAATTGTACAGGGCCTTGGTGAGGCCTCACCTGGAACATTGTGTTCAGTTTTGGTCTCCTAATCTGAGGAAGGACGTTGTTGCTATTGAGGGAGTGCAGCGAAGGTTCACCAGACTGATTCCCGGGATGGCTGGACGGACATATGAGGAGAGACTGGGTCAACTGGGCGTTTATACACTGGAGTTTAGAAGGATGAGAAGGAATCTCATAGAAACGTAGAAGATCCTGACGGGACGGGACAGGTTAGATGCTGGAAGAATGTTCCCGATGTTGGGGAAGTCCAGAACCAGGGGACATAGTCTTAGGATAAGGGGTAGGCCATTTAGGACTGAGATGAGGAGAAACTTCTTCACTCAGAGAGTTGTTAACCTGTGGAATTTCCTGCCGCAGAGAGTCGTTGATGCCAGTTCATTGGATATATTCAAGAGGGAGTTAGATATGGCCTTTACGGCTAAAGGGATCAAGGGGCATGGAGAGAAAGCGGGAAAGGGGTACTGAGGTGAATGATCAGCCCTGATCATATTGAATGGTGATGCAGGCTCGAAGGGCAAAATGGCTTACTCCTGCACCTATTTTCTATGTTTCTATGTTTCTAAACGTATAAGATTATGAGGGGGCTTAACAAGGTGCATGCAGAGAGGATGTTTCTACTGATAGGGGCGACTAGAACTAGGGGGCATATCCTAGAATAAGGGGCCGCCCACTTAAAACTGAGATGAGGAGGAATTTCTTCTCTCAGAGGGTTGTAAATCTGTGGAATTCACTGCCTCAGAGAGCTGTGGAAGCTGGGTCATTAAATAAATTTAAGACAGAGCTAGACAGTTTCTCAACCGATAATGGAATATGGGGTTATGGGGAGCGGGCAGGGAAGTGGACCTGAGTCCATGATCGGATCGGCTATGATCGTATTGAATGGTGATGCAGGCGTAGCCTGCTCCAATTTCTTAAGTTCTTATGTTCTCATTTTAATCTCCTCTCGACTCATCTTTTGTTTTTTTAGTTATCCCATTACCACCCCAATTCAACATCATCAATTAGCCTTGCACTGTCATACTGCCTTCCACCCTATCACAGACCTTTCCTTTTGGTCTTTCCTCCCCACCCCCTTCCCTGCCTCTGTGTTTGATTAAAACCTGTTATATCTGTACCATTTTCCAATTCTGACAGAAGGTCACAGACCTTTAACTCGGTTTCTCTCTAGAAAAGGCCCAGCTGAAACCCTCCCTGATGGCCCAGTGAGCTGACGTGGTAACACGGTGCCATGATGACGTTATCGCGGCGGTGACTCTGCACCTCCTCCAACTTCCGCCCCTCAGTTGCTGTTACCGTCGTGTTTTTGACCCCTAGGTGTAGTCATCGCTCCCATTATGACTGACTTCCGGATCAAAGCAAAAAAAATAAAGAGCGCAATTTCGCGGAAGAGTCGACATGAACCGCAGCTGCGGTAAAAACCAGAGAAACAGGGTGAGATCACCCCGTTTCAGCCGGGGGTCAATTTGTACCCCAGGTTTGTTACGAGACCCACTCTCTGGAATGTTGAGTTGCTGTAAGTTAGCTGTAAAACCAAGAGTTAAGGTTGGTGGTAGGAAAGATAATGGAATTCTTACTCAAAAATGTAATAGAAAAACATCTAGAAACTGAAATATATAACACAGAATAGTCAGCACAGATTCCTAAGGAGAACATCATGATTGATCAAATTCATTGAATTCTTTGAAGAAGTAACAGAAAGAGTAGAAAAGGATAATTCAATAGACGTAATATATTTGGATTTCCAAAAAGCCCTCAATAAGGTACCGCATAGTACACTCATGACTGAGGTGGGAAGATATGCGGGCTAAAATTCCAGCCTTGCCGGGTCCTTACAGAATACGTATGGATCCGGTGAGACCCCACAAAAGCCGTTTTTTGGCGGGCAATGCGTCTGCGCCAAAAATTGGTTTTTCCAATCCGTCAAGTTTTGGCTTGACAGATCGAACGCATCCCCGCAGCCAGGACACTCGCGCGGGCGAGATTGGGCTATTTACCCAATTCTTGCCCAGCGAATGTCCTTAAAACTCTTGCGCCTGGTAAAAATAAAATTTAAATACACATTTTTATGTTAAAAACCCTGTCCACTAAGGTAAGTTTATTTTAAACCCTGTTAAAATACTTTTTTTTTAAATCCCCCAAATATTTTTTTTCTAAAACATTTAATTAACTTTAATTTCAATTAATTTTAATTATGTGAGGTGTTTTTTTATTTTTTATGTTGTGTTTAATGTGTTTTTTTTCTCATTGATAGCAATAAGAACTCAGAGATACGGAGTTCTCATTGCTATCAATAAGAATACTGTACCGTCATAAGAAGACAAGGACGGGGGGGCGTGCTGTGAAGCGCAGGTAGAGAAGGTCTCCCACCACAATCACAGGCGCCTCTTAGACCACCAGGTCATTTCTTTAAAAATTCTCGGGTCGGAGGCGTTCATCCGAAGGAAGTCTCCGACCCGAATTTCAAGCCCATGGAGTCAGGAGACAAGCAGTAGAATGGATAGCAAGGTGACTACAAAACAGAAAACAGAGTGTAAGGGTTAAAGGTAGTTACTCAGATTGGTAAATAGTGGGAAGTGGGGCCACAAGGATCAATGCAGGGACCACTGTTGTTCACCATTTACATAAATGATTTGGATTCGGGAATTTCAAAATTTGCAGATGACACCAAACTGGGGGGTATAGTTAATACAGAGGAAGACTGTGACAAAATATAGGAAAACATTAATACATTTTCAGAATGGGCATGTAATCGGCAAGTGTGAGGTACAGGTACAACATCCGAAATCCGGAATCCTCGTGACTTAGTCCATGCCGGTTTTGGGGTTTTTCCGGATTTCAGACAAGAAAATCAATAGTCTGAAATCCGGAACCCGCAGGACTGAATCCAGGAAGGATTTCGTGTTTTGCTGGATTTCGGACCGCCACGGCCCGAATTCCTGCTGGATTTTGGGTTTTGCTGGATTTCAGACCTCGCCGCAGCCCGAATCCGTGCCGGATTTTGGGTTTTACCAGTTTCGGACCTCGCTGCCCGCCAATCCTCCACTTCTCGCCACTTGCCGAAATATCCGGTTTTCGGACAATTCCGGTTTTCAGAGTTCTGGATTTGGGACGTTGCAACTTTTGGAAGAATAAGGGAGCCATAAACTCCTTGGGAAATTAATGTCTAAATGGGGTAGAGGAACAGAGGGATCTGAAGATACAGATACACAAATCACTAAAAGTAGTGATGCAGGTAATATAAGGCCATAAAAAAGCAAACAGATGTAGGATCCATTCCTCCCCCCCCAGTAAAAATTGGACTATTAAAGACAAAAACTCAGAATTGCATTTTAGTCTGCAAAGAGAGCTGGACAGGAAAGGGTTCATTCAAACATTGTAGCCAAATCATCAGAGCACCAGAAGAGAGACATCCACACCGTCAATGGTTTTCTATCTGGGCCAGGGAGTGGTGGCCAGAGACAATCAAACATTCGATGCTCCCAACCATTGCAGCGAAACTATGACTCATCGAGAGATTGGACATAATCAGAACACCAGTAGATAGACATTCACACCTTTAATGGTTTCTTTCTGAAAAGATATAGGAACATTCACATATTCATTTACCTTAAAGGCCATTGTTAAAGAAGCGTACCTTGGACCATGGTTCCAGAAAGACTGATATCAGTGTAGGCCTAGACAATGGACTGGACCCTGAACTTTTTGATTATGAATGCTATTAAAAACCAACAATTATGTCACCTTGGGAAGGTTACATTGTAAAGGACATCACCCCACAGACAAGCGGTGGCCAAAGTAATCATGGACAATGACCCTAAATGAGGGACAATTAGTCATCAAAAGTTCACATTTGATGCTGCTATTGTGTTAATTCTGTTTCAAAATTGCAAGTTGGTTTTTGGTATAAAGAAGACTCATTTTCAAAGGCAAATGAGTAGTACAGGAACAGAATCGAAACAGCAACAGAAGCCAGCGGTGTGCCTTTGGGACACACGCTGCAACCATGAAAAGGGCCTACAGTCAATCTCAGAAGACAGCCAAGGCATTGATGATTGTATGTTTCTTCCAGCCAAATCATTGAAGGGTTTTGCAATTGGGTCTGGGCAACTTTATATATAGCAGTCAAATCATGGACGGGTTTAACTGTGTTAAGTTGTGCCGATACAAACGACCCTTTGGTAGGGGTTTGTATTCTGGGGTTTGTTCGTCCCATATAAATCCTGAAGTATTTATACAGTGGAGGTAACTGAGTGTATGTTCAATAAACAAGCGAATCTTGGTTGAGCCAAAACCCTGTGCCGTGTGTATTTTGTTCTTATAAATCATGATGTCAAAGAACTGTGTGTAACAGGGGATTAGGTATTTAGAAACCCTTACACAAAGCACTATGGTTCATTTCTAGAGGGATAGAATTGAAAAGCAGAGACATTATGTATAGACCACACCTGGAGTATCGTCAACAGTTCTGGGGGTAGAAATGAGCCCCGCTTGAAACGGAGCGCACACACCCCGTTTTGATGTTTTTACCGCAGCTGCGGTTCAGGTCGACTCTTTCGGGAAATTGCGCTCTTTGTTTTTTTTTGTTTTGATCCGGAAGTCGGTCATAATGGGGGGCGGTGACTACACCTGAGGGGCAAAAACACGGCGGTGGCAGAAACTGAGGGACAGAAGTTGGGGGCGGTGTGTATTCACCGCAGCAGTGACGTCATCGGCCCGGCCAAACCGGGGTGGCATAATTGTCGGGACGACCTGGCAGTCGGCCGACAAAAAAGCAAACATGGCGACAGCGGCAGTGCATCCTCCCCTTTCAGGGAAGCTGCACCACCTCTGCAAAAGGCCTCAGCCTTACCGGACAATGGAGGAAAAAGTGGTTTTGGCACCGCCAGGTGGGCCAAAGATTTTCCTGTGGAATTTTGCCGTCGGGAGGTTAGATTGGCGGTGCACACTGTGATGACGCGCTTAAGATGGATCGGCAGCAACAGAGCAGTAGGGGGGGGAATCGGGGCACCACCAGGAAAACTCGGGAGTGCAACTTGGCTGGCAGCAGCCATTCCAACAAAATTCAGTGGCCACGCCACTCAGCACCGTGGCCGTCGATTTGCTGTGGTAACAGGCCTTAAGGAAAGGGACAATTTTGGCTCCCTGATCGCTGCATTATAAAAATAGGGCCACTGGGGAAGGTGCAAAAAAGATTTACTAGAATGATACCAGAACTGAGAGGATATACGTATCAGGAAAGATTGATCAGCTGGGGCTCTTTTCTGTAGAAAAGAGAAAATTGAGGTGTGACCTGATAGAGGTATTTAAGATTATAAAAAGGTTTGATAGGGTAGACATAGAGAAGATGTTTGCATTTGCGGGGAAGAGCAGAACTAGGGGTCATAAATATAAGATAGTCACTAATAAATCCAATAGGGAATTCAGAAGAAACTTCTTTACCCAGAGAGTGGTTAGAATTTGGAATCGCTATCACAAGGAATAGTTGGGGCGATTAGCATAGATACATTTAAGAGGACGCTAGATAGCACATAGGGCAGAAAGGAATAGAAGGATTCATTCATAGAATCATAGAAATTTACAGCACGGAAGGAGACCATTTCGGACCATTGATGGGGATAGGTGAAAAAGTGTGGAAGGAGGTACGCGTGAAGCACAAACACTGGCATGGACCTTTTGGGTTGAATGGCTTGCTTCTGTGCTGTAAATACTTTGTAATACTTTGTCATGGAGGAGGCAATGCCTTTTAGCTTAGCTTTAAAATACGACCATTGTAAGGAATTCAGTGAAGACCTTGGGCTGGATTTTCTGTCTTCTGCTGTCCCTGTTAGCACCCTGGAGAGGCGACAATGGCAGCGGTAAGCACTTCCGGGTGGGCAGCCAGCTTCCAGTGCCCCGCTGGGACATTCGATGCCAGTTTCGACGGGGTGCGGAGCATTACCACCTGGAAGAGGCTAACCGATGTGCAACGTCCTGGTTGCGACACCGGTTTGATTTTTGCTGCCGCCCAATCCATGATGCTCCGTAGAGCGTCCTGCGAGGAACGCCTGTGAAAGCTGGTGGTCCGAACTGTAATTGCCGCACTAAGGTAAGTAATGTCGACCTCAGCTAAGTGTGATTTTTTTTTTGCAATTTATGTTGCGGGTCGGCATTACACACCTCTTTTAAGGCGCCACGCCAGCAGAGCAAGTGAAAATCCCTGAGCTAAACAGCCAGTCTCGGAGCGTTCTATGAGAGGCTCCAAGTTGGAGCTGTTGTCTCAGCCAGGAATTACTTTTACAGATGTTATTAAAGAGAATGATGCTCACAGACAACACACATGACAATGGGCTGTCTGCGGGAGACCTCATGTTACAGTTGTTGAGTCAGTTTGGGGGGAGATTAAACCCTAGGGGTTGGATCAATCGGGTAAAAGGCCCACCCCCTCATTTGCTTGGAAATTGAGCACAAGGTTAAGCCTGCAAGTTTGCTGGTTGCCAGTAGCAACATCTGGCCAGTCAGAATCATTTACTGACTGAGGCGCAAACTGTTCCCGGGCACAAACTTTACTGCCCACCGGCATCAATCCAAGGAGAAATCTCTTTACCCAAACAAAAATGACCCATTTATTCCTACTTTATAACAGGCACTACGACCTAGGAATGACAGGAAAGATGTGTCTAAGTGGACAGAAGTTGACCTAGGGGTCTGTGAGTGAGTGAAGGTGAGTGAAGAAAAGAAAAGGAATCAATGTAGGAAAGTGATTGTGGTAAGGATAACCAGATTATGTCAGGAAGGGACAGAGCATACAAACAAAAGAGTGCACTAACAAATAGGGTCCAGGTAAGAAAAATTACGATAAGACAAATAGGACTATAATACAAAACAATGTTAAGATGTCTAATAATGTTAAAAAGACAAATCTAAAAACATTGTATCCGAATGCACGAAGCATCTGTAATAAGGTAAATGAAATAACAGCGCAAGTAGATGTAAACAGATATGATATAGTTGCAATTATGGAGACATGGTTGCAGGGTGACCAGGGTTGGGAACTGAATATCCAAGGATATTCGATATTTAGGAAGGACCAGCAAAAAGGAAGAGGGGGTTGTTAATAAAGGATGAACTCAGAGCAACAGTGAGAAAGAATATTGGCTCAGAAAATCAAGATGTAGAATCGGTCCGGGTGAAGCTAAGGAGCACCAAGGGGCATAAAACATTGGTGGGAGTTGTCTATAGGACTCCAAAAAGTAGTTGTAGTGTAGGGGATGGCATCAAACAGGAAATTAGAAATACATGTAGCAAGGGTACTATAGTAATCGTAGGTGACTTTAATCTACATATAGACTAGCCAAACCAAATTAGTAATAATACTGTGGTGGATGAATTCCTGGAGTGTGTATGAGATGGTTTTTTAGACCAGTATGTTGAGGAGCCTACTAGAGAACAGGCTATCCTAGATTGGGTATTGTGTAATGAGAAGGGGTTAATTAACAGTCTTGTTGTGCAGGGTCCTTTAGGGAAGAGTGACCATAACATGATTGAATTCTTTATTAAGATGGAAAATGAAGTAGTCCAATCCGAAATTAGGGTCCTAAATCCACACAAAGGAAACTACGAAGGTAAGAGGAATGAATTGGCTATGATAGATTGGGAAGATTCATTAAAAGGCATGACAGTGGATAGGCAATGGCTAACATTTAAGGAACAAATGCATGAATTGCAACAGTTACACATTCATTTCTGGTGTAAAAACACAAAAGAAATAGTGACCCAACCATGGCTAACAAAAGAAATTAAGGATAGTATTAGATCCAAAGAGGAGTTATACAAAGTTGCCAGAAAAAGTAGCAAGCCTGAGGATTGGGAGCAGTTTAGAATTCAGCAAAAAAGGACCAAGAGATTGATTAAGAGAGGAAAAATAGAGTGTGAGAGTAAACTTGCAAGGAACATAAAAAACAACTGCAAAAGTTTTACAACTATGTAAAAAGGAAAAGATTAGTGAAGAAGAATGTAGGTCCTTTACAGACAGAAATGGGAGAATTTATAATGGGGAACAAGGAAATAGCAGAACACTTAAATAAATACTTTGGTTCTGTCTTCATGGAAGAGGACACAAATAACGTTCCAGAAATGCTAGCAAAAATCAGAAAGGAGATGAGGAAAAGTGGAGGGCAGAGAAACCCAAGGCAAAGAACAAAAATGGCCACTGTACAGTAAAATTCTAAAAGGACAAAGGGTGTTAAAAAAACAAACCTGAAGGCTTTGTGTCTTAATGCAAGGAGTATCCGCAATAAGGTGGATGAATTAACTGTGCAAATAGATGTTAACAAATATGATGTGATTGGGATTACGGAGACGTGGCTCCAGGATGATCAGGGCTGGGAACTCAACATCCAGGGGTATTCAACATTCAGGAAAGATAGAATAAAAGGAAAAGGAGGTGGGGTAGCATTGCTGGTTAAGGAGGAGATTAAGGCAATAGTTAGGAAGGACATTAGCTTGGATGATGTGGAATCTATATGGGTAGAGCTGCAGAACACCAAAGGGCAAAAAACGTTAGTGGGAGTTGTGTACAGACCTCCAAACAGTAGTAGTGATGTTGGGGAGGGCATCAAACAGGAAATGAGGGGTGCATGCAATAAAGGTGCAGCAGTTATAATGGGTGACTTTAATATGCACATAGATTGGGTTAACCAAACTGGAAGCAATACGGTGGAGGAGGATTTCCTGGAGTGCATAAGGGATGGTTTTTTAGACCAATATGTCGAGGAACCAACTAGGGGGGAGGCCATCTTAGACTGGGTGTTGTGTAATGAGAGAGGATTAATTAGCAATCTCGTTGTGCGAGGCCCCTTGGTGAAGAGTGACCATAATATGGTGGAATTCTGCATTAGGATGGAGAATGAAACAGTTAATTCAGAGACCATGGTCCAGAACTTAAAGAAGGCTAACTTTCAAGGTATGAGGCGTGAATTGGCTAGGATAGATTGGCGAATGATACTTAAGGGATTGACTGTGGATGGGCAATGGCAGACATTTAGAGACCGCATGGATGAACTACAACAATTGTACATTCCTGTCTGGCGTAAAAATAAAAAAGGGAAGATGGCTCAACCGTGGCTATCAAGGGAAATCAGGTATAGTATTAAAGCCAAGGAAGTGGCATACAAATTGGCCAGAAATAGCAGCAAACCCGGGGACTGGGAGAAATTTAGAACTCAGCAGAGGAAGACAAAGGGTTTGATTAGGGCAGGGAAAATGGATTACGAGAAGAAGCTTGCAGGGAACATTAAGATGGATTGCAAAAGTTTCTACAGATATGTAAAGAGAAAAAGGTTAGTAAAGACAAATGTAGGTCCTCTGCAGTCAGAATCAGGGGAAGTCATAACGGGGAACAAAGAAATGGCGGACCAATTGAACAAGTACTTTGGTTCGGTATTCACTAAGGAGAACACAAACAACCTTCCGGATATAAAAGTGGTCGGAGGGTCTAGTAAGGAGGAGGAACTGAGGGAAATCCTTATTTGTCGGGAAATTGTGTTGGGGAAATTGATGGGATTGAAGGCCGATAAATCCCCAGGGCCTGATGGACTGCATCCCAGAGTACTTAAGGAGGTGGCCTTGGAAATAGTGGATGCATTGACGGTCATTTTCCAACATTCCATTGACTCTGGATCAGTTCCTATGGAGTGGAGGGTAGCCAATGTAACCCCACTTTTTAAAAAAGTAGGGAGAGAGATAACAGGGAATTATAGACCGGTCAGCCTGACATCGGTAGTGGGTAAAATGATGGAATCAATTATTAAGGATGTCATAGCAGCGCATTTGGAAAGAGGTGACATGATAGGTCCAAGTCAGCATGGATTTGTGAAAGGGAAATCTTGCTTGACAAATCTTCTGGAATTTTTTGAGGATGTTTCCAGTAGAGTGGACAAGGGAGAACCAGTTGATGTGGTATATTTGGACTTTCAGAAGGCTTTCGACAAGGTCCCACACAAGAGATTAATGTGCAAAGTTAAAGCACATGGGATTGGGGGTAGTGTGCTGACGTGGATTGAGAACTGGTTGTCAGACAGGAAGCAAAGAGTAGGAGTAAATGGGTACTTTTCAGAATGGCAGGCAGTGACTAGTGGGGTATCGCAAGGTTCTGTGCTGGGGCCCCAGCTGTTTACATTGTGCATTAATGATTTAGACGAGGGGATTAAATGTAGTATCTCCGAATTTGCGGATGACACTAAGTTGGGTGGCAGTGTGAGCTGCGAGGAGGATGCTATGAGGCTGCAGAGCGACTTGGATAGGTTAGGTGAATGGGCAAATGCATGGCAGATGAAGTATAATGTGGATAAATGTGAGGTTATCCACTTTGGTGGTAAAAACAGAGAGACAGACTATTATCTGAATGGTGACAGATTAGGAAAAGGGGAGGTGCAACGAGACCTGGGTGTCATGGTACATCATTGAAGGTTGGCATGCAGGTACAGCAGGCGGTTAAGAAAGCAAATGGCATGTTGGCCTTCATAGCGAAGGGATTTGAGTACAGGGGCAGGGAGGTGTTACTACAGTTGTACAGGGCCTTGGTGAGGCCACACCTGGAGTATTGTGTACAGTTTTGGTCTCCTAACCTGAGGAAGGACATTCTTGCTATTGAGGGAGTGCAGTGAAGGTTCACCAGACTGATTCCCGGGATGGCGGGACTGACCTATCAAGAAAGACTGGATCAACTGGGCTTGTATTCACTGGAGTTCAGAAGAATGAGAGGGGACCTCATAGAAACGTTTAAAATTCTGACGGGGTTAGACAGGTTAGATGCAGGAAGAATGTTCCCAATGTTGGGGAAGTCCAGAACCAGGGGACACAGTCTAAGGATAAGGGGTAAGCCATTTAGGACCGAGATGAGGAGGAACTTCTTCACCCAGAGAGTGGTGAACCTGTGGAATTCTCTGCCACAGAAAGTAGTTGAGGCCAATTCACTAAATATATTCAAAAAGGAGTTAGATGAAGTCCTTACTACTAGGGGGATCAAGGGGTATGGCGAGAAAGCAGGAATGGGGTACTGAAGTTGCATGTTCAGCCATGAACTCATTGAATGGCGGTGCAGGCTAGAAGGGCCGAATGGCCTACTCCTGCACCTATTTTCTATGTTTCTATGTTTCTATGTTCTATGAAACCAAGGGTCTAGTGAGCAAGAGGAATTAAAGGAAATGATTATTAGTAAGAAAATAGTGCTAGAGAAACTAATGGTACTGAAGGCCGATAACTCCCCAGGGCCTGATGATCTGCATCCCAGAGTACTAAAGGAGGTAGCCTTGGAAATATTAAATGCATTGGTTGTCATCTTCCAAAATTCTATAGATTATGGAACAGTTCCTGCAGATTGGAGGGTGGCAAATGTAACCCCATTATTTAAAAACGGAGGGAGAGAAAACAGGGAACTGCAGACCGGTTAGCCTAACTTCAGTAATAGAGAAAATGCTAGAGAGTATTATAAAGGATGTGATAATGGCACAATTAGATAATATCAATGACATTAGACAAAGTCAACATGGATTTAAGAAAGGAAAATCGTGTTTGACAAACCTACTGGAGTTTTTTGAGGAAGTAACTAAGAATAGATAAGGGAGAACCAGTGGATGTGGTGTATGTGGATTTTCAGAAGGCCTTTGATAAAGTCCCACATAAGAGGTTATTGTGCAAAATTAAATCACATAGGATTGTGGGTAATGTACTGGCATGGATTGAAAATTGGTTAACTGACAGGAAACAGAGAGTAGGAATAAACGGGTCTTTTTCGGGGTGGCGGGCAGTGACTAGTGGGGTACCACAGGGATCGGTGCTTGGGCCCCAGCTATTCACAATATATATAAATGATTTGAATGAGGGAACCAAATGTAATATTTCCAAGTTTGCTGACGACACAAAACTAGGTGGAATTGTGCTTTGTGAGCAAAATGCAAAGACGTTGCAAGGCGATTCAGATCGGTTCAGTGAGTGGGCAAACACATGGCAGATGCAGTATAACGTGGATAAATGTGAAGTTATCCACTTTGGTAGGAAAAACATTAGGACAAAGTATTCTTTAGATGGTGATGGCTTGGGAAGTGTCGATATACAGAGGGACCTGGGTGTCCTTGTACATCAGTCACTGAAAGCAAACATGCAGGTGTAGCAAGCAGTTGGGAAGGCCAATGGTATGTTGGCCTTCATTGCAAGAGGATTTGAGTACAGGAGCGCTTGCTTTGGGAGTCTCGTGGCTGGCATGCGAACTATGTGGCCCGCCCAGCGGAGCTAATCAAGTGTGGTCAGTGCTTCAGTGCTGGGGATGTTGGCCTGGTCGAGGACGCTAACATTCGTGTGTCTGTCCTCCCAGGGGATTTGTAGGAACTTGCGGAGAAATCGTTGGTGACATTTCTCCAGCGACTTGAGGTGTCTACTGTACATGGTCCATGTTTCTGAGCCATACAGGAGGGCAGATATTACTATAGCCCTGTAGACAATGAGCTTGGTGGCAGTTTTGAGGGCCTGGTCTTCAAAGACTCTTTTCCTCAGGCGGCCGAAGGCTGTACTGGCACACTGGAGGCGGTGTTGGATCTCGTCGTCAATGCCTGCTCTTGTTGATAGGAGGCTCCCGAGATAAAGGAAGTGGTCCACATTGTCCAGAGCCGTGCCATGGATCTTGATGACTGGGGGCCAGTGCTGTGCGGTGAGGGCAGACTGGTGGTGGATCTTTGTCTTACATTACCATGTAATATATATTCTACTGCAAATGTGGCGTGATGTGGTAATGTGGCCTGTCCCTTGAAGGTATTACTGCTAAAAATAGGTACATCCTAAGATCTATATAAGGTTTATTGCTCTTAGCTACATCTTGAGGTTTGTTAGAGGGGTTTTTCTGTTGCTGGGAAATGACTGCCTTTCTTTCTGTTTTAAGTGCAAACATATCAAACGTTTGTGTATATATATATCTGCAGTTCCCCCTTGGTGGTTCTCATATTAAATCTGTTTCTTTTTTAGCACCATGAATATTATTCCATGCAATGCACAAATTATTACTCTTGGAGCCGTGTTTAGTTCCTTAAGACCAGAAAGACCAATTGCTATAAGTAAATCAAGCTGAGGCTATAAGGAAAGAGTTAAAAAGGCTGTTCTGAATTCTACTAAAGCCACACTGCTATTGAATTCACTCTATATTGTAGTAATAGTAATTTTGAGCCTTTGCCTGTTGTTGAGGGAATTTTAAGTCAATATAAATTAGCACTGGGTTATTGATCCATGGCTGACCTTAAAGCAATGTTCAGTTTAATGACTTCAGGTAAACCTAATTAAAAGCGATGCCAGTACATATTGATACATTTCAGAGAACTTTAATCAGTTGACAATAAGTGCAGGAAAAACAGTTAGTTCTGCAAAGGAAAACATCTGAGTATACATCATCCTTTTTAATTGTGCAAATTGGTTCTGACATTACAACACTTCAAACAAAGCATTTGAATGGCTGTAATGCCCTTTGGGAGATCCTGAGGTCATGAAATGTGCTATATAAATGCAGGTGCATTCCTTCTTAAATCAAAAACAGACTTATAATTAAAAGTTTAACTTGATGGAATAGCAATTACATGTAACAAGAGTGAAACCATCGGTAATATAACAAAGTTGGAAAGTTGTACCGGTCCAAAGAAAAAAAGAAAGACTTGCATTTATATAGTACTGCAGAACATCCCAAAGCACTTTACAGCCAATGAAGTACTTTTGAAGTGTTGTCACTATTGTAATGTAGGAAATGTGGCAGCCAATTTGCACAAAGGTTCCACAAACAAAAGCAATGAGCCGAAAAGTCTGGCCTTGCAAAAGTTGGTTTTCGGGGCGCAATGCGCATGTGCCGAAAACCGGCTTTTTCAATCTGTCAAGATTTCTCTTGACAGATCCTCTGCATCCCCGGGAGAAGGACATTCGCGTGGGAGTGATTGGGCTATTTTCCCAACTCATGCCCAGCGAATGTCTTCAAACTTTTACGCCTGGTAAAAGCAGACGCATAGCTTACTTTTACCAGTGTAAGATTTTAAAAACATAAAAAATACATTTAACCATTCATTTTTATATTAAACCCCTGTCCATTAAGGTTTAACTATTAAAACACATTAAAAAAAAATCCGAAAAATATATATTTTTTTCTAAAACATTTAATTACATTTAATTTCAATTAATTTTAAATATGTGAGGTGTTTTATTTATTTATTGTGCTGTGTTTTGATGTTTTAGGTGGTTAGTCTCATTGATAGTTCCCATTTTTATCAATGTGAATACCGCATAATGATTGGTGGTCCAGGCCCACATGACTCCAGCATTTCCGTACTTACCTGAAAGATATCTTCCCATGCGCTGCGCAGCAAATCTAGGCCTCCGAATCGTAGGTTGCTCCGGGACCACCAGTTACTTTTGCAGATTTTTTTCGGGTTAGAGGCGTTCGTACGAAGGAAATCTCCAATTTTCCCCAATTTTTGCAATTTTCCCCCCGATGTTAATAATGCTCAGATAATCTATTTTAGTGATGTTGATTGAGGGATAAATATTGGCTAGACATTGGGGAGAACACCCCTGCTATGCTTTGAATAGTGCCACGGGATCTTTTACGTCCATCTGAGAGAGCAGACAGGGCCTCGCTTTAACATTTATCCGAAAGGCAGCACCTCCGTTAGTGCAGCAGTCCTTCAGTACTGCAGTGGAGTATCAGCCTAGATTTTATGCTTTAGTCTCTGAAGTGGAACTTGAACCCACAACCTTCTGACTCAGAGGCAAGAGTGCGACCACTGAGGCACCGTTGATGAATAAGGAGAAAAGAGCTTGTTAAGGAAAACTAAAGTTATTGCTAACGAATAAGTCAATTAAATTCTCCAGTATTTCCAGCATTTTTTGTTTTTATTTCAGATTTCCAGCATCCGCAGTATTTTGCTTTTCAATTAAATTCTCCCTTAGATAATATACATGGAGTATAATGTTGGAAAGTGTGAGGTCATGCATTTTGGCAGAAAAAAATCAAAGAGCAAGTTATTATTTAAATGGAGAAAGTTTGCAAAGTACTGCAGTACAGCGGGACCTGGGGGTACTTGAGCATGAAACACAAAAGCTTAGTATGCTGGTACTGCAAGTGATCAGGAAGGCTAATGGAATCTTGGCCTTTATTGCAAAGGGGATGGAGTATAAAAGCAGGGAAGTCTTGCTACAGCTATATAAGGTATTGGTGAGGCCACACCTGGAATACCGCGTGCAGTTTTGATTTCCATATTTAAGAAAGGATATACTTGCTTTGGAGGCAGTTCAGAGAAGATTCACTAGGTTGATTCTGGAGATGAGGGGGTTGACTTATGAGGAAAGGTTGTGTAAGTTGGGCCTCTACTCTTTGGAATTCAGAAGAATGAGAGGTGATCTTATCGAAACGTATAAGATTATGAGAGTGTTTGACAAGGTGGATGCAGAGAGGATGTTTCCACTGATGGGGGTGACTAGAACTAGAGGGCAAAATCTTAGAATAAGGGGCTGCCCATTTAACACTGAAATGAGGAGAAATTTCTTCTCTCAGAGGGTTGTAAATCTGTGGAATTCACTGCCTCAGAGAGCTGTGGAAGCTGAGACATTGAATAAATTTAAGACAGAAATAGACAGTTTCTTAAACGATAAGGGGATAAGGGGTTATGGGGATCGGGCAGGGAAGTGGAGCTGAGTCCATGATCAGATCAGCCATGAACTTATTGAATCGCGGAGCAGGCTTGAGCGGCCATATGGTCTACTCCTGGTCCTATTTCTTATGTTCTTATAAAGTTGTATTTTAACAATGATGTAATTTTAACAATTATGTGGCCGGGGCCATTGCAGGGAGCAGCGTGCGGTGGCCCGGCCCGGAAATCAGCGTGGTCCCGGCCTGCAAGACCATCAGCAGGCCGGGGCCATTGGAGAGAGCAGCGTGCGGTGGCATACCACTGCAGGGAGCAGCGCGTGCTGCTGCAGGAGGGCAACGGCTACGAAGCCAGGTCACTGATTGCAGTGTGGGCAGGAACAGCAGGAGGGGTGAAGGAGCGGCAAGGGTCCGTAGAGGGAAGTGACCGGGGCCCAGGAGAGGTGTAAATCTGGGGCCCAGAAGAATCAAGGGCCCAGGGGCAGCACAGGCCAGCCCACACTGCGCTATGTGTGCGCGCTCGGTCTATGCAGCAGAACTGGTCTCCAGTTTGTGTTGGGTAATCCTTGCCACTGGACCAAGACCGAGCTCTGTCAAGCCCATGTGGTGGCTGGTGTGCAATGGCCACCACACGTTAAAAAAATCCAAGCACAGGCATCTTCCACCCTTCACGATGTAGTTCGGGATCTGGAATATTAGGTCCTTCATTGAAATACCTGTAAATCCTTCATGATTTCAAACACCTCTATCAAATCTCCCCTTAGTCTTCTTTGCTCCAAGGAGAACAACCCCTGCTTCTCTAGTCTATCCACGTTACGAAAATCCCTCATCCCTGGAACCATTCTGGTAAATCTCTTCTATACCCTCTCAAAGCCTTCATGTCCTTCCTAAAATGTCGTGCCCAGAACTGGACACAATGCTCCAACTGGGGCCAAACTAATGTTTTATATAGGTTTAGCATGACTTCCTGGCTTTTTTTACTCTGTGCCTCAATTTATAAAGCCTAGGATCCCAAATGCTTTATTAACTGCGTTGTTAACCTGTCCTGCCACCTTCAAAGATTTGTGCACAAGCACCCCCAGGTCTCTCTGTTCTTGCACCCCCTTTAAAATTGTACCATTTAGACTGTATGGCCTCTTCTCATTTTTCATACCAGAATGTATCACCTCACACCTTCTAGGCGTTGGATTTCATCTGCCATGTGTCTGCCCATTCCATCAGCCTGTCTATGTCTTCTTGAAGTTTATTACTATCTTCCTCACTGTTTACTACACTTCCAAGTTTTGTGTAATTTGCAAATTTTAAAAATTGTGCTCTGTACTTGTATTGGGCTTGTATTCACTGGAGTTCAGAAGAATGAGAGGGGACCTCATAGAAACGTTTAAAATTCTGACGGGTTTAGACAGGTTAGATGCAGGAAGAATGTTCCCAATGTTGGGGAAGTCCAGAACCAGGGGTCACAGTCTGAGGATAAGGGGTAAGCCATTTAGGACCGAGATGAGGAGAAACTTCTTCACCCAGAGAGTGGTGAACCTGTGGAATTCTCTACCACAGAAAGTAGTTGAGGCCAATTCACTAAATATATTCAAAAGGGAGTTAGATGAAGTCCTTACTACTCGGGGGATCAAGGGTTATGGCGAGAAAGCAGGAAGGGGGTACTGAAGTTTCATGTTCAGCCATGAACTCATTGAATGGCGGTGCAGGCTAGAAGGGCTGAATGGCCTGCTCCTGCACCTATTTTCTATGTTTCTATGTTTCTATGTACCCCCAAGTCTAAGTCAAAAATGTATATCAAAATCAGCAGTGGTCCTAGTGAACCTTAGGGAACACCACTGTACATCTCCCTCCAGTCTGAAAAACAGCCATTCACCACAACTCTCTGTTTTCTATCCCTTAGCCAATTTTGTATTCATGCTGCTAATGCCCCTTTTATCCCATGGGCTCCAATTTTGCTAACAAGCCTATAGGCGATACTTTATCAAATGCCTTTTGAAAGTCCATATACATCAACTGCACTGCACTCATCCACGCTCTCTGTTACCCCATTAAAAAACTCAATCAAGTTAGTCAAACACTTTGCTGGCTTTCCTTTCTTAGTCCTATATTCCGGTCATATTCCGAATGCCTACACCAACAGTACCAGCACCAACGGAACAAGTACAGCTGCTTCATTAATGACCTTCCCTCCAGCATAAGGGCAGAAGTGGGGATGTTCGCAGATGTTCAATTCAATTCGCAAATCCTCAGATAGTGAAGCAGTCCGTTCCCGCATGCAGCAAGACCTGCACAACATCCAGGCTTGGACTGATAAGTGCTAAGTAATATTCATGTCACTCAAATGCCAGGCAATGACCGTCTCCAGCAAAAGAGAGTCTAACCACCTCCTCTTGACAATCAATGGCATTACCATCATCAAAATTCCCACCATCAACATTCTGGGGTCAGCAATGACCAGAAACTTAACTGGACTTGCCACATAAATACTGTGATTACTAGAGCAGATCAGAGGCTGGGTATTCTGCAGCGAGTGACTCACTGCTTGACTCCCCAAATCCTTTCTGATAAGCTCATAATAAAGATTGAAACTGAGTACTGTGAGCAATGAGTAAGTGAGACCTTAGCTCCTTTAATAAGACCCCAGAGTTCAGGTACCACGTGGATGGCCTGCTTATACACAGTGATCCCAAGGGATGCTAGGATCCCTTGGGACTCCAACAGGTAGGCCCTCTGGTGGTGGTGTGATACAGTTGCCAAGGGTTAAATACATAACACTTTCCACCACCTGCAAGGCACAAGTCAGGAATATGATAGAATTCTCTCCATTTGCCTGAATGAGTGCAGCTCCAACAGCACTTAAGAAGCTCAACACTATCCCGGACAAAGTAGCCTGCTAGATCAGCACCCCATCCACCACCTTAAACATTCACTCCTTCCACCACCAGTGCACCGTGGCTGCAGTGTGTATCATCTACAAGATGCACTGCAGCAACTCGCCAAAGCTTCTTCGACAGCAACCTCCCAAACCCATGATCTCTACCACCTGCTTATATACAGTGCTCCCAAGGGATGCTGGGATCCCTTGGGACTCCAAAAGGTAGGCCCTCTGGTAGTGGTGTGAAACAGGTTGCCAATGGTTAAATACATAACATCCTCGCAAAGTCAATAGTACACTTATTTACAGGGTGAGATGATCTGGGGCTTTTCACTCCCTTGTCGATCGTCTCAGTACAAATGCAGGTGTGGGTGAGTTGGTTAGTTCTTCACTGGGCTGCTGGGCAGCCGGCCTTGCCGGGTTGCTGGGGATGGTGAGTTCGGCTTCGTGGTCAACCATGATGTCGGTTGCCACGTGTGTGTGTTGGAGGGTCGAAGTTGGTGGGGTCCTCTTCGGGTTGCTCGTAGTTGTTAGTGAACCACAATTTAATTTGGTCCAAATGCTTTCTGCATGTTAGTCTATTGGCCAATTTGACCTGAAACACCCTACTCCCTTCTTTGGTTATGACCGTGCCAGCTAGCCATTTGGGACCATGTCCATAATTGAGTACAAACACGGGATTATTGACCTCAATATCGCAAGACAAAGTTGCGCGATCATGGTACATACTTTGTTGATGCTGCCTGCCCTCTGCGTGATCATGGAGATCAGGGTGGACAAGAGAGAGCCTTGTTTTGAGCGCCCTTTTCATGAGGAGCTCGGCTGGGGGAACCCCGATGAGCGAGTGGGGTCTGGCGCGGTACCTGAGCAAAACTCGGAACAGCAGGGAGCCTTCCAACACGCGTTTCAAGCTTTGCTTGGTGGTCTGAACTGCCCGTTCTGCCTGGCCGTTGGATGCAGGCTTGAACGGAGCAGATGTGACGTGCTTGGTCCCATTGCAGGTCATGAATTCCTTGAATTCAGCACTGGTGAAACACAGCCCATTGTCGCTGACTAGGATATCAGGCAGGGCGTGAGTGGCAAACATGGATCGTAGGCTTTCGATGGTAGCGGTGGATGTGCTTACAGACAAAATTACACATTCAATCCATTTTGATTAAGCATGCACGACAACCAAGAACATTTTGCCTAGAAATGGGCCCGCATAGTCAACGTGGATCCTCGACCACGGTTTGGAGGGCCATGATTACAAACTTAGCGGTGCCTCTCTGGGTGCATTGCTCAGTTGAGAGCAAGTGTTGCACTGGCGCACACGTGACTCTAAATCTGAGTCGATGCCGGGCCACCACACATGGGATCTGGCTATGGCTTTCACGATTACAATGCCTGGGTGGGTGCTGTATAGGTCACGAATGAACGTTTCTCTGCCTTTCTTGGACAAGACCACGCGATTACCCCACAGAAGACAGTCTGCCGGCAAGGACATTTCGTCTTTGCGCCTGTGGAACGGCTTAATCGTCTCCTGCATCTTCGCTGGGACACTGGACCAGCTCCCATGGGGGACACAGTTTTTTACCAGGGACAGTAAAGGATCCTGGCTGGTCCAGGTCCTGATCTGGCATGCAGTAACGGGTGATTTTGTTTTCGAATGTATCCATCACCATGAGCAAGTCTGCAGGCTGTGCCATTTCCACACCAGTGGTGGGCAATGGCAGCCGATTGAGAGCATCAGCGCAGTTCTCTGTGCCCGGTCTGTGGCGGATTACATAGTTGTATGCCGACAGAGGCATTGGTGTCAATCCCTTTGCTCTCTGAGAATAGCGATATGAGTGGCTTATGGTCAGTTTCAAGCTCAAACTTGAAGTCAAACAAACACTGGTGCATTTTTTTCACCCTGTAAACGCACGCCAGAGCTTCTTTTTCAATCATGCTGTCGGCCTTTTCGGCCTTGGACAGACCAGTTGCAAAATCCCCGATTCGTTAGCCTGTTGTAACACACACCCGACCCTGTATGATGACGCATCGCAAGCTAGCACTAATCGTTTACATGGGTTACACAGAACAAGCAGTTTGTTTGAACATAACAGATTTCTGGCTTTCTCAAAGGCAGCCACTTGTGCATTCCCCCATACCCAGTTATCTCTCTTGCGCAGTAGCACATGTAGGGGTTCTAGCAAGGTGCTTAACCCAGGTAGGAAATTACCGAAATAGTTGAGGAGTCCAGGAACGACCGCAGCTCCGTCACGGTCCATGGTCTCGGCGCGTTCTTGATGGCCTCCATCTTGGCGTCGGTGGGTCTGATGCCATCTGCTGCGATTCTTCTTCCCAAGAACTCGACGTCCTGTGCCAGGAAAACACACTTCGAGCGTTTCAACCTGAGTCCTATGAGATCTAGCCAACTTAGAACCTCTTCCAGATTCTTCAAGTGTTCGACGGTGTCCCGACCTGTAACCAGTATGTCGTCCTGGAAAACCACGGTGCAGCATCGGCGGCAGTTGGGAGCAGCATCGGGAGTTCGTTGGTGAGGCCTATAAAAGGCACAGCAGGGAGTCCGGGGCCCAGCGTCGGCGGCAGTCGGGAGCAGCGTCGAGGAGGTGCGTGGAGAGGCCTATAAAAGGCACAGCAGGGAGTCCGGGGCCCAGCGTCGGCGGCAGTCGGGAGCAGCGTCGAGGAGGTGCGTGGTGAGGCCTATAAAAGGCACAGCAGGGAGTCCGGGGCCCAGCGTCGGCGGCAGTCGGGAGCAGCGTCGAGGAGGTGCGTGGAGAGGCCTATAAAAGGCACAGCAGGGAGTCCGGGGCCCAGCGTCGGCGGCAGTCGGGAGCAGCGTCGAGGAGGTGCATGGTGAGGCGTGACTTGTGCAGCTGCAGGGAGAAGGCAAAAAAGAAGTAGAAAGAAACAGAAAGGTGACGTCACAGCCAAGGGGGTAAGTGATTGGCTGGATTGGTGAGTAGTTTTTCTTTTTTCTCTTCCATAACAGTGAGTAAACTTTAGCATTGTTGTTGCCAATTTAAGTGTATCTAAGGGTTAAATCATGGCAGGAGAGCTCGGTCACGTGATATGCTCCTCCTATACCATGTGGGAACTCCGGGACACTTCCGGTGTCCCTGACGACTATGTGTGCGGGAAATGTATCCGCCTCCAGCTCCTGACGGACCACGTTGCGGAATTGGAGCTGAGGGTGGATTCACTCTGGAGCATCCACAATGCTGAGAATGACGTGAGTAGCACAGGTAGCGAGCTGGTCTTACCACAGGTGAAGGGTCCACAGCCAGCTAGGGAATGGAAAACCAGCAGGAAGAGCAGTACAAGGAAGGTAGTGCAGGGATCCCCTGCGGTCATCCCCCTGCAAAACAGATACACCGTTTTGAGTACTGTTGAGGGGGATGACTCATCAGGGGAGGGCAGCAGCAGCCAAGTTCATGGCACCGTGGCTGGCTCTGCTGCACAGGAGGGCAGGAAAAAGAGTGGGAGAGCGATAGTGATAGGGGATTCGATTGTAAGGGGAATAGCTAGGCGTTTCTGCGGCCGCAACCGAGACTCCAGGATGGTATGTTGCCTCCCTGGTGCAAGGGTCAAGGATGTCTCGGAGCGGGTGCAGGACATTCTAAAAAGGGAGGGAGAACAGCCAGTTGTCGTGGTGCACATTGGTACCAACGACATAGGTAAAAAAAGGGATGAGGTCCTACGAGACGAATTTAAGGAGTTAGGAGCTAAATTAAAAAGTAGCACCTCAAAAGTAGTAATCTCAGGATTGCTACCAGTGCCACATGCTAGTCAGAGTAGGAATCGCAGGATAGCTCAGATGAATACGTGGCTTGAGCAGTGGTGCAGCAGGGATGGATTCAAATTCCTGGGGCATTGGAACTGGTTCTGGGGGAGGTGGGACCAGTACAAACCGGACGATCTGCACCTAGGCAGGACCGGAACCAATGTCCTATGGGGAGTGTTTGCTAGTGCTGTTGGGGAGGAGTTAAACTAATGTGGCAGGGGGATGGGAACCAATTCAGGGAGATAGAGGGAAACAAAAAGGGGACAAAAGCAAAAGACAGAAAGGAGATGAGTAAAAGTGGAGGGCAGAGAAACCCAAGGCAAAAAACAAAAAGGGCCACTAAATATAAAGGGGCTGCAGGAGGGGTCAAAACTAGAAATCATGGTTTAAAAACTAGGATTAAAGCATTCTACCTAAACGCACGCAGCATTCGAAATAAAGTAAATGAGTTTACGGCACAAATCATTTCAAATGGGTATGATTTGGTGGCCATTACAGAAACATGGTTGCGGGGTGGCCAAGACTGGGAATTAAACATACAGGGGTATCTGATGATTCGGAAAGATAGACAAGACGGGAAAGGAGGTGGGGTAGCTCTGTTAATAAAGGATGATATCAGGGCAGTTGTGAGAGACGATATTGGCTCTAATGAACAAAATGTTGAATCTTTGTGGGTGGAGATTAGAGATAGTAAGGGGGAAAAGTCACTGGTGGGCGTAGTTTATAGGCCCTCAAATAATAACTTCATGGTGGGGTGGGTAATAATCAAGGGAATAATGGAGGCATGTGAAAAAGGAACGGCAGTAGTCATGGGGGATTTTAACCTACATATCGATTGGTCAACTCAAATTGCACGGGATAGCCTGGAGGAGGAATTCATAGAATGCATACGGGATTGTTTCTTAGAACAGTATGTTACAGAACCTACAAGGGAGCAAGCTATCTTAGATCTGGTCCTTTGTAATGAGACAGGAAAAATAAACGATCTCCTAGTAAAAGGTCCTCTCGGAATCAGTTGAATTTGTAATACAGATTGAGGGTGAGGAAGTTGTGTCAGAAACGAGCGTCCTATGCTTAAACAAAGGGGACTACAATGGGATGAGGGCAGAGTTGGCTAAAGTAGACTGGAAACACAGTGGTGGCACAATTGAGGAACAGTAGAGGACTTTTAAGGAGCTCTTTCATAGTGCGCAACAAAAATATAGTCCAGTGAAAAAGAAGGGTGGTAAGAGAAGTGATAACCATCCGTGGATAACCAAGGAAATAAAGAAGAGTATCAAATCAAAGACCAATGTGTATAAGCTGGCCAAGGTTGGTGGGAAACTAGAAGATTGGGAAAATTTTAAACAACAGCAAAGAATGACTAAAAATGCAATAAAGAAAGGAAAGATAGATTACGAAGGTAAACTTGCGCAAAACATAAAAACAGATAGTAAAAGCTTTTACAGATATATAAAACGGAAAAGAGTGACTAAAGTAAATGTTGGTCCCTTAGAAGATGAGAAGGGAGATTTAATAATGGGAAATGTGGAAATGGCTGAGACTTTTAAACAATTATTTTGCTTCGGTTTTCACAGTGGAAGACACAAAAGCCATGCCAAAAATTGCTTGTCACAGGAATGTGGGAAGGGAGGACCTTGAGACAATCACTATCACTAGGGGGGTAGTGCTGGACAGGCTAATGGGACTCAAGGTAGACAAGTCCCCTGGTCCTGATGAAATGAATCCCCGGGTATTAAAAGAGATGGCGGAAGTTTAGCAGATGCATTCGTTATAATCTACCAAAATTCTCTGGACTCTGGGGAGGTACCAGAGGATTGGAAAGCAGCGAATGTAACGCCTCTGTTTAAAAAAGGGGGCAGACAAAAGGCAGGTAACTGTAGGCCGGTTAGTTTAACATCTGTAGTGGGGAAAATGCTTGAAGCTATCATTAAGGAAGAAATAGCGGGACATCTAGATAGGAATAGTGCAATCAAACAGACGCAGCATGGTTTCATGAAGGGGAAATCATGTTTAACTAATTTACTGGAATTCTTTGAGGATATAACGAGCATGGTGGATAGAGGTGTACCGATGATGTGGTTCATTTAGATTTCCAAAAGGCATTCGATAAGGTGCCACACAAAAGGTTACTGCAGAAGATAGAGGTACGCGGAGTCAGAGGAAATGTATTAGCATGGATAGAGAATTGGCTGGTGAACAGAAAGCAGAGAGTCGGTATAAATGGGTCCTTATCGGGTTGGAAATCGGTGGTTCGTGGTGTGCCACAGGGATTGGTGCTGGGACTACAACTGTTTACAATATACATAGATGACCTGGAAGAGGGGACAGAGTGTAGTGTAACAAAATTTGCAGATGACTCAAAGATTAGTGGGAAAGCGGGTTATGTAGAGGACACAGAGAGGCTGCAAAGAGATTTGGATAGGTTAAGCGAATGGGCTAAGATTTGGCAGATGGAATACAATGTCGGAAAGTGTGAGGTCATCCACCTTGGGAAAAAAAACTGTAAAAGGGAATATTATTTGAATGGGGAGAAATTACAACATGCTGAGGTGCAGAGGGACCTGGGGGTCCTTGTGCATGAATCCCAAAAAGTTAGTTTGCAGGTGCAGCAGGTAATCAGGAAGGCGAATGGAATGTTGGCCTTCATTGCGAGAGGGATGGAGTACAAAAGCAGCGAGGTCCTGCTGCAACTGTATAGGCTTTCGGTAAGGCTGCACCTGGAGTACTGCATGCAGTTTTGGTCACCTTACTTAAGGAAGAATATACTGGCTTTGGAGGGGGTACAGAGACGATTCACTCGGCTGATTCTGGAGATGAGGGGGTTACCTTATGATGATAGAATGAGTAGACTGGGTCTTTACTCGTTGGAGTTCAGAAGGATGAGGGGTGATCTTATAGAAACATTTAAAATAATGAAAGGGATAGGCAAGATAGAGGCGGAGAGGTTGTTTCCACTGGTCGGGGAGACTAGAACTAGGGGGTACAGCCTCAAAATACGGGGGAGCCAATTTAAAACCGACTGTTTACAATATACATAGATGACCTGGAAGAGGGGACAGAGTGTAGTGTAACAAAATTTGCAGATGACACAAAGATTAGTGGGAAAGCGGGTTGTGTATAGGACACAGAGAGGCTGCAAAGAGATTTGGATAGGTTAAGCGAATGGGCTAAGATTTGGCAGATGGAATACAATGTTGGAAAGTGTGAGGTCATCCACCTTGGGAAAAAAACAGTAAAAGGGAATATTATTTGAATGGGGAGAAATTACAACATGCTGAGGTGCAGAGGGACCTGGGGGTCCTTGTGCATGAATCCCAAAAAGTTAGTTTGCAGGTGCAGCAGGTAATCAGGAAGGCGAATGGAATGTTGGCCTTCATTGCGAGAGGGATGGAGTACAAAAGCAGCGAGGTCCTGCTGCAACTGTATAGGCTTTTGGTAAGGCTGCACCTGGAGTACTGCATGCAGTTTTGGTCACCTTACTTAAGGAAGGATATACTAGCTTTGGAGGGGGTACAGAGACGATTCACTCGGCTGATTCTGGAGATGAGGGGGTTACCTTATGATGATAGAATGAGTAGACTAGGTCTTTACTCGTTGGAGTTCAGAAGGATGAGGGGTGATCTGATAGAAACATTTAAAATAATGAAAGAGATAGGCAAGATAGAGGCGGAGAGGTTGTTTCCACTGGTCGGGGAGACTAGAACTAGGGGGTACAGCCTCAAAATACGGAGGAGCCAATTTAAAACCGACTGTTTACAATATACATAGATGACCTGGAAGAGGGGACAGAGTGTAGTGCAACAAAATTTGCAGATGACACAAAGATTAGTGGGAAAGCGGGTTGTGTATAGGACACAGAGAGGCTGCAAAGAGATTTGGATAGGTTAAGCGAATGGGCTAAGATTTGGCAGATGGAATACAATGTCGGAAAGTGTGAGGTCATCCACCTTGGGAAAAAAACAGTAAAAGGGAATATTATTTGAATGGGGAGAAATTACAACATGCTGAGGTGCAGAGGGACCTGGGGGTCCTTGTGCATGAATCCCAAAAAGTTAGTTTGCAGGTGCAGCAGGTAATCAGGAAGGCGAATGGAATGTTGGCCTTCATTGCGAGAGGGATGGAGTACAAAAGCAGCGAGGTCCTGCTGCAACTGTATAGGATATTAGTAAGGCCGCACCTGGAGTACTGCGTGCAGTTTTGGTCACCTTACTTAAGGAAGGACATACTGACTTTGGAGGCGGTACACTAGGCTGATTCTGGAGATGAGGGGGTTACCTTATGATGATAGATTGAGTAGACTGGGTCTTTACTCGTTGGAGTTCAGACCAGGCGAATTTCTTCTCCCAGAGGGTTGTGAATCTGTGGAATTCTCTGCCCAAGGAAGCAGTTGAGGCTAGCTCATTGAATGTATTCAAGTCACAGATAGATAGATTTTTAACCAATAAGGGAATTAAGGGTTACGGGGAGCGGGTGGGTAAGTGGAGCTGAGTCCACGGCCAGATCAGCCATGATCTTATTGAATGGCGGAGCAGGCTCGAGGGGCTAGATGGCCTACTCCTGTTCCTAATTCTTATGTTTCTTATGTTTCTTATGTTTCTTATGAGGAACCGACTTTAGCAAACTCTCCATGTTCCGTTGGAAAAGTGCCGCGGCTGACCGAATCCCAAACGGGCATCTGTTATAGATGAACAGACCTTTGACTGAGTTGATACAGGTGAGGCCTTTCAAAGATTCCTCCAACTCCTGCGTTATGTAGGTCGAGGTAAGTTCCAACTTGGTGAATGTCTTTCCTCCAGCCAGGGTCGCAAATAGGTCGTCTGCCTTGGATAGCGGGTACTGGTTCTGCAGCGAAAAATGGTTAATCGTTACTTTATAGTCCTCACAAATTCTGACCGTGTTGTCACCTTTAAGTACCAGGACAATCGGACTGGCCCACTCGTTGAATTCCACCGGCGCGATGATGCCTCCTCGTTGCAGCCTGTCCAGCTCAATTTCCTTTCCTCTCGCATCATATATGGTACCGCCCGTGCCTTGATGGGCCGTGTACCGGGAACCAAATGGATCTGCACTTTTGCCCCCGAGAAACTTCCAATGCCTGGCTCGAACAACGATGGAAATCTGCTCAGAATCTGGGCACATGAGGCGTCGTCGACGGACGAAAGCGCTCGGATGTCGTCCCAGTTCCAGCGGATTTTTCCCAGCCATCTTCTGCCAAACAGTGTGGGTCCATCCCCTGGCACGATCCATAGCGGGAGTTCGTGCACTGCTTCTTCATAGGAGATTTTAACTTCTGCACTGCGAATTACAGGGATCAGTTCTTTAGTGTAAGTTCTTATCTTGGTGTGAATGGGGCTGAGCTTGGGCCTGTGTATCTTGTTGCACCACAGCCTGTCGAAAGCCTTTTTGCTCATAATAGACTGACTCGCACCCGTGTCCAGTTCCATGGATACTGGAATTCTGTTCAGTTCAACTTTTAACATTATTGGTGGACATTTCGTGATGAAGGTGTGTACCCCGTACACTTCTGCCTCCTCGGTTCGAGTCTCTAGTTCAGCCTGATCCACAGTGAATCGATCATCCTCTGCAATGTGGTGGTGTGCAGGGTTTGCAGGGTTTGTAGCTCATCTGTACATTCGCTGAAGGTGTCCCATTGTTCTGCAGCCGTTGCACGCATAGGGCCCGATGATCACCTCAATAACGCCAACAAGGTGTTAACTGCCTCACATTAACGATCGATGGCGGACTCTGGGTCATCTGAGGTCGGGCAGCAGCAGCCGGTGTGTACGTTCTGCCATGTATATTCCTGCTCGAAAACGACGTTACTTTGTGCACAGTACTGGCTAAAATCTCATTATGCTGCGAAATTTGTTGGTGTTAGCGCTGGTGGACATAAATGCCTGGGCTATAGTTATGGCTTTGCTGAGATTCAGTGTTTCAACAATCAAAAGTTTGCGAAGGATTACCTCATGGCAAATGCCAAGCACAAAAAAGTCTCTCAGCATTTGTTCTAAGAATCCATCAAATTCGCAATGTCCTGCAAGGCGCCTTAGTTCAGCGGCGTAGCTCGCCACTTCCTGGCCCTCCAACCGTTGACACGTGTAGAACCGATACCTCGCCATCAAAACGCTTTCCTTATGATTTAGGTGCTCCCGGACCAGCGTACACAATTCTTCATAGGATTTGGTTGTTGGTTTTACCGGAGCTAGAAGCTTCTTCATGAGGCCATAGGTTGTTGCCCCACAGACGGTGAGGAGGATCGCCCTTCGTTTGGCAGCGTTCTCGTCCCCTTCCAGCTCGTTGGCCATGAAGTATTGGTCGAGTCTCTCCACGAAGGCCTCCCAATTGTCCCCTTCTGAGAACTTCTCCAGGATACTAACTGTTCTTTGCATTTTCGCACGGTTGTTCGTTATCTTGTCGCCAATTGATAAGCTCATAATAAAGGATGAAACTGAGTACTGTGAGCAATGAGTAAGTGTGGCCTTAGCTCCTTTAATTAGACTCTAGAGTGCAGGTACCGTGTGGGTGGCCTGCTTATATACAGTGATCCCAAGGGATGCTAGGATCCCTTGGGACTCCAAAAGGTAGGCCCTCTGGTGGTGGTGTAATACAGGTTGCCAAGGGTTAAATACATAACACTTTCCACTGCCTACAAGGCACAAGTCAGGAATATGATAGAATTCTCTCCATTTGCCTGGACGAGCGCAGCTCCAACAGCACTTAAGAAACGCAACACTATCCCGGACAAAGTAGCCTACTGGATCAGCACCCCATTCACCACCTTAAACATTCACTCCTTCCACCACTAGTGCACCGTGGCTGCAGTGTGTACCATCTACAAGATGCACTGCATCAACTCGCCAAGGCTTCTTCGACAGCAACCTCCCAAATCCACAATCTCTACCACCTCGAAGGACAAAAGCAGCAGGCAAATAGGAACACCACCAACATTCCCGCTAAGCTGTGGTGGCTGCGCAACAGTCTGGAGGTCCCATGCAGACTGCTCACTGGCTCTTATGTGCAAGAAACCACACATGCCGACCTTTGTATGGGCTGCACAGCCAATTAAAGGGACTGTGCACGAAAAGAAAAATTAGAGGGAACATTTAACACCACCACCTCCAAGTTCCCCTCCAAGTCACACACCATGCTGACTTGGAAATATGTCGCCGTTGCTTCATTGTCACTGGGTCAAAACCTGGAACTCCCTCCCTAACAGCACTGTAGGAGTATTTTCACCACATGGACTGCAGCGGTTCAAGAGGTGACTTACAAACACCTTTTCAAGGGCAATTAGGGATGGGCTGGCCTTGCCAGCGATCACCACATCCCATGAATGAATAAATAAAAAAGTACCCAGTGCCAGCATCCATGGATCCAGCATCAATGGAACCTGCAAGCAGGGTCGATACCTACTGAACCAGCACCTAGTGTTGATACCCATTGAATCAGCACCTAGTGTTGATACCCATTGAACAGCACCCAGTGCCGACATCCATGGAATCAGCAGCCATGTAATTAGTGCCAGCACCCATGGAGCCAGCACCCAGGAAATCCACACCCAGTGGAGAAACACATGGAGCCAGCACCCAGTGCTAGCATTCATGACACCAGCATCAATGCTTCAGCAACCAGTGCTGACACCCATGGAACCAGCGCCCAGTGCTAACACCCATGCAGCCATCACCCAGTGCTAACACAAATTGAGTTCAGTACCAATGGAACTAGTTCCAGCACCCTTGGCACCAACACCCAATGCCAGCACCCATGGAGCGTCCACTGTTAACACTCATGGAACCAGCACCCAGTGCTGCTACCCTGTGGAGCCATACTCATTTAATAATCAATGCCTTCATGTGAAGACAGGAGAAAATTGGGCAAGTAAAAACATAGTTGTGTGACTCAGGTAAGGCCTAGCGATGGCTGCTGAGGGAAGTGGAAATGTCAGAACAATGAATTTGGGCAGGATCTTCTGTGGTCAGGAATAGGACAGGTTTTTGGGCAGAATAGGGAGTGCTTTACTCTGCATTTACTTGGTGCTTTACCTGTATGTGTTGATAATGGCATGAGAACGAAGAAGGAATCTGCATTAATGTAACCGTTATCGCACCGTTAGGTGTCCACCTTAATTACTCTCACTCTCAGCGGCTAGTGGGTTCAGGGTTCACAGAAACTTGAGGCAATAATCCAGGCTGACACTTCACTGCAGTACTGAGGGAATGCTGCACTGTCGGAGGTGTCATCTTTCGGATAAAACATTAAACGAAGTGCTCTGTGCTCTCAGGTGGATGTATAAGTTCTCACGGCACTATTTGAAAAAGCGCAGGGGCGTTCTCCCTGGTGTTCAGGCAATATTTGTCCCTCAACAAACATCAGCAGAACTGCTCATTATCACATTGCTGTTTGTGGGACCTTGCTGTGTGTGAATTGGCTGCTGCATTTCCTAAATGTCATCACTGACTACATTTCAAAAAATATTTCATTGACTGTGAAGTGCTTTGGGAGATCCTGAGGTTGTGAAGGATGCTATATAAAACATAGCTCCCTGAGAAAGTGGTGACGGGCTTTCTCCCTGAACAGCTGCAGTCCTTGTCACAAAAAGTCTCAACAGCCTTGTGTTTGATCAGCCCCGGGTTATAGAATCATGGAAAAGTACAGCACAGATTCCTTCCCCCAACTGCTATTCAGCAAGCCCCTGGCTGGAACTGGACACAATAGGGCTCCTGCAGTGTGTTGCCACCTGTACATGAACACTCTGCCAGCACTTACCATCTGAGAGGACAGGGAACGATGAGAAATAAAAAGAGAAGCAAGAATGTTTGGTCTGACTCATACTTTGATGGTCAAAGCAGTCAACAACGATTATCACCGTCAAATCACAACTGCTCACGCTGGCCGTGCAATCAAGTCAGCTTCTACTTCGATGTAATGAGGCATGGATCACTGAAAATAGGGCTTAAAGGTCAATCGCAATCTGATGCACCAATCTACTGAGACCCATGAATGTGTTCGGAAATGTAATAGTGACATCTAATTATCAAATCACTAGTTTTTCTACTGATTTCCTTATGTTTACTAAGTCATAGCCAGTTAGCAAATGGTCTCAGAGTGTTTCTTCCACTGCTGCTCTCATCTGTCATTTCTTTGGACACATTTCCTCTTCCCCAGTGACTTTTTTTGAGTTACGGTTTCACAGGAAAAGTCATGTTTCTGCCTAAACAGCAAAGCGGCGCTTTTACAATCCTTGCAAGATTGGGGGCGCCCATGCTAGCCCGTGGTGTGCAACCCCTCCCCCCCCTCACACCTGTAGCACGGGAGGGGGAGAGCACAGATCGCGTTGAATTTGCAATCAAAAGGCCAACTCCTCATTTGCATATATTCCATAGGCGTGGAATATGAGCACAGGGTGTCAAGCCTGCAAGTTGGCTGGCTGCCAGTAGCAACATCTGGCCAGTCAGAAGGGGTGAGTCACATTGAAGGGAATCTTAACCCCAAAAAACAGTTGGGTATGGGTCGAGTGGGATGTAAAAATTCAACAAATCTCAAACCTGAACCCAACCTATTTAAACAGAGGCAGGACGGGGGTGGGGGTGGAGGTGGAGGCAATGACCAACCCGCTCCTGGGAGGCGGGTCGCTCATTTAAATATTTTAATGAGGCTTAGTGCCTCAGTTTTATCCCCATTTTATAAGGGAATCAGCAGACAACTAGTGATTTGATAATTAGATGCCACTATTACTCATCCGAACACATTCATCATACATGGGTCTCAGTAGATTGGTGCATCTGATTGCGATTGACCTTTAAACCCTGTTTTCAGTGACCCATGCCTCATTACATCTAATTAGAAGCCGAATTAATTGCATAGCCAGCGTGAGCAGTTGTGATTTGACAGGTGATAATCGATGTTGAGCCCTGGGCCTTAATTCCCAGGCCTTGGGAACCCAGCAGCTAAAGGGAGGCAAGGACTGCTGCATGGATGAGGAAAGTAGCTTTGTGGGCCAGGAGGAGGAGGTGTGCTCCCCAAGTTACCCTGCTTCTGTCCCCGCGATCAGACTCATCCTACCACTGGTAATCGGACTCCTCCCCTCGATTGGACCACCCCATGATATCACTGTCAAACCCGCCCCCCACCATGATCAGACCCCGCCACCCCCACCATCGCAATCACCAGACTCCCCTCGCAATCTCTGCCCCAGGAGCATGAACTTACCTGCTCCTGGGCTGCGGCTTCTGCTGCACCGTTCCCCATCCGACTGGTGGCCAAGCCTGTCCATCCGGCTGGCTTCCAGGCGAGAATCCTGTTTAAAAATAACCACACATGCTGTGGCTTCAACACGCCACAGTGTTCCTGTGGGGTTTCCCAACCAGAACTCCTCCCCTCTGCTTGGAAATGCCGCCCCAGTAAATATCGGGGTCATTGGCCACACTGTCTTTATGTACTACAGTGGCTCCGAAGCCGAAGTGGGATGTTGGAGTCCTGATGACAGTGGGTTGTGGGTTCAGGTCCCCCTCCAGAGATTTGATTGTGTAATCTAGGCTGACACTTTTGCAGTATTGAGGGAGTGCTGCACAGTCGGAGGTGTCATCTTTCAGATAAGATGTTAAACCGAGGCCCTATCTGCCCTCTGATGTGGAAGTAAAAGATCCCATGACACTATATGAAGAAGAGCAGCGGAGTTCTCCCTGGTGTCCTGGCCAATATTTATCCCTCAACCAACATCACTTAAAAAGTTTAACTGTTCATTATCTCATTACAGTTTGTGGGACCTTGCAGCACAAATTGGCTCCCGTGTTTCCTACATTACAAGAGTGACTACCACCTCATAACTACTTCATTGGCTGTAAAGCGCTTTGGGACGTTCTGAGATCACGAAAGGTTCTACATAAATGTAAGTCTTCCTTTCTTTTACAACAACTAGCTTAGCCTGTATGCAGTAATTTTTTTCCGCTACTTTCTGAGGTAATAGGAGAAGGTAGCGGCCTCTTAGAGGCCATAATGGGCCTTAAAGAAGGGGGAAATCTGCCCCGCCCAATTTTTGGTAAAAAGGGACTAGGTCTATTTAAAGAGATTGTAGTCCAGCCATGAAAATGCGAAAAGTATTGGGAAGGATCCTGTACTACAATTGACCCAGATCCTTAAAATGTTGAAATGTGCAAATAATTTAGGTGGTTTTAGGCTAGCCAAACAATTTCCCAGTTTGGCCTAAGTGTGATTCCAGTCCCGCATCAAGATTGACTCAATAACCTCTGACATAGCCTAGCAAGCCACTCAAGCTGTAGTAAGCTGCTAGCTCCACAACCTTCTCAGGGGCAGCTAGGATTGGGCAATGGGCAAATGACAGCTTTTCCAGCAATGACCATAAACAAAGAATGAAAAAAAAACGTCAATGTTGATCCAATCTTCATAGAATCATATAATCTTACAACACGGAAGGAAGCCATTCAGCCCATCGTGCCTGTGCCGGCTCTTTGAGAGAGCAATCCAATCAGTCCCACTCACTTGCTCTTTCCCCATTGCCCTGCAAATATTTCCTTTTCAAGAATATATCCAATGCCTTTTTGAAAATTACTTCAGAATCTGCTTCCACCGCCCTTTCAGGCAGTGCATTCCAGGTCATCATAAGTCACTGCATAAATTTCTTTTCTCCTCATCTCTCCTCTGGTTTTTTTGCCAATTATCTTAAATCTGTGTCCACTGGTTACTGACCCTCCTGCCAGTGGAAACAGTTTCTCTCTATTAAAATCCTTTATCATTTTGAGCACCTATTAAATCTCCCTTCAAACTTCTCTGTTCTGAGGAGATCAATTGCATTTTCTCTAGTCTCTAGTCTCTCCACATAACTGAAGCTCCTCAGCATTGTGTTAGCTGTGGCACCCTCAGCTCTGAGTCAGAAAATTGTGGGTTCAAGTCCCGCTCCAAAAACTTAAACACACAAATCTAGGCTAACGCTCCAGTGCAGCACTGAGGGAGAACTGCATTGTTGGAGGTGCTGTCCTTTGGATAAGTTGTTAAACTTAGACCCCATCTGCTCTCGGAGGTGGATGTAAAAGATCCCATGGCACTATTTCAAAGAAGAGCAGGAGAGTTATCCTCAGTGTACGGGCCAATATTTGTCCTTCAATCAACATCACTAAAAACATTATCTGGTCATAATCACATTGCTGCTGTTGGGAGCTTGCTGTGTGCAAATTGGCTGCTGTGTTTCCTACATTACAACAGTGACTGCACTTCAAAAGTAATTTATGTAAAGCACTTTGAAATGTCCGATGATCGTGAAAGGCACTATATAAATTCAAGTCTTTCTTTCCTATATCCCTGATGTAATTCTGGTAAATCTCTTCTGCCTCTCTTCAAAATAGAAAGGAGGACACTGGAAGCTTAGAAAGGAAAGAATTTTAAATGTTGAATAAACCATCTTTGTAGTGTCAGGTTATCACAGTGTTAAAGATGCTCATTTCTGAGTAGTGTTGTTAATGTAATATTCGGACCAGTATCAGCATCTCTGCGTGTGAGTTAAAAACTTGCAAACACTACAGTCAGCCTGCAGCGACCAGAATTTCCTTGGACCTGCTGACATTCTAAGGTAATTAGTTTCATCTGTGCTCTGATTTTACGGCATTTGTTAAGTTGTTTGCGTTAAATTCTCCAACAATGAAGCAGCCCATGTCAAACTAAAACTGGAGCTGACCAGCATCCAGCCCTGGACCAATGAGCACTCGCTACAAGAAAAAATCCAACTGATTCCCCTCTGAATTTCAATGGTGCAGTCCTCACCAAGTATTGCTATCCAAGCTCTGGGTACAGTGCAGTCTGACAGTCCCAGCTCTGGGTACAGTGCAGTCTGACACTCCCAGCTCTGGGTACAGTGCAGTCTGACACTCCCAGCTCTGGGTACAGTGCAGTCTGACAGTCCAAGCTCTGGGTACAGTGCAGTCTGACAGTCCCAGCTCTGGGTACAGTGCAGTCTGACACTCCCAGCTCTGGGTACAGTGCAGTCTGACACTCCCAGCTCTGGGTACAGTGCAGTCTGACACCCCCAGCTCTGGGTACAGTGCAGTCTGACACTCCCAGCTCTGGGTACAGTGCAGTCAGACAGTCCCAGCTCTGGGTACAGTGCAGTCTGACAGTCCCAGCTCTGGGTACAGTCTAGTCAGACAGTCCCAGCTCTGGGTACAGTGCAGTCAGACAGTCGCAGCTCTGGGTACAGTGCAGTCAGACAGTCGCAGCTCTGGGTACAGTGCAGTCTGACAGTCGCAGCTCTGGGTACAGTGCAGTCTGACAGTCCCAGCTCTGGGTACAGTGCAGTCTGACAGTCCCAGCTCTGGGTACAGTGCAGTCAGACAGTCCCAGCTCTGGGTACAGTGCAGTCAGACAGTCCCAGCTCTGGGTACAGTGCAGTCAGACAGTCCCAGCTCTGGGTACAGTGCAGTCAGACAGTCTGAGCTCTGGGTACAGTGCAGTCAGGCAGTCCCAGCTCTGGGTACAGTGCAGTCAGGCAGTCCCAGCTCTGGGTACAGTGCAGTCAGACAGTCTGAGCTCTGGGTACAGTGCAGTCTGACAGTCCCAGCTCTGGGTACAGTGCAGTCAGACAGTCCCAGCTCTGGGTACAGTGCAGTCAGACAGTCTGAGCTCTGGGTACAGTGCAGTCAGACAGTCTGAGCTCTGGGTACAGTGCAGTCAGACAGTCTGAGCTCTGGGTACAGTGCAGTCAGACAGTCCCAGCTCTGGGTACAGTGCAGTCAGACAGTCCCAGCTCTGGGTACAGTGCAGTCAGACAGTCCCAGCTCTGGGTACAGTGCAGTCAGACAGTCCCAGCTCTGGGTACAGTGCAGTCTGACAGTCCCAGCTCTGGGTACAGTGCAGTCTGACAGTCCCAGCTCTGGGTACAGTGCAGTCAGACAGTCCCAGCTCTGGGTACGGTACAGTCTGACAGTCCCAGCTCGGGGCACAGTGCAGTCAGACAGTCACAGCTCTGGGTTCGGGGAGGAACAATCAGACAGCCCTGTGACTTATCACAAAATAAAGGCGGACATTTCAGAACAGTACTAAGATGTGTTGTCAGGTGTGACATTAAATTGAGGTGTCATCTGTTCAACTGGCTGTAAAAGATCACGGGGCCGAAATTCAGGGCCGCCAGAAAGCTGGTGGACCTACCTTTTTCTTGTTTTTTTCCGCCGGGTTCGTTGAGGCCTGTTTTCCGTCGATTTTCGGGACTTTGCCATTTTTTTAAAGTTGGACCGGAAATCGGTCATAGTGGGGGCGGAAGTGAGGCTGATGGGCGTAAGTTGGTGCGGGATCATGATTACGCCGCTGTCACTCAGTGGCGGAGCGGTGGTGACCTCACAGCGCGTGTGCGCCACCACGCTCTCTCCCCTCCGTTAAATGGGGGGGGAAATCGGGCATTTTTTAACTTCGGCCACTGGGCCACCAGGGAGGGTTTTGGCCGGGCCAACGACCTGGCCCCCAAGAGGGGGTGCCAGGCTGCCTATTGGCGGCCCGGCCGAACCCGGGGGCAAAGTAGTCCGGCCGACATGGAAGTCGACCTGCAAAAAAAATTATATGGCAGCCGCGGCATTTGGCCCTCGCCTTTAATGGCCGCCGCACCGCCAGGGCTGAGAGAGAGGAGACAAGATGCACTGACAGAAAAAGCTGTCGGGGCACTGTCCAACGCTCGTTGATTTTTTTAGCTGAATTTTGGTTGCAATAAAATGGAGGTGAGGGATAGCGGTGGTGCGCGCTTTTATAATGCGCTTGTGGCGGTCGGCAGCAGTGGGGCGGAAGTGGGGACAGGCCAAAAAATCCACGACCTGAATTTGGGTCAGGGCGGCCAGTTGACCTCAAAGCAGCGGCCACGGGATTCCGCTGTATGGCCGCTGCAAACGGGCAGTAATGGGTCTTACCGAGACCCTGAATTTCGGCCCCAACATGGCATAACTAATAGCAGGAGAGATGTCTTGACCAACATTCATCCCTCAATCAACACCAAGAAAAGCAAATTATTGGTTATTTATCTCAGTGTTGTTTGTGGGACCTTCTGCAATGCACAAATTGGCTTTTGCATTTGCCTACGTTATAACAGGTGACTGCAACCACAATTCATTGGCTTTCAAAAGTTTTCTGATGTCCTGAAAATGTGAAAGGTGCGAAATAAATGCAAGTTATTTGTTTTTTCTACTCAATTTGAGTTGGCATCTTCAGAAGGGGAAGCGAAATTGGTCTATTTTTAAAGAAAGATTCTGATAGGTGGGTTTTTCCTGTGAAGGGAAGTTTTATGATCTCCTCATTAACAGTGCTTGTGATCATGTGACTTTCTTTTAACAGAATCCATAGAAAATGGGAAAAGGAAGTTCTTCTGATATCTAAAAATCGGATATGAGGATTAACAACAACACGAGAGAGATAGAAAAACACACAATTTACCACAGGGATCAGTCTGCCCGTGGAGAGCATTTTAATTCAAGTAATTGACCTGGATTCTTTTCAATCAGCAAGGGGATGAGAGAGCAAGGTAGAGAGAGAAGGAGAGAGGGCAAGGTAGAGAAAGAGAGCAAGGAAGAGAGAAAGAGAAAACAAGGAAGGTAAAAAAAGAGAGCAAGAAAGGGTGAACAAAGAAGAGAATAGAACAGAGGAAACAGCAACATGAAGAAGAAAGTATAGATCAATCGAGGGAGTGAGAATAAATGTAGGAGTGGCTACACATTTGCTTGGATAGGAAGAGGAAGTATGAGAATGGCCAGGGAGTGAGGATGCTGTGGTGGTACTACAACGTACTGGAGGGCCACTCAGTGGTAGGGTATTCGATAAAACCCATCATTCATTCAGTAGCTTCAAGAAAAATACCAGGAAAGAAGTGTGTTCCTTCATTGGAGAACCAAAGTTATTGAGGGAATGAGGGAAAGTAAGAATAATAAAAAGGGATGAAACTAAGAGAACGAGATGGTGCTAAAATGAAATAAACAGGTAGAGAGTAAAAATGTAACAGTGGGAATGTGTGTATGACAGGCTGGAAATTTCCCCTATAAAAATGGATGGCTTTGGAGCTTGGGGCAGTTAAAGTGTTAAAAATGGGATTGCCAAACTGATCTCGTCTCCAACCTGCCCACTTCCGGTTTTGCCGAAGACTGGACAGGGGGCGGGCGACCAACCTGCTCCCAGGGGGCATTACCTCAACTTAGATATTGCAATGAGGCTGGCAACCCCTTTTCTAACCTCCATCTTATGTTTAACTGCATGTGGATGGGTTTCACATCAGGTTGTAAGTGGTTTTGTATCTACCTCCTGGATCCAGGATACCGACCATACCCACCCCGCACGATCAAAGACCCCCTCCTGCGAGGCCTCCGATCGACCCCCCCCCCCCCAAGCCGCTCACCCCCCACTCCCAACCCTGACCTCCCCCCGATTCCTGGTCAATCCCCCATCCAATCTCTGGCCAACACCACCCCCGCCTCCCCCCCCCGTGATCCCCAACCCCTGCCGATGCTCTCTCTTCCTCCCGATCCCTGACCCCTTCCGATGCTCTCTCCCCCCTCCCGATCTCCAACCACTGCCGATGCTCTCTCCCCCTCCTGATCCCTGACCTCTGCCGATGGTCTTTCCTCTTCCTGATTCTTGACCCCTTCCAATGCTCTCTTCCCCTCCCCCCCCCCACCCCCACGATCCCCAACCCCTGCCGATTGCTGATCCTCCTCCTGCGATCCCCCCCCCACGGACTCTTCCCTCGCTTCTGAGGCCTACCCGCCCGCAGCCAGCCAGCCGGCCTCCCGGGTTTCCTGTCCGCCTCGGAGGCCCTTCCCGCCCCTAACCCGCCTCCCTGGGGAAAATTCCTGCCACAGCTACTCACAAAAAGACGGAGAGAAAGAATAAAGAATACGTGTAAGAATGCATGTGAAAGAAAGAGAGAGAGACCCTCAGAAACAGATAAAGACAAATTCCTTCTGTATCCCACCATAACTCTGGTTGTGCCAAGCCCTCCATTGTTTCCGGGAATTTCCTGGTTGTCTTGTAAGAAGCAAAACCTTTGTCCACCCTTTATATCATCATCATCATCATCATCATAGGCAGTCCCTCGGAATCAAGGAAGACTTGCTTCCACTCCCTAAGTGAGTTCTTTGATGGCTGAACGGTCCGATACGAGAGCCACAGACCCTGTCACAGGTGGGACAGACATTTGTCGAGGGAAGCGATCGGTAGGGCTGGTTTGCTGCGCGCTCCTTCCGCTGCCTGCGCTTGGCCTCTTCACGCTCTTTGCGTTGAGACTCGAAGAGCTCCTCCTCCGTTTCGGATGCCCCCAAAAGTTTGTCAACATCCTTCGCCTGCTTCACAATGACATGCAGGCCGTGCTCCTTATCAACGGCTCCATTACAGATCCAATTCACATCCGGACCCTTATAAGGCAAATGATAGCCAAGGGGTTTTGGAAAAACCCCAACTCCCCTTCCTCCAGATGCTTGTGCCCGCCTGACCCAAAGTAATTAGATTCCCTCCCGCTTCCCCCCAAAACCCCTGTGGGATCCACATTGGAGGGCATCGGGGGGGAGTATGATGTGTCCAAAATTGCTGGGATCACGACCCACAGATAAGTCTGAGAGATGAAGACAGAGAATGAGTGAGAGATACCCACCAACGTACAGAATGAGAAAATGAGGTAACATATGATAAAGAGAAAACGTGTTAGATTAAACAGTCAGAGCTTCGTAGCACCATTCACATCAGTTAAATATTTTTCTTCAATATAAAGCATCAATGAAGCCGAACCAGAATAAAGAATATTAGCGATCCAGACCCAGCTACTGGCCAGAGAATGGACAATGAACAGGATGACCTCTGCAGGGTCTTAACATATCATTTAAAATAACCACATCATCTGGTATATTTAGTTTGTAGGCCAGAAATTGCTGTGTGTAAACAAAGGATGATAGGACACCAACCAAGTCATCCACAGTCCTTGCCATTCAAAGATAGACTTTGAAGGAACCCGAAGCTGCAGTTTTCTTGAGATCAGAGTGACTTGACATCTCTGAACCTTTCTGATTAAAACTATATTTCGATTTTTTTAAATTATTCATTCTCCAGATGTGGATGCTGGCAAGGCTGGCATTTATTTCCCATCCCTAATTGCCCTGAGAAGGTGGTGATTCTAGCACTTTGATGTAGCTGAGTGTCTTGCTAGGAACTTCAGAAGGCAGCTAAGAGTTGGTGTGCGTCTGGAGCCACATATAGGCCAGACCGGGTAAGGACAGCAGATTTCCTTACCTGCAAGACATTAGTGAAGCAGTTGGGATTTTGCAACAATCCAACAGCTTCATAGACAATTTTCCAGCTTTTAAAACTGAATTTAAGTTGTCAAACTGCCATGGCAGGATTTGAATTTACATTCACTGGATTACTAGTCCAGGCCTCTGGAGTATTAGTCCAGTAACATAACCACAGCGCAACCGTATCCTGTGCTCAATTAATGGAAATGTTGATTTACGCTTGATATGTGACTTTTCCCTGTAACTACTTGGATGGTAGAAGGTGAAATAGATGGATCTTGGTCTCTTTTTGTGCAACAATTACCACATTCCATATCCCACACCAGCCACAATATGACCGTTGATTCAGGCTGATAACCTAACACATCCATTAGGAAACAGGGATGAGTTTGCCTCAAACTAGGATCCTCAAACCAATAGGATTCAGGGCTTAGGTGTGGGAAAGCAGCAGGAGTCAAGGCTTTGGGTGTAGGTGACCACCAGGAGTCAGGGCTCAGTGTGGGCGACCAATGGAAGTCGGGTGTTCAGGTTGGGAGATAAGCAAGAGTCTGAGTGGGAAGATCAGCAGGAGTCAAGGTTTTAGATCAGGGAGACTAGCAGGACCTTCCGTCAGAACGTAGACGAAAGGCCATCGACCTGAAACATTAACTGCTTCTCTTTCCACAGATGCTGCCTGACCTGCTGAGTATTTCCTGCATTTTCTGTTTTTATTTATTTATTCGCATTCGCTCAGCTCCTGTAGTGAATCCCACTATTGAATGGAAAGGTCACGGTGCAATAAATAGCAAATTCCTTGAGGTACAGGGAATGGTGATTTGTTGCGTCCACATAGTATAAGCAATAAACTAGCATAGCTGTTATAGCACCTTTAAAAATGAGCTGTACTCAGCCCGTGGGCTGAGTGAGAGGTTCGATTACTGCCTCTTCACACCAGCCCAGAACTCCCCGCCTCAGCTCAGCACTGAGGACTGAATGTAGCATTCTTGCTAAAAATGTGTTACAAATCAGGCATTTACAGCAATCATCCAAGCCTTTGACAAATACATTCCACTTAAAAAACAAATCCAAGGAAAGCCCTTCGTATAAAACTGGAGAACCAGGAGACAAAGGTGGGAGAGACCATGATTTTTGTTACAGATCCCTGTTCGCAGAGGGATTCAAATGAAAGGTCAGAAGTTGGCTCAGTGAGTCTTGAATTCAGAGAGGTGCCATTTCATCTTCCTCCTGAAGCACAGGTAGAGAGTGGACAGATCTGTGCTGGAGCTGACCAGAGACAGTTTGCAGAGGGATAGTGTCAGAGGAGTCTAGGATTCAGGAAAAAGAGGGAGAGGGAGAGAAAAGAAAGAGCAGATCAGGACAAGGCAAGCAAAACAATATGCTTTTGTTTCTAGTGATATATTTTTCTCCAATGTTTTTCTCCTTTTTACTCCTTATGTTCTGAAGCTGAGGTACAGATCCATAGTGTCTGTTAGCCCTGCATTACCTCACCTACCTGGCTATTGACTGTGGAGGGCTTTGTATCTGGACCAGATCGTGTCCTTTCCAGACCCTCCACACACACATGAACATATGTGCGCACGCACCTGCATACATGCGAGGGCACACAAGCCCGCACAGAGATGCACACACATATGCATGTCCATGTATTCATACAAACACACACAAATGGATGCATATACACACACACATACACACATGCGTGCATGCAGACATGCCCACACATGCAGACATGCCCATATATGTTGACACGCCCACACATGCAGACACACATGTGCACACACGCCCGCACATAGGCACATATAACCATGCATTTGCACACGTGTGCACACTCGTATGCGCAGAAGCACATATGTGTGAACACAGTTACATGCGTGCTGAAGCACAAGCATGTGCACACATACACTTTCCAGCAACTAAGCAACCCGAAGCAGGAACGCTAGCTGTTTTTTATTAAACCTCTTCATTCTTAGCCCAGGACATCAATTGGAAAATTGCTCCAACTGCTGATTCAGCTGCGATCAGATAACAGCAAATTAACTGCTTGAAATCTCCGAGGTCCAACTGGAATCTCAACCGCAGGGCACCTCTACCAGAAACAGTTCAATTAGCTACAACAGCACAGAGGAGGAAGATAAACACTGATGTGACACTGATCTAATTGTGAAGTACATCAATCAGAATGAGGGAATTACATTAAGGCAGTCACCTCTAATCAGGTTGTGAAGTATTGAAATCGAATCAGTTCAATTAAATCTTCTGATATCATTTTTAGCATATGGCAGGCTAATCTCCACATTTGAATTTATGAGTCATCAGTAAGATTTGACAGCGCTGAAGCCACACAGAGAGAAGCTGAATGAGTCGCAGATCAGCCATGATCTAATAGAATGGCAGAACAGGCTCAAGGGGCTGAATGGCCTACTCCTCTTCCTGTGGGGCCGAGGGTGTGTTAGTTGACTCATTGCTCCCCTTGGGGGAGTCAGAGATGTGCCTGAAGTGTGACTTGTGTCTACTTGCCCTTCTTTAATAAGGTACCTCCTGCTGACCTCACTGGCAGGGGGTGAGGCAGCATAACGGCTGTGGTTGGAAGCGGGAGTTCGGGAGGCGAGTGGCCTGCAAGAGGCCCGTCAGTGAGCAGTGGGAGTTCGTGTCAGAGGCTGGAGTTCGGGAGACGAGCAGCCTACAAGAGGCCCGTCAGTGAGCAGCGGGAGTTCGTGTCGGAGGCTGGAGTTCGGGAGGCGAGCAGCCGACAAGAGGCCCGTCAGTGAGCAGCGGGAGTTGGTGTTGGAGGCAGGAGTTCGGGAGGCGAGCAGCCTACAAGAGGCCCGTCAGTGAGCAGCGGGAGTTGGTGTCGGAGGCAGGAGTTCGGGAGGCGAGCAGCCTACAAGAGGCCAGCCGGTGCAGCTGCAGCAGGGAGGCAAAAAAGTAGAAAGAAATCGAAAGGTGACATCACAGCCAAGGGGGTAAGTGATTGGCTGGTGATTGGTAAGCAGTTTATCTTCTTTTCTTTATCAGTAAGTAACCTTTAGCATTGTTGTTGCCAAATTAAGTTAATCTAAGGGTTAATTCATGGCAGGAGAGCTCGGACGTGTGTTATACTCCTCCTGTATGACGTGGGAAGTCAGGGACGCTTCTGGTGTCCCTAACGACTATATGTGTGGGAAGTGCATCCGCCTGCAGCTCCTGACGGACCGCATTGCGGCACTCGAGCTGCGGGTGGATGAACGCTGGAGCATCCACGATGCTGAGAATGACGTGAATAGCACGTTTAATGAGTTGGTCTTACTGCAGGTAAAGGGTACACAGCCAGATAGGGAATGGAAGACCAACAGGAAGAGCAGTGCAAGGAAGGTAGTGCAGGGGTCCCCTGTGGTCATCTCCCTGCAAAACAGATACACCGCTTTGGGTACTGTTAGGGGGGATGACTCATCAGGGGAGGGCAGCAGCAGCCAAGTTCATGGCACTGAGGGTGGCTCTGCTGCACAGGAGGGCAGGAAAAAGAGTGGGAGAGCTATAGTTTTAGGGGATTCAATTGTAAGGGGAATAGATGGACATTTCTGCGGCCGCAACCGAGACTCCAGGATGGTATGTTGCCTCCCTGGTGCAAGGGTCAAGGATGTCTCGGAGCGGGTGCAGGGCATTCTGAAAAGGGAGGGTGAACAGCCAGTTGTCGTGGTGCATATAGGTACCAACGATATAGGTAATAAAACAGGATGAGATCCTACAAGACCAATTTAGGGAGCGAGGAGCTAAATTAAAAAGTGGGACCTCAAAAGTAGTAATCTAAGGATTGCTACCAGTGCCACGTGCTAGTCAGAGTAGGAATCGCAGGATGGCTCAGATGAATACGTGGCTTGAGGAGTGGTGCAGAGGGTCAGCATTCAAATTCCTGGGACATTGGAACTGGTTCTGGGGGAGGTGGGACCAGTACAAACCGGACAGTCTGCACCTGGGCAGGACCGGAACCAATGTCCTAGGGGGAGTGTTTGCTAGTGCTGTTGGGGAGGAGTTAAACTAATATGGCAGGGGGATGGGAACCTATGCAGGGAGACAGAGGAGTGTAGAATGGGGGCAGAAGAAAAAAACAGAAAGAAGAAAAGTAAAAGTGGAGGGCAGAGAAACCTAAGGCAAAAAGCAAAAAGGGCCACATTACACCAAAATTCTAAAGGGGCAAAGTGTGTTAGAAAGACAAGCCTGAAGACTCTGTATCTCAATGCGAGGAGTATTTGGAATAAGGTGGATGAATTAACTGCGCAGATAGCAGTTAATGGGTATGATGTAATTGGCATCACGGAGACATAGCTCCAGGGTGACCAAGTCTGGGAACTCAACCTCCAGAGGTATTCAACATTTAGGAAGGATAGACAGAAAGGAAAAGGAGGCGGGGTGGCATTGCTGGTTAAAGAGGAAATTAACGCAGTAGTAAGGAAGGACATTAGCTTGGATGATGTGGAATCTGTATGGGTGAAGCTACGGAATACAAAGGGCAGGAAACAGTCGTGGGAGTTGTATACAGACCACCAAACAGTAGTAGTAAGGTTGGGGACAGCAGCATACAAGAAATTAGGGATACATGCAATAAAGGTGCAGCAGTTATCATGGGTGACTTTAATCTACATATTGATTGGGCTAACCAAACTGGTAGCAATGCGGTGGAGGAGGATTTCCTGGAGTGTATTAGGGATGGTTGTCTAGACCAATATGTCGAAGAACCAACTAGGGAGCTGGCCATCCGAGACTGGGTGATGTGTAATGAGAAAGGACTAATTAGCAATCTTGTTGTGCGAGACCCCTTGGGAAAGAGTGACCATAACATGGTAGAATTCTTTCTTAACATGGAGAGTGACACAGTTCATTCAGAAACTAGTGTCCTGAACTTAAGGAAAGGTAACTTAATTGGTTTGAGGTGTGAATTGGCTAGGATAGCCTGGCAAATGATACTTAAAGCGTTGACGGTGGATAGGCAACGGCAAACATTTAAAGATCACATGGATGAACGTCAGCAATTGTACATCCCTTTCTGGAGTAAAAATAAAATGGGGAAGGTGGCTCACCCGTGGCTAACAAGGGAAATTAAGAATAGTGTTAAATCCAAGGAGGAGGCATATAAATTGGTCAGAAAAAGCAGCAAACCTGAGGACTGGGAGAAATTTAGAATTCAGCAGAGGAGGGCAAAGGGTTTAATTAAGAGGGGGAAAATAGAGTGTGAGAAGAAGCTTGCCGGGAACATAAAAACTGACTGCAAAAGCTTCTATAGATATGTGAAGAGAAAAAGATTAGTGAAGACAAACATAGGTCCCTTGCAGTCGGATTCAGGTGAATTTATAATGGGGAACAAAGAAATGGCAGACCAATTGAACAAATACTTTGGTTCTATCTTCATGAAGGAAGACACAAATAACCTTCCGGAAGTACTAGGAGACCGAGGGTCGAGTGAGATGGAGGAACTGAAGGATATCCTTATTATGCGATAAATTGTGTTAGGGAAATTGATGGCATTGAAGGCCGATAAATCCCCGGGGCCTGATAGTCTGCATCCCAGAGCACTTAAGGAAGTGGCCGTAGAAATAGTGGATGCATTGGTGATCATTTTCCAACAGTCTATCGACTCTGGATCAGTTCCTATGGACCAGAGGGTAGCTAATGTAACACCACTTTTTAAAAAGGGAGGGAGAGTGAAAGCGGGTAATTATAAACTGGTTAGCCTGACATCAGTAGTGGGGAAAATGTTGGAATCAATTATTAAGGATGAAATAGCAGCGCATTTGGAAAGCAGTGACAGGATCGGTCCAAGTCAGCATGGATTTATGAAAGGGAAATCATGCTTGACAAATCTTCTGGAATTTTTTGAGGATGTAACTAATAGAGTGGACAAGGGAGAACCAGTGGATGTGGTGTATTTGGACTTTCAAAAGGCTTTTGACAAGGACGCACACAAGAGATTGGTGTGCAAAATCAAAGCACATGGTATTGGGGGTAATATACTGACGTGGATAGAGAACTGGTTGGCAGACAGGAAGCAGAGAGTCGGGATAAATGTGTCTTTTTCAGAATGGTAGGCAGTGATCAGTGGAGTGCCGCAAGGCTCACTGCTGGGACCCCAGCTCTTTACAATATACATCAATGATTTAGATGAAGGGATTGAGTGTAATATCTCCAAGTTTGCAGATGACATTAGACTGTGTGGCGGTGTGAACTGTGAGGGGGATGCTAAGAGGCTGCAGGGTGACTTGGACAGGTTAGGTGAGTGGGCAAATGCATGGCAGATGCAATATAACATGGATAAATGTGAGGCTATCCTCTTTGGGGGCAAAAACGTGAAAACGTGAAGGGATATGGAGAGAACACAGGAAAAGGATACTGAGGGAATGATCAGCCATGATCTTATTGAATGGTAGTGCAGACTCGAAGGGCCGAATGGTCTACTCCTGCACCTATTTTCTATGTTTCTATGTTTCTATTGTGGCCAGGTCTTGCTGCATGCGGGTATGGAGGGTTTCTTCATCCCATCAAATGGAACTAAACACTGTGCAATCATCAGTGAACAGCACAACTTCTGATCTTTATACTGATGCTGATAGACCTTTGGGTATTTCCTGAAGTTTGTTTTTATACCAGCGGGTCCGTTGATTTGTGTTCAAGTAATACCTTTAAACGCAGCTGGATTGGAATCTGTTATGGAGATATTAACAGCACTGCTAGATTTTATTTCAAGGGAGTTTTGTGAAGGAGCTTGATGCTCCCTAAAGTATGGAGTAGGAAGGAAAGCCATGATAGAATAAACACACTAATGCCTCTGACAGAGTGAGTCGAATGTTCTTTTCTCATTTCAGGCTTTCTTATATACTTAAATGGCTCAAAATATAACACACAAGTAGGACCTGAAATTAGAAATTATGGAACAAGTCCATTTGGCTCATCCAGCCTATTCCTCCTCAAACTGTCTTTGAAATCCATTTTAATCCATTCCATTAAGAACTCCACATTTCATATACCAAGGAAAGTTTCTGCATAGTTTGTTTCTTATGTCCAAAAAATTAAAATAAAAAAACTCCAGAATGCCCCTGCTAACTGAACAGCCTTCACTAACTGGTATCCTTGGGCACGGCAGTTCCAAGGCCCCAGTACTCAAAGAACCCTTGTGCTCCACACATCATTTGATTGCCTCTGTCTATACTTATCCTTATGAAACCTCAATATCATGACACATGGGAGGGTTTCTTCATAGAGACTTGTTTTGAAGAGAGCTTGTGGATAATTAGGAAACCCATCACTCACCTCCTGGCATCTCTGTCAGCTCATTCAGTGGTGGGACATTATCCAAGGTGTTGGCATACTTTTTTGCGGCCTGGCGCTGGGCATAACGTGCTTCGATCTCCTTCTTTGTCCTGGGTATTCGGCATTTGAAGATGCAGCACAGTACGATTACTGGAAAGAAACAGAAAGATCGCATGACATTCTGGACAAAGCAACTTGGTGATCCTCATGTGGTAGTAGTCTTGCCTCTGAGTCAGAAGATCATGGATTTCAAGCCCCACTCCAGAGACAAGCACAAAATCTAAACTGACGCTCCAGTGCAGTACTGAGGGAGTGCTGCACTGTTGGAAGTGCTGTATTAAACCGAGGCCCCATCGGCCCTCTCAGGTGGACATAAAAAAAACCCATGGCATTATTTAGTAGAAGAGCAGGGGAGTTCTTTAATACATATCCCTCAACCAACGTCACTAAAAAAGATTATCGGGTCATTATCACATTGCTATTTGTGGGATAGAAACATAGAAACATAGAAAATAGGTGCAGGAGCAGGCCATTCAGCCCTTCTAGCCTGCACCGCCATTCAATGAGTTCATGGCTGAACATGAAACTTCAGTACCCCCTTCCTGCTTTCTCGCCATAACCCTTGATCCCCCGAGTAGTAAGGACTTCATCTAACTCCCTTTTGAATATATTTAGTGAATTGGCCTCAACTACTTTCTGTGGTAGAGAATTCCACAGGTTCACCACTCTCTGGGTGAAGAAGTTTCTCCTCATCTCGGTCCTAAATGGCTTACCCCTTATCCTCAGACTGTGACCCCTGGTTCTGGACCTCCCCAACATTGGGAACATTCTTTCTGCATCTAACCTGTCTAAACCCGTCAGAATTTTAAACGTTTCTATGAGGTCCCCTCTCATTCTTCTGAACTCCAGTGAATACAAGCCCAATTGATCCAATCTTTCTTGATAGGTCAGTCCCGCCATCCCGGGAATCAGTCTGGTGAACCTTCGCTGCACTCCCTCAATAGCAAGAATGTCCTTCCTCAAGTTAGGAGACCAAAACTGTACACAATACTCCAGGTGTGGCCTCACCAAGGCCCTGTACAACTGTAGCAACACCTCCCTGCCCCTGTATTCAAATCCCCTCGCTATGAAGGCCAACATGCCATTTGCTTTCTTAACCGCCTGCTGTACCTGCATGCCAACCTTCAATGACTGATGTACCATGACACCCAGGTCTCGTTGCACCTTCCCTTTTCCTAATCTGTCACCATTCAGATAATAGTCTGTCTCTCTGTTTTTACCACCAAAGTGGATAACCTCACATTTATCCACATTATACTTCATCTGCCATGCATTTGCCCACTCACCTAACCTATCCAAGTCACTCTGCAGCCTAATAGCATCCTCCTCGCAGCTCACACTGCCACCCAACTTAGTATCATCCGCAAATTTGGAGATACTGCATTTAATCCCCTCGTCTAAATCATTAATGTACAATGTAAACAGCTGGGGCCCCAGCACAGAACCTTGCGGCACTCCACTAGTCACTGCCTGCCATTCTGAAAAGTACCCGTTTACTCCTACTCTTTGCTTCCTGTCTGACAACCAGTTCTCAATCCACGTCAGCACACTACCCCCAATCCCATGTGCTTTAACTTTGCACATTAATCTCTTGTGTGGGACCTTGTCGAAAGCCTTCTGAAAGTCCAAATATACCACATCAACTGGTTCTCCTTTGTCCACTTTACTGGAAACATCCTCAAAAAATTCCAGAAGATTTGTCAAGCATGATTTCCCTTTCACAAATCCATGCTGACTTCGACCTATCATGTCACCATTTTCCAGATGCACTGCTATGACATCCTTAATAATTGATTCCATCATTTTACCCACTACTGAGGTCAGGCTGACCGGTCTATAATTCCCTGTTTTCTCTCTCCCTCCTTTTTTAAAAAGTGGGGTTACATTGGCTACCCTCCACTCCATAGGAACTGATCCAGAGTCAATGGAATGTTGGAAAATGACTGTCAATGCATCCGCTATTTCCAAGGCCACCTCCTTAAGTACTCTAGGATGCAGGCCATCAGGCCCTGGGGATTTATCGGCCTTCAATCCCATCAATTTCCCCAACACAATTTCCCGACTAATAAAGATTTCCCTCAGTTCCTCTTCCTTACTAGACCCTCTGACCCCTTTTATATCCGGAAGGTTGTTTGTATCCTCCTTAGTGAATACCGAACCAAAGTACTTGTTCAATTGATCCGCCATTTCTTTGTTCCCCGTTATGACTTCCCCTGATTCTGACTGCAGGGGACCTACGTTTGTCTTCACCAACCTTTTTCTCTTTACATACCTATAGAAACTTTTGCAATCCGCCTTAATGTTCCCTGCAAGCTTCTTCTCGTACTCCATTTTCCCTGTCCTAATCAAACCCTTTGTCCTCCTCTGCTGAGTTCTAAATTTCTCCCAGTCCCCAGGTTCGCTGCTATTTCTGGCCAATTTGTATGCCACTTCCTTGGCTTTAATACTATCCCTGATTTCCCTAGATAGCCACGGTTGAGCCACCTTCCCCTTTTTATTTTTACGCCAGACAGGAATGTACAATTGTTGTACTTCATCCATGCGGTCTCTAAATGTCTGCCATTGCCCATCCACAGTCAACCCCCTAAGTATCATTCGCCAATCTATCCTAGCCAATTCACGCCTCATACCTTCAAAGTTACCCTTCTTTAAGTTCTGGACCATGGTCTCTGAAATTACTGTTTCATTCTCCATCCTAATGCAGAATTCCACCATATTATGGTCACTCTTCCCCAAGGGGCCTCGCACAATGAGATTGCTAATTAATCCTCTCTCATTACACAACACCCAGTCTAAGATGGCCTCCCCCCTAGTTGGTTCCTCAACATATTGGTCTAGAAAACCATCCCTTATGCACTCCAGGAAATCCTCCTCCACCGTATTGCTTCCAGTTTGGCTAGCCCAATCTATGTGCATATTAAAGTCACCCATTATAACTGCTACACCTTTATTGCATGCACCCCTAATTTCCTGTTTGATGCCCTCCCCAACATCCCTACTACTGTTTGGAGGTCTGTACACAACTCCTACTAACGTTTTTTGCCCTTTGGTGTTCTGCAGCTCTACCCATATAGATTCCACATCATCCAAGCTAATGTCTTTCCTAACTATTGCATTAATCTCCTCTTTAACCAGCAATGCTACCCCACCTCCTTTTCCTTTTATTCTATCCTTCCTGAATGTTGAATACCCCTGAATGTTGAGTTCCCAGCCCTGATCATCCTGGAGCCACGTCTCCGTAATCCCAATCACATCATATTTGTTAACATCTATTTGCACAATTAATTCATCCACCTTATTGCGGATACTCCTTGCATTAAGACACAAAGCCTTCAGGCTTGTTTTATTAACACCCTTTGTCCTTTTAGAATTTTGCTGTACAGTGGCCCTTTTTGTTCTTTGCCTTGGATTTCTCTGCCCTACACTTTTCCTCATCTCCTTTCTGTCTTTTGCTTTTGGCTCCTTTTTGTTTCCCTCTGTCTCCCTGCATTGGTTCCCATCCCCCTGCCATATTAGTTTAAATCCTCCCCAACAGCACTAGCAAACACTCCCCCTAGGACATTGGTTCCAGTCCTGCCCAGGTGCAGACCGTCCGGTTTGTACTGGTCCCACCTCCCCCAGAACCGGTCCCAATGCCCCAGGAATTTGAATCCCTCCCTGCTGCACCACTGCTCAAGCCACGTATTCATCTGCGCTATCCTGCGATTCCTACTCTGCTTTGCGCAAATTGGCTGCCACGTTTTCTAGATTACAACAGTGACGATACTTCGAAAGTACTCCAGGGACTTGAGCACAAAAAATCCAGTGCAGTGCTGAGGGAGTGCTGCACTGTTGGAGGTGTCATCTTTCGGATGAAACATTAAACCGTCTGCTCTCTCAAATGGATTATAAGATCCCATGGCACTATTTTGAAGAAAAGCAGAGGAGTTATCCCTGGTGTCCTGGTCAATATTTATCCCTCATTCAACATAAGAAACAAACAGATTATCTAGTCATTATCACTGTTGTGTATGCATGCCTGTTTACTGTGTGATGTCTGTAACACTGTATGCAACATTGAATGTACCCTTGTACTGTACACACCTTACCGGTACACTAGAGGGTGCTGTTGCTGGAGACCCAGGGGTTGCCGACACACGGCAGGTAACCCAGTATAAAAAGGAACACACAGCTTGTTGTCAGCACTCAGAAGCTGCTAATAAAAGACTGCAGGTCTGCACAGTTAAAGCACCATACCCTGCCTTGTGGAGTCATTACTAAAGGTGCCTACATACACAACAATCACATTGCTGTTTGTGGGGGAGCTTGCTTGTGCGCAAATTGGCTGCCGGGTTTCCTACATTACAACAGTGACTACACTCCAAAAGTACTTAATTGGCTGTAAAACGCTTTGAGATGTCCATTGGTCGTGAAAGGCTCTATATAAATCCACGTCTTTCTTTCTCTTTTCACTTCATTGGCTATAAATCACTTTGGGGCTTCCTGAGGCTGTGAGGCTGACTTGGAGATATATCGCCATTCCTTCATCGTCGCTGGGTCAAAATACTGGAACTCCCTCCCTAACAGCACTGTGGGAGTATCTTCACCACAAGGACTGCAGCAGTTCAGGAAGGCAGCTTACAACGAATAAAAGAAATAAAATAAATGCAAGTCTTTCTTCTTTCTTTCTTTGTTACAGCAGAGTAGGAGTTACCAAAGTCTTGTACTTCCCATAGAAACATAGAAACATAGAAAATAGGTGCAGGAGCAGGCCATTCAGCCCTTCTAGCCTGCACCGCCATTCAATGAGTTCATGGCTGAACATGAAACTTCAGTACCCCCTTCCTGCTTTCTCGCCATAACCCTTGATCCCCCGAGTAGTAAGGACTTCATCCCGGAGTGAATTTTCTTCCTTTTGCATTTGGGTGCCAAATAATCACCTCAGAAAGGGTAGAAAGCATTGCACAGCCATGATAGAATCTGATTGACTGAACAAATAAACCTTTCTTGGCAGGACCCTCTTTATGCTTGGTAAAATATTTTAAGCCCCAATTTTAATTGCAACTTTTATTTCCTGCTACCCTTTAGGGCTCCTGAGAGACCTGAGCTCCAACCTCCATTTCCTAAGCCCATGGGAGAGGCAGGTGATGTGCTATCAAATTTCTACCAATGTGTCTCTGGAGTGGACCACTTATAGTCATCCCAGATTAATTGCTCTCTGATTTGTTTCTCCCTCCCTGCAGAAGGTTCCTGTGTCCTGACCAACATTCTTCCCTTAACCAACACCCCCAGAAATTGGTAAATTAATTTCAATATAGATAAGTGTGAGTGGTGCATTTTGGTAGGATGAATAAGGAAGCCACGTACTCCTTGGAAAATAACAGTCTAAATAGGGTAGAGAAGCAAAGCGATCTAGGGGTACAGATACACAAATCACAAAAAGTAGGGACGCAGGTTAATAAGGCCATTAAAATGCAAACAAATCACAAGTTCATTTCTAGAGGGATAGAATTGAAAAGCAGAGAAGTTATGTTAAATTTGCATAGAACCTTGGTTACACCATACTTGGAGTACTATGCACAATACTGGTGTCCATATTATAAAATCCGATCAGAAACGATTGAACGGGGTAGCCGTAGAGAAGATGTTTCCACTTGTGGGGAGACCAAAACTAGGGCCCATAAATATAAGATAGTCACCAATAAATCCAATAGGGAATTCAAGAGCAACTTCTTTACCCAGAGAGTGGTTAGAATGTGGGATTTTCTACCACAAAGAGTAGTTGAGCGAATAGCATAGATACATTTAAGGGGAACCTAGATAAAAACATGAGAGAGAAAGGTTCCGTTGCAAGGAGTAGCTGAAGATGGGTGGAAGGGAGGCTCATGTGGAGCAGAAACACCGACATGGACCAGTTGGGTTGAATAGCGTGTTTCTGTGCTGTACATTCTATGTAATTCTATATAAAACAGATGCCATTGCTATTCGTGGGATCTTGCTCTGTGCCAATTGGTTGCCACTTTTGCTTACATTACAACTGTGACTAAACTTCAAAATTAATTCATCAGCTCTGAAGCACCTTGTGACATCTTGTAAAGCCGGCTCGCGCCCGGCAGCCAGCAAAGAGGCCATCCTGACTGGCGGGTTGGAGGCATCCTTGGGGACAGTCCCTGGCAATTGGGAAGAGGAGCCAGGTCGGCAAACGGGATGGGGATGAAGTCGACAATTGGAATGGGGGAGGTGGGAAGGCTGGCAATCGGGTTCGGGCTGGACAATCAGCTATTGGAAAGGCTTCCTTGAGAATGCTGAAATAGCCACTTAACTTGAGGAGCTGGCGGCTTCTGCCTCCGATTCATTGCCAAGTTTCCCGACTCCTGGGAAACCCGTTAAGCACCAGTTAACGTCAAGCTGAGCTCCCAATTGCACTGTAAGAACCCGATTTAAAAAGGTTAATGAGTGTCACGCCTCTCCATGGTGCGACACTCGGACACCCCGATATCCGCTGCCGTAAAAATGCGCAGCGGGTTGGGGGGGTCGCCTCCTGTGAATTTTTCTCCAACTCTCTCCTGTCTGTTGTGGTAGGAGTTAATATCAAGGCCATAATTGCTACAGAAAAGAATTGGCATCTCCTCGCTCTCACAGAGATTAGGTGAGAAGGAACGGGCTGTACCCAAAATCTTTGCAAGAGTAGAATTATTTTGTTTCTGTAAAAACTGAAGCTTTGAAGAATGTCAGCACAGCTTGACAGACTGTCATTCTGCCTCACTGATTGACCCTGGGGCTAGTTGGTCCCATCAGAGACATAATTGCTGCAGAGAAATAAATCACAGTTGGCAACTCCTTGCTCTCACAGAGATTGGGTGAGAGGAAGTGGACAGTACCCAGGGTCCTCATCACATACATTTGAAGCAAACCAGACCTTATCCAGGTGGCAGGACATTTGGGTCAAATAAGAGCATTCAATGACAGAACTTTGAGTCCTCATCCCCTGGCACAGCAACAAGACTGATCGCAGCAGGGGAACAAGAGCGTGCTAATTGCTGCCTCCCCATCTGTGGCTAGTCTGGGAGTCTGGCATCTAGCACAGGGAGGATTTTAGCATTTTCAAGTTGGGACCACTTCTCAGTAATTCCCATGATTGAAAAGTCATTAAGTTGCTAATAAAAAACATTTTTTCCCTCCTCTGATGTGATTTCATGTTGGCACCGTATCCCTGGGTATAAATAACAAACTGGATGAAAACAAGAATAAATCAAGAATATCCGTCAAGGAAGGATGGAATTGGATTGCAACCAATATTAACTATGCCATTGGGGTGTGCCTTATCTTTGTGTGGGCAGTGACTTTCCCACATAATTCAGCCTTTGAAGGCCCCAGCTTCGACTGAATACTCGTTTTTATCTTTTTTTGCTTTTGCAACAGGCACCGGAGCTTTTGGCTTCAGGAGTAATGCTGAAGCAGACTTGACCTCGGTCTTGATCATTTCAATTGACCCATCACCCACAGCCTTTTGGGGGAGCAAGTCCCAGATTTCCACTACTCTTTTTGTGAAAAACTGCTTCCTCATTTCACTCCTGAATGGCCTGGCTCTAATTTTATGTCATGTCCTCTTGTTCTGCATTCCTTCACCAGAGGAAATAGTATCCGCACCATCGATTCCTTCAATCATTTTAAATACATTGAGTAGATTACCCTTCTAAATTCAAGAGAATACAAGCCAAGTTTATGCAACTTCTCCCTATAATGTAACCCTTTAATCCCTGGTGTCATTCTGGTGAATCTGCGCTGTAACCCTTAAAGGTCAATATATCTTTCCTGAGGTTTGGTGCCCAAAACTGAATGCAGTGCTCCAGATGGGTCTGGAAAGGCTCTGCAGCCAAAACATAATTTTATTGGGTTTGAATTCCAGTCCCCTTGAGATAAAGGCCAGCATTCCATTAACCTGTTTGATTACCTTTTGTACATTTGCACTACCTTTTAGTGGTTTGTGTATATGGACACCTAAATCCCATTTTTCCTCATGTCTTTGGATGACGTTGCCGAGGGGCAGCAAGTAAATGAGGAATAAGAGGAGTCAAAAATAGATCCTGGGGGGTGGGTGGGAAGAGAGGCAATTGCAGGAGATGCTAAGGCTATGACTTTATATGTAAGAGTGGAACCACGTGAGGTAGTTCCACAATGGAGGAAAAGTGTTGGAGGAGGACAGCATAGTCAACTGTGTCAAATATTGAAAAGAACAAAGAAGAACAGTGCACTTTCACAAAGGATGTCCTTTGTCACTTTGATTAGTACCGTTACAGTGCTGTGGTAAGGCAGAAATCTGATTGGTGAGAATCAAACATATCCCAATCTCCATATTGCTACCCTCCTCACAGACTCACCAAGCCATTGTCCACGTGGCCTCCATATCACAACTCTCCTCACAGTCTCCCAAATCACACTATACTCCTGGTTTCTCAGCTCCACTGTCATTCCTGACACATAGCTCCACACCCCTTCCTGTTTCCCTGGCCCAACTGAGCATCCTGACTCCCAGCTCTTCACAAACATCAAACTCATCCACAACTCTTTTCCGATACAAAGTTCCACATTTGCATTATTCCCAGCTTGAACAAGCTTCACTGGCTTGGAGTCTGGACAGAGTAGCTGGAGAGAAACTGTTCCCATTGGCATAAGGGTCGAGAACCAGAGGACACAGACTTAAGCTGATTGGCAAAGGAACCAAAGGTGACATAAGAAAAAACCTTTTTATACAGCGAGTGGTTAGGATCTGAAATGCACTTCCTGAGAGGCAGAGGCAGACTCAATCACAACTTTCAAAAGGGTGATGGATAAGTACCTGAAATAAAAATAATTGCAGCGCTACGGGGAAAGGGTGGGGGAGTGGGACTAGCTGGGATTCTCTTGCAGGGAGCTGGCATGGACTCGACGGGCCGAATGGCCGCCTTCTGTGCTGTAACCATTCTATGATTCTATGATTTGTGTCCTTTGAAGATTGAGATCAATGTTCTCATCCTCACCTTCAGATCTCTCAGCGGTCTCACTCTTCTAACTCGAGGCCTATGTATGTCTCAGAGTGCAACCTGTGCTCTCCTGGCTGGATACTTGTTTGGTTGTTCACCTGCTTTGAGTGCGGGAATCGATTCACTCGGTCATCCAGCCTGCTGGAACACCAGCGAGTTCACATTGGGGAGAGGCCATTCACCTGCTCAGTGTGTAGGAAGGGATTCACTCAGTCATCCAACCTGCTGACACACCAGCGAGTTCACACCGGAGAGAGGCCGTTCACCTGCTCTGAGTATGGGAATCGATTCACTCGGTTATCCAACCTGCTGACACAGCAACGAGTTCACACTGGGAAGAGGCTATTCACTTAGTGTGGCCCAGAAGAGCCAAGGGCCCAGGGGCAGCACGGGCCAGCCCACACTGTGATATGTGTGCGCACTAGGTCCGTGCAACAGAGCTGGTCTCCAGTCGTCTTGGTTAATCCTTGCCACTGGACCAAGACCTAGCTCTGTCAAGCCCATGTGGTGGCTAGTGTGCAACGGCCACCACACGTTAAAAAAATCCACGCACAGGCATCTTCCACCCTTCAAGATGTAGTTCAGGATCTGGAATATTAGGTCCTCCATTGAAACACCTGTGAACTCGTCCCTTTTCGGCGTGGAAGCAAGTCACCTTCGTTTCGAGGGAGTGCCTATGATGATGATGACTTGTTTGGTCCGCACTCTCTGTGAATTACCATCAGAGACACCTCTCTGGTGTCAGCCTTGGCTCAGTGATAACACTCTTGCCTCTGAGTCAGAAGGTTGTGGGTTCAAATCCCACTCCAGAGCCATAAGCACATAAACCTATTGAGGGAGTGCAGCACTGTCATCTTGGGTGAGATATTAAATTGAGGCTCCATCACCCTGTATTACTGGACTAGTAATCCAGAGACCAGGACTAATAATTCAGAGAATGTGAGTTCAAATCCCTACAATGGAAGTTTGCGTATTTAAATTCAGTTTAAAAAAATTGAATCAAAAGTGGGATCAGTAAAAGTGACCATAAAGCTGCTGGATTGAAGGGACCACTGGTCCATTCAAGGACCCCAAACCATTTTTTCTTTTATTCTTGTGGGGGCTAAAAGGAGCAGAAGAGTTCCTCCTAGCTCCACCAAAACACTGCCAACCCACTCCAGGGATTAGCTGTCGCCCACCAAGCCTTATCCGCTGGCTGGCTCAGCAAAGGGACCATGCAACTTAGCCCTCCAGCTTAACACCCACAGCACACCAGCTGCATTCAAATGAGACATGAACCCAAAAATGGTTCGAGCCTCCCAGTGTCATCTTCAGGAGGTCGGCACTTCATGCTCAATTTTGGGCGGAGGTTGAAAATTTCCCCTACCCCCCCAATGGATCTCTGTTCTTATTTTTCCATTTGCCCAAAGAGCAGGCGTTGGCTGTTGCTCAGTGGGTAGCACTCTCACCTCTCAGTCAGGAGGTTGTGGGTTCAAGTCCCACTCCAGAGACCTGAGCACATTATCGAGGCTGACACTCCAGTGCAGTACTGATGGAGCACTACACTGTCAGAGGTGTTGACTTTCAGCTAGACTGTTAAAAATCGAGGCCCTGTCTACCCTCTCAGGTGGACGTAAAAAAATCCTATGGCACTATTTGAAGAAGAGCAGGGGGGTTGTCCCCAGTGTCCTGGCCAATATTTATCCTTCAACCAACATTAGTAAAACAGATTATCTGTCATTTTCTCATTACTGTTTGTGGGTCCTTGCTGTATGCAAATTGGCTGCCACATTTCCCTACATTACAACAGTGACTACACTTCAAAAATACTTCATTGATTGTAAAGCACTTTGGGATGTCCAGAGGTTGTGAAAGGGATCATATTAGTGCAAGATCTTTCTTCCCCTAGTTTCCCAATCTAAGTATCTATCTTTTCACTACTTAGTTTTATGGTCCCACTCGAGCTTCTTCATTAAGAATATTATGGGCTAGAACTCCAGACCCATTGCCCAATCTCGACTGACACTCCAGTGCAGTACTGAGGGAGTGCTGCACTGTCAGAAATGACCTCTGTTGGATGAGACATTAAGCTGTGAACCTGTGTTCAGATGGAGGATAAAGATCCCATGGAACTATTCGAAGTAGAGCATGGAGTTCTCCTGGGCATCATCCTCCCCCGCCCCGAAACAAAAACCACAGCTTATCTGGTCAATCGTCTCATTACTGATTGTGGGATGTCGCTGGCTCAGAAGGACTATCACATTTGGTAAAAACTATTCAGTTTAGGATGATTTGATGGCATGGTCATGAATGCTAGTACTTTCTTATTTCTTCAAGTATTCTAGAAGTTATAACACTGCGTAATTTAGCACACTCCCTCCATTGATCCATTCGGTGCCAGGAACCTCCACTTGAATATATATTCGTCGGTCATATATCCTGGTTTGACTTTCTCGCATTCAACTGTTGTTTTCCCAGGATTTCTGCAGCTCTTCCATCAAAGTTATGGTGGAGATGCAGGGCAATCCCCAGAGGAATTCAACCTCAGTGTTTCCTGCATGAAATAAATGTCTCAGAGCACTTAACATGGACACTGAGCAGGATGCAAAGTTTGATTTGAAAGGGGGTAGGGGAAGACATTTTGTGATCTGAGGCAAGGTCAAAGAGAATAGTTTCTAGGAAGGGAAGGGAGACAGAGAGTGAGGAAAAATGACTTGGATGAAAATTCTGGAAGATAGTACCATCCAATTTTGGATGGGAGAGTGGGGAATAAACAGTAATTCAGTGTCAGGGGAATGGAACCAACTTTCATGAACTTAAATCCAGTGCGTCATTCAGATAGGGCAGGGCAACACCTCACGGGGAGTTTTGGAAGTAGCAATAAGGATCGCAAAATCGATTTGCTACATTAGTTTATTCTGAGTACCCGTTGCACCTGATATGAAGGAAATCTTAACTCTATTTTTATTGTATCATGTGACTACCAGGATGGTAGAAGGCGAACACGATGAACCTTGTTCTTTCTTCGTCTAGCAGTTCCGATTTACCGAAGTCCGAATCTTTTTTCCGTGGCTGCAAAATTCCGGAGCGCCCCGTTTGGGGGCAGTAACCCTCGCCAGGCGGGACTTCCTGTGCCCAGCACAGAAGTCCCGCCCCATGACCTAAATTGGGGTCACCACCTATGAGAGGAAGTGGAGCACAATGCCGGGTGCTGCACTTCCTCTCGGGGCGCGCTTAACACCGAAACGGAGTGCCAGGTGCACGATTGCCGCATGGACCCTGCAAAATCGGCAGAGAAAGGCCCAACTGGTAAGTCGGCAAAAAGAAAGGCGACAGCTTGCACCGCCCCTTTAAATTTCACCCCACGAGCTGAATGCGCCCTGGTTCGTGACCCGCGAGGCTGCCGCTGACATTACCCACCTCATGGGATGCTGCCCAATCTCTGCCGCGGGGCAAAAATAGCCCGCTGCTCACAGCAATGATGTTATCGCCGGAGGTGCAGCAGCCCGGGGCGCGGCGCTACCAGCGGGGGTGCGGCGCTAGCGGTTTCACACCTCCGCTATCTCCCGCGCAGTTTTGCGGGAGCGTGTAGCACCTCCCCTCCCCCCACACCCTGCCTGGGGCAAAAACACTTTCGCTCCCCATTAACACCCTCCAGAGGCACTAACGGAAGGCGCACTACAGACCAAATTCGGCCCGACATGTTTAACATAGCAACAGAGGAATTGCTGCATGCAAATAGGCCAAGGTCGATCTAGTTCACCTTCTACCATATTGGTAGTCGAATGTTACAACAACAATGGAGTTGTTGACGAATAATCACAATCAATCTCTATCAATTAGTCTACAATTAGACCCAGACATAAGGCGAGAAAACCCCCCAGTAGTGGAGAGCTTTGGGAACCACAGGTCCAAATTTAAGACAAAAATGGACAATTTCTTAAATGATAAGGGGATAAGGGGTTATGGGGAATGGGCGGGGAAGTGGAGCTGAGTCCATGATCAGATCAGCCATGAGCTTATTGAATGGCGGAGCAGGCTCGAGGGGCCGCATGGCCTCCGCCTGTTCCTATTTCTTATGTACTTATGTTCTTATAAAGTCACCTGCTCCTCACACGCATGCTATACTTACCATATATAATGGCTCAAATTGCTCATATACTATAACCCAAAATATTATTTTCTGAAAGAAATGTCTCTAATTTGCATTTGAATGAATCAATACAATCTCCTTCCACCCTTTCACTAGGGAGCCTGTTCCTTGGATTGACCAGTCATTTACTGAAATATTATTTCCACAGATCATTTTTGAATGTACCTCAAACAAATAGCGCCCCGTTTCAATTTGTCCATTAGTAAAACAGGCTGCCGATTCGCTATTGCCCATTTACAGCCTCAAAGCCAAGAGTTGAATCAGTGGAGATAAGGTAAGTGAGTGGGCAAAAAATTGGCAGATGTTGTATGTAGAATTTACCAATATCTCGCAAAGATTCCAGATACCTTTCCCCTACAGAGGAGAAAAATCCCTTTCTGGGCTTTTAAAATGAGTCTAAAGGGGCAGACGAAGCCTGCGGGGGATAAAAGGGGATGCATTCATGGAGACCCCCCCCCCCCCAGTGTTTGGACTCATAGGAAAGGGAATTCAAAATGGACCTAAATTACAGAAACTTGAGATCCCCTAAACATCTATGGGAAGGAGCATATCAATTTTAAGATTCTACAACATTTTGGCTGCAAAAAAAGAGTTACCAAATACAAGAGGTGGGGCCAAATTTGTGCATTAAGGACCTCAGGCTATGCACCCTCTAAGAGATAATCGAATTACCCAATCAAGCACAATGGAAATCATGGTCAAGAAACTGGACAATCCTAAAACAATGCAAAACCAGTGGTAGCACATTCTCACACCCTAATCGAGTTACTGCTGACAAAGGAGACATTTGAAAATCAATGGACAGAACAGTGTAAACAGAGCCCAAGAGATTTGATGGGAGATAACGGAGCCTTTTTTTGGGATATATCTATCCCCCAGTTTTACAAGGAAAGACTAGCAGAACACAGACTGTAACTCGCACAGACTTGAACACAGATAGAAACAAGCAGCTGGAGCTGGGGAGTGAAGAAATGGAGTAGTGAAGGAAACTACAAGAAATCGTCAAGGACTGACCGAGCACGAGGCGCACAAAATGGAAGGTTGTCAGGAACCAAATTGACAATCACTCTACAATCTACTTCTGAACGACCCAACAGGAGAGAAATTACCAAAAAGGACTAACTAAAACTATTCCTAACCAAAGAAAGTGGGTATTTACCTCATACATCCAAAACGCAATTTACCGCATCAACGGACGCACCCCAACCGAAGACTACGCAGTCTGAATTCCTCTCCTCCGTCCAGGGTACGGCTTGCCTAGAAGGCCAAGTGCAGCGAACCCCGAAACCGTGATTCACCGGCAACTGTCTAAAGGGATTGGTGAGCATAGCCTCTGAACCCTGAGAGCTATAACTTAGTTAGGGGAATTGGGATAACTTGTGTAAATGTATCTGCATTCTCCTCTTTACCCCATTTAGAGTTTAAGCTGTATTCTTTTCCCCACAGGCTGTAATTTGACATTTTATTCAATGTGTTGTACCCCTCAGTGTGTATTGGTCTGTGTGTGTTATTAAAGGTGTGCCTTTTACTTCTTTTTAAACACAATAAAGCCATACCTGCTTCCTACCTTGAAACCGATTGTCTGTCCAAGTCTGTCACAGTCCCTTCATAATTCCAGTGTCTAGAACCAAGGGTGTGGGAGCGATTCGGAACCGCTCATATAAGGTCAGAAGGGAAAGCTGACCCCCTGCAAACCACCCCTTACATAATGGCGACCCAGATGGGACACTGGTACAAGGGACGTGATAAGAGAGAGACTGATTTCAGGAAAAGAAGCAAAATGGAAGAGGGGATTTACTCGTATGTGTTTAGGAGGGTAAATGTGGCTAAGGAGTGGGTACTTGATCAATGTATGCTGAGCATCCAGAAGATGCTGCAGCTCAATGGACCGAGAGCAAGGACCATAAAAAGTCGATAGAGAAGGCCATTTATCGAATTTGTCTTGAGCAACAGATCCGGCTTCTAGATGAGGAGAATGAGAAATTAAAGTGGGTATTGAGACAGGCAGAAGAGAGGTCCAGCACAAGGGCCACAATCTGGGAAAGGCTGTGGACAGAGGTGGGACAGTTAAAGGAAAGTAGAGAGCTCACTAAAGAAAGTTACAAAACCCAACTGGACCTTTTACAGTGTCAGATTATTGAAACCAAGAATAGCGAACTGGCATTGCGGGAAGAGAATTCCTGCCTCGCCAAGCAAGTTAAAGAGTACGGGGAGAGGGTGAGAGACATTCAGGTAGCCTATAAGGTAGCCAGTACCAGGGAATTTGAGGCAGAAGACCACGGCCCCTGCCAGCAGCAGATTCAAGGTTTGAACCTTGCTCTATCCCGGGCTAAAGGCATGGTGTACCTGATAAACCTGGGTTTAGCCCAGGAACACCTGGCTGGGCAAGGAGAAACCCCTCAGTCACCGCCTGCAGCTCCCAGGAATGGCCCGGGGCAGCAGAGGTGTCAGCCAGAGTGCGGGGCAGGCAAGGATTGAGAATTACCAACACCGGCAGCCCCGGGTTTTAACTCGGCTTGGCAGCAGGGGGAAGAGGCGAGCCAATACAAGAAGGGCCGGAACCAGGGCCAATGCACCCAGTCCGGCAGCAGAAGTTTGGCCCGCCTGATGCCAATGGGGCAGCAGGACCCCTAGAAAGCAACTTCGTCATCCCCCATGATATCCAAAAACTGAGGGCTATGATAGGCCACCTAAGTAAGCTCACCCAACAGGGGGATCTCTCGGTACACTTCCTGGAAGTGGAACACACAGGGGATATTAACGGATGCGATGATTCAGAGCAGGCTAAGCTGTTGCTTTTCTTGCTAGACACCAAGCTGTGCCATTCCCTCTCTGCAGACAGCAGAAAGGGGCGAAACACGTACGCTACACGTACGCTAAGGAGGAGGTTCTAGAGGCCATGGGTATGAACAACGGGAGTCCTTTCTCCCGAGCGGAGAAAACAGTGCAGCTCTATGGGGAGACTCCACAGGCTTTCGCCGACAGGTTGTGGCCAGTCCACGAAAGGGCCTGTTGTGGAGTTCTTGACCGGGCCTACCTGAACCCTAACAAGCTGGCTCGCTGGCTCCGCAGCCTGGTGGCAAACAGCTTACCTGGAGTAAAGGCAAAAGCCAAGGTCTGGTTCGATCCAAGAGATCCCAGAACCACCGAGGAGACAGTGGTCAGACAATTGACCCTGGCTTACCGGAACGGTAGAGGGACAGAGGAGCCCTCCTCTAAAGGGAAGGTCCATGAGATTAAACCCAGCCAAGGCAAGAGAGAGTGGCATCAGGAAGGTGGGAACCCTCCCCACAAAGGGGACGAGTGTTTTGGGTGTGGAAAAAGTGGGCACTGGAGGAAGGACTGTAGGAACCCCTGGAAAGAGACTAAGGGAAAGGCCATTTCAGCCCCAGCCCGTAAGGCCGGGTCAGGAACATCCGACTCATATGAGACACTCGTAGCCGCCCTACAGACACTCATAAACGGACAGGGAATGGTAGCCATCGCAACCGGTCCAGTACCCTCTGCTCCAACCCACCCAAATGCATGACTAGAGCCAGCGCAGCCTGTGTACCTGTGTTCCCTCGAGTACGATGTCTGGAAGAGACCGTGCGTTACGATGGAGGTGGAGAAAGTGAAAGGGACCTACCTGCTAGATACTGGTGCTTCCAGCACCCTTGTATATGCAGATAACCCCGCTACCTCACCTCTATCGAATGGGGTCACATACAGTCTAGTGGGGTTCACAGGCAATGAGCAAACTGGTTCGTTTTCCATCCCGTTCACCATTCAGCTAGGGACACTCAAAACCAAATGGAAGTGTGTCCTGATGAAATGGGAGCAGAAGGGAAAAGGGATCCTGGGGGCTGATTTTATCATTAGCCACCAGATCCTAGTGGATCTCAGGAGCCACTGTCTATGGGGAGCCATAGTGACTGACAGGGAAGGTGAGGTGGCGGTGATCCCAGAAAAAGGGCCCAAGGGAACATTGTGTATCGTGAAGCCAAAGGAGGGTTACGACTTGGAATTGCTGGTCAGTAACACCCCAGTGGAGTACCAGGCATATGTACGGGCACACCTTGCAGCATTCGCCACCCACAAACATGACTGTGGTAGGATAACGGGGGTGGAAGTTAGTCTCGTAGGGGACCCCATGACCCGACCACAAAAGCAATATAACTTCCCCAGGGAGGCAGAGGCAGACCTGACAATGGCGCTGAGATCACTGGTAGAGCAAGGGGTGTTAAGACCGATAGCAACCCATGTGAACTCTCCACTGTGGCCGGTTAAGAAACCGGACAACTCATGGAGAGCCACCATAGACTATCGAGTACTAAATAAGAATATCCCTGCCTGTGCACCCACTGTAGCAGCCACAGCGGATCTCATAGGGAGTATTCCAGCATCCGCGACCACTTTCACGGTGCTGGATATTTCAAATGGGTTCTGGTCCATTCCTTTAAAACGGGAGGACCAGTACAAGTTCGCCTTTACCTTTAAGGGCCAACAATACACGTGGAACTGTCTTCCCCAAGGCTTCCACAATAGTCCCAGCATTTTTCACCAATGCATGGCGAACTGTTTAAAGGGCTTTAGCAGACCCCAGCAGTTGGTGCAGTATGTGGATGACCTGCTCCTGTTCACCGATCATGGGGAGGAGCATGGCCCACTGCTGGCTGAGCTGCTGGAGCTGCTAAAAGAAGGAGGGTTTAAAGTAAACCCCAAGAAGGCACAGATCGGCCAGAAGTCAAATTCCTGGGGCTGACTGTGCGCGCTGGGGAAAGGGCCATAGACAAGGCTAGAAGGGAGGCAGTACAGGAGTTACCGGCCCCCAACACAGTGACAGGGGTAAGGTCCTTTCTAGGGCTCACCGGGTACTGCAGGATTATGCAGCCACCGCAGCCCCTCTGCTCAGGCTCCTACAGAAGGGTGTAGAGTGGGACTGGGATGAGGGTTGCGAGGCAGCATTTAATCAGCTCAAGAAGGACTTGCAGACCGCACCAGTCTTGGGAGCGATAGATGTAAGAAAGGAGTTTTTCCTGGAGGTGGCAGCCAGCGGGGACAGTTTGAGCTCAGTGCTGCTTCAAGAGCGGCACGGCCAGCTGAGGCCGGTGGTTTACTCCTCCAGGATCCTCACAGATGTGGAGAAGGGGTACTCCAACTGTGAGAGACACCTCCTAGCCACACATTGGGCAGTGAAAAGATCCTTGATCTTCACGGGAGGGACTCCTCTAACACTCCTAACCCACCACATACCTACTCAGATGCTCCTAGATGGGAGGATTAAGGACAGGACGGTGAGCAGTGCCCGCATTGCTCGCTGGACCCTGCTCCTCTCCCAGATGGACCTCAGAGTAGAAGGCCCCCGTGAGCCAAGGCTCGCAGCCAACCTAATCTACCCAGGGAAAACCCACAGGTGCTCCATAGAAGGGGTATGGGAGGTGAACATTGGCCTTCGGGTGGGGTTACACCCTACAGGCCGGGACATCTACGTGGATGGGTCCAGCACGGTATCTGCTGGCGAATGACTCACTGGGTGCAGAGTCTATGACCCAAGGGCAGGTATTGCCCTGGCAATCAAGCTCCCCAGCACCATGAGCGCCCAGCATGCTGAACTGTCTGCCATAATGTACGTGGTGACACACCCCGAGGAATTCCCTACCCCGTACACGATTTGCTCGGACAGTATGTTCACCTGCAATTCATGTATGGAGTACCTGGCTATCTGGTCCCGTCGCGGATACACGTCCGCTGACGGGAGACCCCTGGCAATCAAGCCCCTGCTGGAGAAAATCATGACAGCGGTGGGGGAAGAAGGAAAGGTCTACATACATAAGGTGAAGGCCCATTCAAAAACTGAACACCGTGCAGAGGGAAACCAACAGGCTGACAATCTGGCCAAAGAAGGTGCCTGCACGGGAAAGTTCTGGGACCCCTATGACACCGGCCTGATAGCAGCGGTCAAGAATAAGAACAGGGCAGCAGAGAGTACAGGGATAGCTTTGGCCCCGGACTTAAAAACAGTTCAGGCACAGGACCCAGTCCTGAAAGCTGTCCTGAACGCGCTAGCTAGAGGAGAGAGAGTAGAAGGTCCGTACGGCACAGCAGCCATTACCGTTAAGGAAGGCATGCTGTTTAAAGAGGGACAATGGATCGTGCCATAGCAGCACCAGAGGGAATTCCTAAAACTGGCCCATGAGGGTCCAGGAGCAGGGCACCCCGGGCCTGAGACCACCTGGCAACAGGTGGAACAGGCAGGATGGTGGCCAGGACTCAGGGAGGACGTCCGCGAGTTCTGTGCGAACTGCCTGGTGTGTGCTGCGAACAACCCTGACCCCCAGAAAAGGAAGGTGTCCCTAGGACACGTCAGGAGGGTAGAGGGACCATGGCAGTCAATCCAAATTGACTACATCGGGCCCCTACCCACTGCCCAGGGAGGCTACAAATACTGCCTTGTCCTGGTGGACGTGTTCTCAAAATGGGTTGAAGCCTTCCCCTGCCGAACAGCCACCGCACTAGGGACAGCTAAGATTCTAGTGAGGGAAGTGTTCTCCCGGTGGGGACTCCCACATTATGTGGAATCGGACCAGGGGAGCCATTTCACCGGGCAGGTAATGCAGGCAACCCTTAAGGTGCTCGGCATTGAGGGGAAATGGCACGTTGCCCACAATCCACAGTCATCGGGTATTGTGGAGCGTTTAAACCGCACCATTAAAGAAAGGCTGCGGAAGGAAATGGGAGACTCACCCCAAAAGTGGGTGGAGGTCTTACCGTTGGTCCTAATGGGGATCCGAGCCAGCCAGTCAAAGAGCACCGGGTATTCCCCATACGAAACCATGACTGGCCGGATCATGCGGACCCCCATCCATGTCCTAGCCCCGGTGCTCACAGAAGGTCAGCTCAGAGAGGTGAACCGGGACCGGTTTGTCAGGAACCTGTTTGAACACCTTAAACAGATTCACTGGCAGGCTGCTAGTAACATGGGCAGACAGCATCAGAGTAACCGACTGCTGCTAGAACCCAGCAAACACCACGAATGGGAGATAGGGGACCAGGTCATGGTGAGGAACTATGCTCGGGTCGGGGTTTTTGAAGCATTATATATGGGGCCATACAGCATTGTGGACAAGGCAAGCCCGATGGTCTATGCCATAAAGCTGCCCCGCCGTACTAAGTGGTTCCACATCAACCAGTGCAAGCTGTACTACCCAGGGTCAGCCAAGCACAGAGGGCAGCCGGGAGGGGTGAACCGTCCTCAGGACAGGGACCCTCCGTTGGCCGCCCCCGATGGTGGAGGGCCCACAGGGAATGTGGCAGGCTCAGAAACCGTGCCTATAGGGGCGGTGAATTGCAGTACTGGAGGGGCTATCCCACCCATCGTTTGGATTCGGACGCACCCCCAGTAACCCAAGCCCTGAGAAGGACCCTCCGTACACCACGGCCAAAGATACCGTGGTCACCGGCATCTGAGCCTCAGCGATTCTACCCTAGGGGAAGGGCAGCCCGACAGGAAAGGCTGAAGGTCAGAAGTACAGAGGCCGCTCAGAGTAGGGATCACCAGCCAGCCGCCTCCAGCGGTGAGGGTCTCAATGGAGCAGTAGCAACGAGCTGTCCCAGAGACAAGGGTCTCCAGCTCACCGGCTGCGGGGAAACCCTAGCATCCAGGCGGCTATCAGGCCGCACAAGGCATGGGCCTGACAGGGATTAACCAGGCCACCCGGAGACGGGTGGCGGTTGTACATAGCTCTAATTTTAGTTTAAGGCAGCTGACTGCACCATTTTATATTTTAAGGCTTAGTTTAGAATTAAGGGTAATAGTGCAGTAATGTTTAAGTGATTGTTTTGAGTTTGTCTTGTGTGTCAGCCAGCCTGAGAGCAGTTCTCAAGGACAGGATCCAGACATTACCTGGTGATGGACAAACCTCAGGAGACCAATTGATGTTGTTTAATTTTAATCTAGGTTTTTTTCCTTCTGTAATGTGGTTGTACGTTGCCTATATGCTGGTGAATATAATGTAACTAAAATGAAATGAGCACATGCTGAAATGCAATTGTAGTGATTGAACCCCCTCCAAGCTGGGAGGGTATAAATGTAAAAAGTTTGTGCCTGTAAAGGGAAAAGTGTGCATCTATGGTGATGTTGCATAAGTGTAATGCATTTTGGGTATTAGTTTAGCTAATTTACGGGGAAGGTTATCTCTTGGGAGTCAGGAACTTTGCTCACCTCGAAGAATGATACCATAAGTGATATGGTATCACAGGGGGGAATGTAGAATTTACCAATATCTCGCAAAGATTCCAGGTACTTTTCCCCTACAGAGGAGAAAAATCCCTTTCTGGGCTTCTAAAATGAGTCTAAAGGGGCAGACAAAGCCTGCGGGGGATAAAAGGGGATGCATTCATGGAGACCCCCCCCCCCCCCAGTGTTTGGACTCATAGGAAAGGGAATTCAAAATGGACCTAAGTTACAGAAGCTTGAGATCCCCTAAACATCTATGGGAAGGAGCATATCAATTTTAAGATTCTACAACATTTTGGCTGCAAAAAAAGAGTTACCAAATACAGGAGGTGGGGCCAAATTTGTGCATTAAGGACCCCAGGCTATGCACCCTCTAAGAGATAATCGAATTACCCAATCAAGCACAATGGAAATCATGGTCAAGAAACTGGACAATCCTAAAACAATGCAAAACCAGTGGTAGCACATTCTCACACTCTAATCGAGTTACTGCTGACAAAGGAGACATTTGAAAATCAATGGACAGAACAGTGTAAACAGAGCCCAAGAGATTTGATGGGAGATAACGGAGCCTTTTTTTGGGATATATCTATCCCCCAGTTTTACAAGGAAAGATTAGCAGAACACAGACTGTAACTCGCATAGACTTGAACACAGACAGAAACAAGCAGCTGGAGCTGGGGAGTGAAGAAATGGAGTAATGAAGGAAACTACAAGAAATCGTCAAGGACCGACCGAGCATGAGGCGCACGAAATGGAAGGTTGTCAGGAACCAAATTGACAACCACTCTACAATCTACTTCTGAACGACCCAACGGGGGAGAAATTACCAAAAGGGACTAACTAAAACTATTCCTAACCAAAGAAAGTGGGTATTTACCTCATACATCCAAAACGCAATTTACCGCATCAACGGACGCACCCAACCGAAGACTACGCAGTCCGAAGTCCTCTCCTCCGTCCGGGGTACGGCTCACCTAGAAGGCCAATTGTAGCAAACCCCGAAACCGTGATTCACCGGCAACTGTCTAAAGGGATTGGTGAGCATAGCCTCTGAACCCTCAGAGCTATAACTTAGTTAGTTAGGGGAATTGGGAGGGGGGAGGCTAGGATAACTTGTGTAAATGTATCTGCATTCTCCTCTTTACCCCATTTAGAGTTTAAGCTGTATTCTTTTCCCCACAGGCTGTAATTTGACATTTATTCACTGTGTTGTACCCCTCAGTGTGTATTAGTCTGTGTGTGTTATTAAGATGAGCCTTTTACTTCTTTTTAAACACAATAAAGCCATACCTGCTTCCTACCTTGAAACCGATTGTCTGTCCAAGTCTGTCACAGTCCCTTCATAATTCCAGTCTCTAGAACCAAGGGTGTGGGAGCGATTCAGAACCGCTCATATAAGGTCAGAAGGGAAAGCTGACCCCCTACAAACCACCCCTTACAGTATAATGTTGGAAAGTGTGAGGTCATGCACTTTGGCAGAAAAAATCAAAGAGCAAGTTATTATTTAAATGGAGAAAGATTGCAAAGTGCTGCAGTATAGCGGGACCTGAGGGTACTTGTGCATGAAACACAAAAGGTTAGTATATAGGTGCAGCAAGTGATCAGGAAGGCCAATGGAATTTTGGCCTTTATTGCAAAGGGGATGGAGTATAAAAGCAGAGAAGTCTTCTACAGTTGTATAGGATATTGGTGAGGCCACACCTGGAATACTGTGTGCATTTTTGGTTTCCATATTTACGAAAGGGAATACTTGCTTTGGAGGCAGTTCAGAGAAGGTTCACAAGGTTGATTCCAGAGATGAGGGGGTTGACTTATGAGGAAAGATTGAGTAGTTTGGGCCTCTACTCATTGCAATTCAGAAGAATGAGAGATGATCTTATCGAAATGTATAAGATTATGAGGGGGCTTGACAAGGTGGATGCAGAGAGGATGTTTCCACTGATAGGGGAGACTAGAACTAGAGGGCATAATCTTAGAATAAGGGGCTGCCCATTTAAAACTGAGATGAGGAGAAATTTCTCTCAGAGGGTTGGGGATCTGTGGAATTTGCTGCCTCAGAGAGATATGGAAGCTGGGACATTGAATAAATTTAAGACAGAAATAGACAGTTTCTTAAATGAAAAGGGGACAAGGGGTTATGGAGAGCTGGCAGGGAAGTGGACCTGAGTCCATGATCGGAGCAGCCATGATCGTATTAAATGGTGGAGCAAGCTCGAGGGGCCGTATGGCCTGCTCCTGCTCCTATTTCTTATGTTCTTATGTTCTTATGTAAGGTACTGTGCCACCCTATCTCCCTTCCTGTCCTTTGCTACTTTCTGTCCCTCTTCAATGTTTCTCACCTTTCTCATCAGTTCTTTGTTTCTCGCCCACTATTTTCTATCTCCTTCCTTCTTTCGCTCCATGTTTCTCACTACCCTTCTCTCACTATTATATCTGCATCTCATCCTTTCTTTTTCAATCTGTCTCTCCCCTTCCCTGTTCCTCCATCTGTTTCCTACCAAGCGATCTCTCACTATCTCTCTACTGTTTTTGAGCCCTGTGAGCTCTCACTTTCACTTTTGTACCATTTTCCTCAAAAGGAGTAGTTAGAAGATAATCTTCGATTGGAAAAACTATGGAAAGAATGATATTATATAGCACCTTTCACAACCTCAGTAAAGCGTTTACAGCCAATTAAATAGCTTTGAAATATAGAGCTCAATTTTGGCCAGGAGTTGCTCTCTTTTTGAAGTAACTTGATTTTTCTGGCGTATCTTAAAAATCCCCATTTTGCACATTCAATTTGCGCCAGTGTAAGTGTTAGTTAAATTTTTTTAGTTTAGTTTAGTTTTTCTCAAAAGGGGGCATTACCAGCCACTTACACCAGTTTTGGCCATTTAGGCCATTTTGGCCAGCTAATAGTTACTCCAAATCTACTTATGCCAGCGTATGTGGCCACTTCAGAAAACCTTTGCGGATAGTTAAGAAATCAGCGCAGGTAGGTACATCGGAAGCCATTCGGTCTGGGATAGAGGTGGGAAGGGAAGCGGAGAGGACCTGCACCTAAAGCACCAAGACTTACAAAGCACTAAACAAAGCACAAAAAATAATAAGTATTCAATAACAAATAAAAAATATAAGTAAGTCCTACCTTCATCTGAAAACTCAGCCTGGGAAGGCAGTGGGCCGGCCAGAGCGGGAGGCCTCTCGGCCTGGGATAGTGCGGGACGACAATGCACCAGGAGACCACTCGGCCAGGGATAGGGGTGGGAGCAATTGAACTGCCCACATCGCAGCACACACAGCGGCTGCAGGAAGCAAACTCACCAGACAGGCTGCAACAAGCTGGAGCAAGCAAACGGCAAAACACAAGCAGCTACGATTCCTTTTAAAAATGGCCGATTGCCAACTTTCAGTGCTACTGCGCATGCTTGGACATCTCGACCCAATTCCAATGCGCATGTGCAGACATCCCGGCACTGTTTTCAGTGTAGGACGATGGCTCGGCCCCTGACTCGACTGGTCACGTTGCGCGACTACTGGGGAGAAGCCGGGCAGCGGTCAAAGTGGGGAAGAATTTTTTCATCACACTTCTGAACGGAGAAAAGCAGCGCATCTCCGGTAAGTGCGCCAAAAGAAGGGGTGGGCCAAAATTGAGCCCATTGTAACTGGTATAATGTAAGAAATGCAGCAGCTAATTTGTGCACAGCAATGAGCAACAAACAGCAATGTGATAATGAGCCGAAAATCTTTTTTTTAGTGATGTTGTTTGAGGGATGAATATTTGTTGGGACACTGGGGAGAACACCCATGCTCTTCTTCGAATAAGAACATAAGAACATAAGAAATAGGAACAGAAGTAGGCCATACGGCCCCTCGAGCCTGCTCCGCCATTCAATAAGATCATGGCTGATCTGATCATGGACTCAGCTCCACTTCCCCGCCCGCTCCCCATAACCCCTTATCGTTTACAAAACTGTCTATTTCTGTCTTAAATTTATTCAATTTCCCAACTTCCACAGTTCTCTGAGGCAGCAAATTCCACAGATTTACAATCCTCTGAGAGAAGAAATTTCTCCTCATCTCAGTTTTAACTGGTCGGCCCCTTATTCTAAAATCATGCCCTCTAGTTCTAGTCTCCCCCATCAGTGGAAACATCCTCTCTGCATCCACCCTGTCAAGCCCCCTCATAATCTTATACGTTTCGATAAGATCACCTCTCATTCTTCTGAATTCCAATGAGTAGAGGCCCAACCTACTCAACCTTTTCTCATAAGTCAACTCCCTCATCCCCGGAATCAACCTGGTGAACCTTCTCTGAACTGCCTCCAAAGCAAGTATATCCTTTCGTAAATATGGAAACCAAAACTGCACGCGGTATTCCAGGTGTGGCCTCACCAATACCTGCTTTTATACTCCATCCCCTTTGCAATAAAGGCCAAGATATCATTGGTCTTCCTGATCACTTGCCGTACCTACATACTATCCTTTTGCGTTTCATGCACATGTACCCCCAGGTCCTGTTGTACTGCGATCTTTCTCCATTTAAATAATAACTTGCTCTTTAATTTTTTTTCTTCCAAAGTGCATGACCTCACACTTTCCAACATTATACTCCATCTGCCAAATTTTCGCCCACTCATTTAGCCTGTCTATGTCCTTTTGCAGATTTTTTGTGTCCTCCTCACACATTGCTTTTCCTCCCATCTTTGTATCATCAGCAAACTTGGCCATGTTACACTCAGTGCCTTCTTTCAAGTCGTTAATGTAGATTGCAAATAGTTGGGGTCCCAGCACTGATCCCTGCGGCACCCCACTAGTTACGGTTGCCAACCAGAGAGTGAACCATTTATCCTGACTCTCTGTTCTCTGTTAGTTAGCCAATCCTCTATCCATGCTAATATATTACCCCCAACCCCGTGAACTTTTATCTTGTGCAGCGACCTTTTATGTGGCATCTTGTCAAATGCCTTCTGGAAGTCCAAATACACCACATCCACTGGTTCCCCTTTATCTACCCTGTTGGTTACGTCCTCGAAGAACTCCAGAATAGTGCCATGGGAACTTTTACTCACAGCTGAGAGGCAAGATGAACCTTGGTTTGACATCTCACCTGAAAGATGGCACCTCTGACAGAGCTACTTCAATACTGCACTGGAGTGGCAGTCTAAATTTTGTCTGGAGTGGGACTTGAATCCAAATGACTGAGAGGTGAGAGTGTTCACTTTCAGAATCTCTAACCCATTCATAGCTTTTTGTAATTTCATCCATCCTATTTTCCAATTCCTAGTTCAATTCATATGCTGTTTATGGTGTCAACACATCTGCCACAAAAACTCGTTGCCTCATTGATCCTAACTCTTCAGACCTGCGCTAACAGTGTACATTGCCTTTGTACACTGTAACTCAACCTTCTATCTTAATCTACTGCTACAGTTGTCAACATCGGACAAATCTGCGTTGAAAGATTTTCCCTGGAAGCTGTATAACCTGAGGCGGTGATCCACAACAAAACAGGAACATGTCTTAAAGCAACAAGTCTGACCCCTGGATGGCAGAGGATGGCTCACAGACAATGATAGATTCTCTTTCCCTCTCTCCTTTCCTCTTGTTTTCCATCTCTTTTTCTCTCTTTCTCCCACTCCCAGCACATCTGGTTCAGGAATTTACAAGTACTTTCTTTCTGGGGGCAGCTATGGATCTGGGAGATCCTGTATTAAAACTATGGAACCAGCAAGACCAATACTGGGATTGAACATGCACATCCGTAGCTTGTGTTTTTCCTTCATCTCTATTGTTTCTTTATTTCCCATGCTTTTTTTGTACCTAGATGCTTTTCAACCCTCATCTCAGTATTTACAGATTCTTTTGACCTGTCTTTATCTGCAGGATCTCATTAAAGATCGTTTCTCTCACTTTTTCTATTGAGCCGTGTTCAGGTCCTTTCACCCACGAACTTCCCCTTCCTCTGCTCCCCACTCCTTACTCTCTATTTTTCCAACATGTCTAAAAGACCTGTTTATCTCTCAGTCTACAGTGCCGATGAAAGGAATGCATCTCAAACCTTAACTAACCCTTAGGCAAATTGGATTTTTATCCATTCATGGGATGTGGGCATTGCTGACAAGGCTGGCATTTATTGTCCATAACTAGGTGCCCTTGAGAAAGTGATGGTGGGTCTTCATCTTGAACTGCTGCAGTGAAGATACTCCCACAGTGGTGTATGAGTAGGGAGTTCAAGGATTTTGACCAGCGACAAAGAAGGAAAGGTGATATATATCCAAGTCAGGGTGGTGTCTGACATGGAGCGGAACTGAGAGGCACTGGCGTTCCCATGCACCTGTTGGCCTTATTCTTCTAGGTGGTGAAGGTCACGGTTTTTGGGAGGTGCTGAAGAAGACAACTTGGTGGCTTGCTGCAGTGCATCTTGTAGATGATACACACTGCAGCCACAGTACGCTGCCATGCTCCACCTTACAGTTGACAAGCTCCACACTGGAGTGGAACTAAACTACAGAACCAGTGGGAAGCTGTTCAACCTATGCCATCTCCAGGCCAGGTCCAAGACTACCCCAACCTCTGTCGTCGAGCTACAGTACGCGGACGATGCCTGCGTCTGTGCACATACAGAGGCTGAACTCCAGGACATAGTGGACGTATTTACTGAGGTGTACGAAAGCATGGGCCTTACGCTAAACATCAGCAAGTCAAATGTCCTCTAACAGCCTGTCCTCGCTGCACAGCACTGTCCCCAGTCATCAAGATCCACGGAAGGCCCTGGATAATGTGGACCACTTTCCATATCTCGGGAGTCTCCTATCAACAACAGCAGGCATTGACGACAAGATCCAACACTGCCTTCGGCCACCTGAGGAAAAGAGTGTTTGAAGACCAGGCCCTCAAAACTGCAAGCAAGCTCATGGTCTACAGGGCTGTAGTAATACCTGCCCAACTATATGGCTCAGAAACATGGACCATGTACAGTAGATACCTCACGTCGCTGGAGAAATACCACCAACGATGTTTCAGCAAGATCCTACAAATCCCCTGGGAGGACAGACGCACCACATTAGCATCCTTGACCAGGCCAACATCCCCAGCATCGAAGCAATGACCACTCTTGATCAGCTCTGTTGACCAGGCCACATAGTTCGCATGCCAGACACGAGACTTCCAAAGCAAGCGCTCTACTCGGAACTCGTCCATGGCAAGTTTGCGGATGACACTAAACTGGGTGGCGGTGTGAGCTGTGAGGAGGACGCTAAGAGGCTGCAGGGTGACTTGGACAGGTTAGGTGAGTGGGAAAATGCATGGCAGACGCAGTATAATGTGGATAAATGTGAGGTTGTCCACTTTGGGGGCAAAAACAAAAAGGCAGAATATTATCTGAACAGCGGCAGATTAGGAAAAGGGGAGGTGCAACGAGACCTGGTGTCATGGTACATCAGTCATTGAAAGTTGGCATGCAGGTACAGCAGGCAGTGAAGAAGGCAAATGGTATGTTGGCCTTCATAGCTAGGGGATTTGAGTATAGGAGCAGGGAGGTCTTACTGCATTTGTATAGGGCCTTAGTGAGGCCTGACCTGGAATATTGTTTTCAGTTTTGGTCTCCTAATCTGAGGAAGGACGTTCTTGCTATTGAGGGAGTGCAGCGAAGGTTCACCAGGCTTATTCCCGGGATGGCAGGACTGACATATGAGGAGAGACTGGATCGACTGGGCCTTTATTCACTGGAGTTTAGAAGGATGAGAGGGGATCTCATAGAAACTTATAAAATTCTGACGGGACTGGACAGGTTAGATGCAGGAAGAATGTTCCGGATGTTGCGGAAGTCCAGAACCAGAGGACACAGTCTTAGGATAAGGGGTAAGCCATTTAGGACTGAGATGAGGAGAAACTTCTTCACTCAGAGAGTTGTTAACCTGTGGAATTCCCTGCCGTAGAGAGGCGTTGATGCCAGTTCATTGGATATATTGAAGAGGGAGTTAGATATGGCCCTTACAGCTAAAGGGATCAAGGGGTATAGAGAGAAAGCAGGAAAGGGGTACTGAGGTGAATGATCAGCTCGATCTTATTGAAAGGTGGTGCAGGTTCGAAGGGCTGAATGGCCTACTCCTGCACCTATTTTCTATGTTTCTATGTTTCTAATATGGAAACCAAAACTGCACGCAGTATTCCAGGTGTGGCCTCACCAATACCTTATATAGCTATAGCAAGACTTCTCTGCTTGTATACTCCATCCCCTTTGCAATAAAGGCCAAGAGACCATTGGCCTTCCTGATCACTTGCTATACCTGCATACTATCCTTTTGTGTTTCATGCACAAGTGCCCCCAGGTCCCGCCGTACTGCGGCACTTTGCAATCTTTCTCCTTTTAAATAATAACTTGCTCTTTGATTTTTTCTGTCAAAGTGCATGACCTCACACTTTCTGACATTATACTCCATCTGCCAAAGTTTTGCCCACTCACTTAGCCTGTCTATGTCCTTTTGCAGATTTTTTGTGTCCTCACACATTGCTTTTCCTCCCATCTTTGTATCGTCAACAAATTTGGCTACGCTACACTCAGTGCCTTCTTTCAAGTCGTTAATATAGATTGTAAATAGTTGGGGTCCCAGCACTGATCCCTGTGGCACCCCACTAGTTACTGGTTGCCAACCAGAGAATGAACCATTTATCCCGACTCTCTGTTCTCTGTTAGTTAGCCAATCCTCTATCCATGCTAATATATTACCCCCAACCATATGAACTTTTATCTTGTGCAGTAACCTTTTATGTGGCACCTTGTCAAATGCCTTCTGGAAATCCAAATACACCATATCCACTAGTTCCCCTTTATCCACACTGTTCATTACATCTTCAAAGAATTCCAGCAAATTTGTCAAACATGACTTCCCCTTCATAAATCCATGCTGACTCTGCCTGACCGAATTTTGCTTTTCCAAATGTCCTGCTACTTCTTCTTTAATAATGGACTCCAAAATTTTCCCCACCACAGATGTTAGGCTAACTGGTCTATAGTTTCCTGATTTTTATCTGCCTCCTTTTTTAAATAGGGGCGTTACATTTGCAGTTTTCCAATCTGCTGGGACCTCCCCAGAATCCAGGGAATTTTGATAAATTACAACCAATGCATCCACTATACCAGACACTACTTCTCTTAAGACCCTAGGATGAAAGCCATCAGGTCCAGGGGATTTATCTGCCTTTAGTCCCATTATCTTACTGAGTAACACCTCCTTAGTGATTATGATTGTGTTAAGTTCCTCCCCCCTATAGCCTCTTGACTATCCAGTGTTGGAACATTATTAGTGTCCTCTACCATAAAGACTGATACAAAATATTTGTTCAGAGTTTCTGCCATCTCCATGTTCCCCATTACTAATTCCCCGGTCTCGTCCTCTAAGGGACCAACATTTACTTTAGCCACTCTTTTCCTTTTTATATACCTTTCCTCTTGCTATCTGTTTTTATATTTTGTGCTAGTTTACTTCATTGTCTATCTTTCCTTTCTTAATCATTTTTTTAGTCATTCTTTGCTGGCTTTTAAAAGCTTCCCAATCTTCTGTCCTCCCACTAGTTTTGGCCACTTTGTATGTCCTTGTTTTTAATTGGATACCATCCTTTATTTCTTTAGTTAGCCACGGCTGACTATCTTTTCTCTTACACCCTTTCCTCCTAACTGGAATATATTTTTCTTGAGAGTTGTGAAATATCTCCTTAAATGTATACCACTGTTCATCAGCCATTCTACACTTTAATCTATTTTCCCAGTCCATTTTACCCAACTCTGCCCTCATACTTTCATAGTCTCCTTTATTTAAGCGTAGTACGCTGGTTAGAGATCCAACTTTCTCACCCTCCATCTGAATTTGAAATTCAACCATGCTATGATCACTCATTCCGAGAGGATCCTTTACTAGGAGATTGTTTATTAATCCTGTCTCATTACACAGGACTAGATCTAAGATAGCCTGCCCCTGTTTGGTTCCGTTACATACTGCTCAAGGAATCTGTCCTTTATGCACTCTATGAACTCCTCCTCAAGGCCACCCTGACCAATTTGATTTGTCCAATCAATAAAATCACCCTTTTTACAAGCCCCCACTATTTCCTGGTTTATGCTCCGACCAACAGAGTTGCTACTGTTAGGGGGCCTATGGACTATGCCCACCAGTGACTTTTTCCCCTTATTGTTCCTTATCTCCACCCAAACTGTTTTAGCATCCTTATCATTTGAGCCAATATCGTTTCTTACTATTGCAGTGATTCCATCCTTTATCAATCGAGCTACCCCACCTCCTTTTCCTTTCTGCCTGTCCTTCCGGATTGTCAAGTACCCCTGAATAGTTAATTCCCAGTCCTGGTTACCTTGCAACCATGTCTCTGTAATGGCTATCAGATCATACCCATTTGTCTCAATTTGTGCCGTCAACTCATCTATTTTGTTACAAATGCTACGTGCATTTAGACAAAGTGCCTTTAAGTTTGTTTTTTTTACCCTTTTTTCCTGCTTGTTTCCTCTCTCCTTCAAACTCACTTTTTTTAGTTTTGCTTTCTAATTCCATCTTTTCTTCCCTCCCGACTGAATCTATTTTCAGGTTCTCACCCCCTTGCCAAGCTAGTTTAAACCCTCCCCAACAGCACTAGCAAACGCCCCCCCCCCTCCCCCCCCCCGTGAGCATATTGGTCCCGGCTTTGTTGAGGTGCAACCCGGTACAGGTCCCACCTCCCCAAGAAGCGGTCCCAATGCCTCAGGAAACTAAAGCCTTCCCGCTTGCACCATCTCTCCAGTCATGTATTCATCTGCTCTATCCTCCTATTTCTGTACTGGGAGTAATCCATAGATTACTACCTTTGAGGTCCTGCTTTTTAATCTCTCTCCTAGCTCCCTATACTCTGCCTGCAGGACCTCATCCCTCTTCCTACCTATGTCATTGGTACCTATGTCATTGGTACCAATGTGGACCACGACCTCTGGCTGTTCACCCTCTCCCCCCAGAATTCCATGAAGCTGCTCAGTGACATCCTTGACCCTGGCACCAGGGAGGCAACATACCATCCTAGAGTCACGTCTGCGGCAGCAGAATCGCCTGTCTGTTCTAACTATCGCCTGTCTGTTCTCGACCACTATAGTTCTTCCATTCTTCTTCCTCCCCCCCTGTGCAGCTGAGCCACCCGCGGTGCCGTGGACTTGGCTCTAGCTTCACTCCCCAGAGCCACCATCGCCCCCACCGATACTCAGAACAGAGGCATTTACACAGCATGGGATATTGCTGTGTGAAAAATGGCTGCCTGCATAACAACAGACGCAAAAAGGTGCTAAATAAAGGAAGGTCCCAGATTGTTGCACTTTTGTTATTCTTTTATAATTCTTGCCTGAATCATCCTCCACTTGGGATAAGGCTGCGACTATTCCTGAGGAAGAGGCTTTTACAAGCTAATTACACCGATGGTCCATTTACACCAATACTGGTGAAAGTCATAGCGCCATGGAAACCATCCCGTTTATATCATGCGGCGGTTCGATTGCATCAGCGTGGTGCGAAAAGGACTGTGCATGGCTGGTGCCTTAAACTGACGGCCCGTGAGTTTGTTTCTGGCTGGGGAAAATTCAGAAGGGCTAGGGAGGGGCTGTGGGGTGGATTTTAATTTGGGGTGGGTTTCCGGTGGAAGACCGCTCCGGCGAGTTAGTCTCCCACTTGCCAGAGGGAGCAGAAGGCCACGGTTATTTTAACCGCCAGGATTCGTTTCAATACCGCCAGTCTACTTCCTGTCTCGAACTGCTGTATAGAGGGCCAGGGTGGCTGCTCAAAGGTGAGAATCAGGGGACCCATGACTACCCGCTGACTTCTAGGTAGGCGGGCAGGGGGTTTGGGGAAGGTCTTATAGAGGTTGGGGGAAATTCCGGGGCAGGGCTGGCCACAACTTTCTTGTGGGACCCCTAGGAGAATCCTCCTGGCCCAACAAAGAAAGGTTTTAGACTCATCAGAAGGGCCTCTTCTATCTTCAGACCAGCTGCAGACCTGCTTCAGTCTGGCACGAAAACTATGGCAGCTTTCCCGCTCAGCCTCCAGTTAAAGTATCTATCGGAGTCCGATTGACATACTAGGATAAATTTATGAGGCTTCGTTCCCCCCCCCGCCATCCCCACACCTGCTTTAGGTGGCCGGCTCATCCCGTTTGCAAAATCCTGGAGGTTAATGTCGGATATGGTCGGGATCTGCATGGATTGGATTAATATCGGCCCCAGCATCATTGACCTGTCCAAGCCGTTTAGCCCAGTTAAGATGGTGGCTCTGCCTCCGGCGGCAGTGTTGATGTGGTCGCTGGTGCTGCTGTACCCTTGCGGCACCTAGAGGCAACAGCAGCAGTGTTGCTTTGTGTATCTCACAACAGCAAGCTGGTCCTCATGTCCTGTTTACAAGTAAAGAGGAGGTCACCCAGTTCCAACAGGGAGAGAGGATGGACAGGAGCAGGAGGTGAGGCATCTGAGAAAGAGAGATACATCTTCAGGAAGCTTCGGAGGGAGATGGAGGTGGTGAGGCAAAGCGACTCTGGCAGAGAATTACAAAGAGGCAAGTGATGGTGACTGAAGAGCAGCCTCTGATGGTGGAATGTAAGGATTGCAGACCAAACTAGAGGCAGAATAGTGGAGAGGAAGGGCTGGGTTATAGGGGTTTGGGTAGTGTTCAACAGACATGGTGAAGGTCAGTGAGCAGATCATTGCATGTCCTTGAGGTAAAGTAGTGTAGTGGTTGAACTACTGGACCAGTGATCCAGAGAATACGAGTCCAAATCCCACAACAGCAGTTTGAAAACTTGAATTCAGTTTTTAAAATATGTGGAAATTAAAAGCGGGTAGCAGTAAACGTGATTATGAGCTGTTTTACTTTGTAAAAACCCAATGGTTCACTAATATCCTTTAGAGAAGGTGACCTGCCGGGCTGTGGATTTTTGACCTCGTTCTTCATTATTTTATACCTTGGAGTTCACGCATTTCAAAGGCTGATGAAAACTGAAAGCCTGAGAGACGTGAGAGAGCGAGAGCCTGAACCATGTAATCACTGAACCAGTGTGGTCCTGGCCTAAACAAAACTGAAAGTACAGTCACTCTCTGGAAGAGATAAAACTGGGGGAGGTGGGACCAGTACAAACCAGACAATCTGCACCTGGGCAGGACCAGAACCAATGTACTAGGGGGAGTGTTTGCTAGTGCTGTTGGGGAGGGTTTAAACTGATATGGCAGGGGGATGGGAACCTATGCAGGGTGACAGAGGGAAACAAAATGGGGGCAGAAGCAAAAGATAGAAAGGAGAATAGTAAAAGTGGAGGGCAGAGAAACCCAAGGCAAAAATCTAAAAGGGCCACATTACAGCAAAATTCTAAAGGGACAAAGAGTGTTAAAAACACAAGCCTGAAGAATCCATGACTCAATGCGAGGAGTATTCGTAATAAGGTGGATGAATTAACTGCGCAGGCAGCTATTAACGATTATGATATAATTGGGTTTACGGAGATATGGCTCCAGGGTGACCAAGGCTGGGAACTCAACATCCAGGGTTATTCAACATTCAGAAAGGACAGACAGAAAGAAAAGGGAGGTGGGGTAGCATTGCTGGTTAAAGAGGAAAGTAACGCAATAGTAAGAAAGGACATTAGCTTGGATGATGTGGAATCTGTATGGGTAGAGCTGCGGAATACCAAAGGGCAGAAAACGTTAGTGGGAGTTGTGTACAGACCACCAAACAGTAGTAGTGAGGTTGGGGATGGCATCAAACAAGAAATTAGGGATGTGTGCAGCAGTTATCATGGGCGACTTTAATCTACATATTGATTGGGCTAACCAAGCTGGTAGCAATGCGGTGGAGGAGGATTTCCTGGAGTGTATTAGGGATGGCTTTCTAGATCAATATGTTGAGGAACCAACTAGAGAGCTGGCCATCCTAAACTGGGTGATGTGCAATGAGAGAGGACTAATTAGCAATCTTGTTGTGCGAGGCCCCCTGGGAAAGAGTGACCATAATATGGTAGAATTTTTTATTAAGATGGAGAGTGACAGTGTTAATTCAGAGACTAGGGTCCTGAACTTAAGGAAAGGTAACTTTGATGGTATGAGACGTGAGTTGGCTAGGATAGACTAGCAAATGCTACTTAAAGGGTTGACAGTGGATAGGCAATGGCAGAAATTTATAGATTACATGAATGAACTTCAACAATTGTTGATCCCTGTCTGAAGTAAAAAAAACGGGGAAGGTGGCTCAACCGTGGCTAACAAAGGAAATTAAGGATAGTGCTAAATCCAAGGAAGAGGCATATAAATTGGCCAGAAAAAGCAACAAACCTGAGGACTGGGAGAAATTTAGAATTCAGCAGAGGAGGACAAAGGGTTTAATTAAGAGGGGGAAAATAGAGTACAAGAAGAAGCTTGCCGGGAACCTAAAGACTGACTGCAAAAGCTTCTATAGATAGGTGAAGAGAAAAAGATTTGTGAAGACAAACATGGGTCTCTTGCAGTTGGATTCAGGTGAATTCATAATGGGGAACAAAGAAATGGCAGACCAATTGAACAAATACTTTGGTTCTGTCTTCATGAAGGAAGACACAAATAACCTTCCGGAAGTACTAGGGGACCAAGGGTCTAGTGAGAAGGAGGAACTGAAGGAAATCCTTATTAGGCAGGAAATTGTGTTAGGGAAATTGATGGGTTTGAAGGCTGATAAATCCCCGGGGCCTGATAGTCTGCACCCCAGAGTATTTAAGGAAGTGGCCCTAGAAATAGTGGATGCATTAGTGATCATTTTCCAACAGTCTATCGACTCTGGATCAGTTCCTATGGACTGGGGGGTAGCTAATGTAACACCACTTTTTAAAAAGGGAGGAAGAGAGAAAGCGGGTAATTATAGACCGGTTAGCCTGACATCAGTAGTGGGGAAAATGTTGGAATCAATTATTAAGGATGAAATAGCAGCGCATTTGGAAAGCAGTGACAGAATCGATCCCAGTCAGCATGGATTTATGAAGAGAAATCATGCTTGACAAATCTTCTGGAACTTTTTGAGGATGTAACGAGTGGAGCGGACAAGGGAGAACCAGTGGATGTGGTGTATTTAGACTTTCAAAAGGCTTTTGACAAGGTCCCACACAAGAGATTGGTGTGCAAAATCAAAGCACATGGTATTGGGCTAATATACTGAAGTGGATAGAGAACTGGTTGGCAGACAGGAAGCAGAGAGTCGGGGTAAATGGGTCCTTTTCAGAATGGCAGGCAGTGACTAGTGGAGTGCCGCAGGGCTCAGCGCTGGGACCCCAGCTCTTTACAATATACATCAATGATTTGGATGAAGGAATTGAGTGTAATATCTCCAAGTTTGCAGATGACACTAAACTGGATGGCGGTGTGAGCTGTGAGGGGGACACTAGGAGGCTGCAGGGTGACTTGGACAGGTTAGGTGAGTGGGCAAATGCATGGCAGATGCAGTATAATGTGGATAAATGTGAGGTTATCCACTTTGGGGGCAAAAACGCGAAGACAGAAAATTATCTGGATGGCGGCAGATTAGGAAAAGGGAAGGTGTAACGAGACCTGGGTGTTATGGTTCATCAGTCATTGAAAGTTGGCATACAGGTACAGCAGGCGGTGAAGAAGGCAAATGGTATGTTGGCCTTCATAGCTAGGAGATTTGAGTATAGAAGCAGGGAAGTCTTACTGCAGTTGTACAGGGCCTTGGTGAGGCCTCACCTGGAATATTGTTTTCAGTTTTGGTCTCCTAATCTGAGGAAGGACGTTCTTGCTATTGAGGGAGTGCAGCGGAAGTTCACCAGCCTGATTCCCGGGATGGCAGGACTGACATATGAGAAGATACTGGATCAACTGGGCCTGTATTCACTGGAGTTTAGAAGGATGAGAGGGGATCTCATAGAAACATATAAGATTCTGACGGGACTGGACAGGTTAGATGCGGGAAGAATGTTTTCTATGTTGGGGGAGTCCAGAACCAGGGGACACAGTCTTAGGATAAGGGGTAGGCCATTTAGGACTGAGATGAGGAGAAACTTATTCACTCAGAGAGCTGTTAACCAGTGGAATTCCCTGCCGCAGAGAGTTGATGATGCCAGTTCATTGGATATATTCAAGAGGGAGTTAGATATGGCTCTTACGGTTAAGGGGATCAAGCAGTATGGAGAGAAACCAGGAAAGGGGAACTGAGGGAATGATCAGCCATGATCTTAATGAATGGCGGTGCAGGCTCGAAGGGCCGGATGGCCTGCTCCTGCTCCTAATTTCTATGTTTCTATCTCATTCAAGGTTTCTCACCCCTATCCAGGGCAAAATCATAAAATTAGAGCTGACACATTTTAAAACAATAGTTTTTAACATTGATATGGTTATCCCATAATACTTCCTTTGTGTAAAACCGTTTCATTTGAAGAAGATGAATAAGTAAAATACTGGACTGAGTATTTTGGAGACTTACTTTAACCTAGTTGTTTTTGGCAACTGACAGCAATTAGAAAACCGGGCTTAAAGGGATAAATTATGAGGACAAGTTGCATAAACTTGGCTTGTTTTCCCTTGAGTATAGAAGGTTGAGGGTGATATGATCAAAATGTTTAAATTGATAAACAAACTTGAAAGATTATATACAGAGAAACAATTTCCTCTGGTGGAGGAATCCAGACCAAGAAGACACAATCTTAAAGTAAGAACGAGGCCATTCAGGAGAGAAATCAGGAAGCGTTTTTCACACACATGCTAGTAGAAATCTTGAACTTTTTGCCCTGAAAGAAGGTGGATGCTGGTTCAATTGAAGCTTTCAAGACTGAGATTGATATATTTTTATTAGGTAAGGGTATCAAGGCATATGGAACAAAAGCGGATAAATGGGGTTGAGGTACAGATCAGCCATGATCTAATTGAAGGGCAGAACAGGCTCAGTTGAATGGTGAACTCCTGTTCCTATGCTCAAATATGATCGTACTACTGGCAGTGGGCTGTGAGTGATACATTGCCTGTCAGAGGCTCAACTTTGCTTCAGTGCACAAGTCCCTGTTGTCACATCAGAAAAAGGAAAACATGTTTTCTTTTACCAAGTTAATGACTTTTCTATTATGGGAAATACCTAGAAATGGTTATCTGGGGAGCTCCCTACTGGAAAATGCTAAAATCCTCCCTGCGCTAGATGCCAGACTCCCTGACTAGCTGGAGGCAGCAATTAGCACGCTCTTGTTCCCCTGCTGCGATCAGTCTTGTTGCTGTGCCAGGAGATGAGGACTCAAAGTTCTGTCATTGTGTGCTCTTGCTTGACCCAGATGTCTTGCCACCTGGATAAGGTCTGGTCTGCTTCAAAGGCAGATATGTATGATGAGAACCCTGGGCACTGCCCAGTTCCTCTCACCCAATCTCTGTAAGAGCAAGGAGTTGCCAACTGTAATTTTTCTCTGCAGCAATTATGTCTCTGATGGGACCAACTAGCTCCAGGACCAATCAGTGAGGTAGATTGACAGTCTATCAAGCTGTGCTGACATTCTTCAAAGCTTCAGTTTTAACAGAAACAACAAAAAAATTCTACTCCTGCAAAGCTCCAATTAATGGGAATGGGAGGAGGAGCAGCATTCCATTAATTCAAGTGAGAGATGTGCTGCCCCATCAGGCACTCCAAGGTAGGTAAAGAATGGGCTTGATGCAGAGTTAATCTCATACACTTCCCATTAACTACTCATTCTGAGGACAAATACAGCACGGGACCAAGACCAAGGGTTAGATTTCCCACTTTTTTTGCATGCATAACACCCACTTAACGCCCATTTTACCGCCGAAATGACGTATAACGCCCATATATCGCCCATTAGCCACAAAATTGAAACTGAGGCCCATTTTTCAGACACTTATCGCATGTGCATAACGGCGGGAAAAAAATAATACCGCCCGCCCACTTTTTTGGGCGGAATCATCAGAATGGGCAAAATCAATGCCCATAATATCGGCCAGCGTTAGTTTTGGGATGGAATTAACGCCAAGATTCAATAATACCAACTGCCCACTTAATTTTGTCGTAAAGATCACATTTGCTAAAACTATCACCCAGGAGATCGCCCAGCGTCACTTTCACCACCTCGCACACATCTCGCACACAATATCGCTCGTCCAAAAAAACGCCGGGAAAAAGTGGAACTAACTGGAACTACTCACAGCGGTATGGACACTATGTTCTAAATCACATGTCGCATCATTTAAAAAGCTGCTCTGCTTCAACCTCGGGGGAGTTCGGATGCACTCTGGAGGTCTTTGGAGGTGATGTGAATATCTGAACAAACATCTTATCATACTGTAAACGATTGGAATTTAATAGGTGTCTTTGTCGGGACATTTATTCTTTGTGACCAATCGGTTGAAAGCAGATAGCTATTGGAATGGGGCCTGTCCATTCTCACCCTCTCTTGATGACCATTTACATGCTGCAGACTCGAGATGGCTGAAGGTACGCTCCACAACATTATATGCCAAATGTAAGATGTGCCAGACTGATGAAGATGTCCAGATGTTACACCCCTGCAACCACAGTGAGAAGCAGTCTTACCTCAACTTGCCCAACACCACCTGCCTTCGGAGACTGCGCTTCCACAAAGAGGTTATCACTGAGGTATGCCAGCTCATAAGGGAGATCTGCAGCCTACCAGCACCATCAGTACTGCACTGTCCGTCGAGGTCAACGTCACCGCGGCACTATCGTTCTACGCGTCGGGTTCTTTTCAGGCCTCAGCTGGCGACATTTGCGGTCTGCCTCAGCATGCCACACATTTCTGCATTAGACAGGTCACTGAAGCCCTGTACGCGTGCAAGATGGACTTGATCAGCTACCCTATGACCAGGGAGGCTTAGACTGAGAGGGCTTTAGGATTCTCCAGAATTGCAAACTTCCCCAAGGTGCAGGGAGCAATAGACTGCGATGCGGGCACCTTTTCAGGATGCAGAGGTTTTCAGGAACCGTAGCAATTTCACTCCTTGAATGTGCAACTTGTTGTCAACCACCAGCAAATTATTATGGCAGTGAATGCTAAATATCCAGGCAGAATCCATGATGCTCACATCCTGCGTGAGAGCAGTGCAAGGAAGGTAGTGCAGGGGTCCCCTGCGGTCATCCCCCTGCAAAACAGATATACTGCTTTGAGTACTGTTGAAGGGGATGACTCATCAGGGGAGGGCAGCAGCAGCCAAGTTCATGCCACCATGGCTGGCTCTGTTGCACAGGAGGGCAGGAAAAAGAGTGGGAGAGCGATAGTGATAGGGGATTCAATTGTAAGGGGAATAGATTGGCGTTTCTGCGGCCGCAACCGAGACTCTAGGATGGTATGTTGCCTCCTTGGTGCAAGGGTCAAGGATGTCTCAGAGCGGGTGCAGGACATTCTAAAAAGTGAGGGAGAACAGCCAGTTGTCGTGGTGCACATTGGTACCAAAGATATAGGTAAAAAAAGGGATGAGGTACTACGAGACGAATTTAAGGAGCTAGGAGCTAAATTAAAAAGTAGGACATCAAAATTAGTAATCTCGGGATTCCTACCAGTGCCACGTGCTAGTCAGAGTAGGAATCGCAAGATAGCGCAGATCAATACGTGGCTTGAGCAGTGGTGCAGCAGGGAGGGATTCAAATTCCTGGGGCATTGGAACAGGTTCTGGGGGAGGTGGGACCAGTACAAACCGGACGGTCTGCACCTGGGCAGGACTGGAACCAATGTCCTAGGGGGAGTGTTTGCTCGTGCTGTTGGGGAGGAGTTAAACTAATATGGCAAGGGGATGGGAACCAATGCAGGGAGACAGAGGGAGACAAAAGCAAAAGACAGAAAGGAGATGAGTAAAAGTGGAGGGCAGAGAAACCCAAGGCAAAAAACAAAAAAGGCCACTGAATATAAAGGGGCTGCAGGAGGGGTCAAAACTAAAAATCATGGTTTAAAAACTAGGATTAAAACACTCTACCTAAATGTACGCAGCATTCGAAATAAAATAAATGAGTTGATGGCACAAATCATTACAAATGGGTATGATTTGGTGGCCATTACAGAAACATGGTTGCAGGGTGGCCAAGACTGGGAATTAAACATACAGGGGTATCTGACGATTCGTAAAGATAGACAAGAAGGGAAAGAAGGTGGGGTAGCTCTGTTAATAAAGGATGATTTCAGGGCAGTTGTGAGAGACGATATTGGCTCTAATGAACAAAATGTTGAATCATTGTGGGTGGAGATTAGAGATAGTAAGGGGAAAAAGTCACTGGTGGGCATAGTTTATAGGCCACTAAATAATAACTTCACGGTGGGGCGGGCAATAATCAAGGAAATAATGGAGGCATGTGAAAAAGGAACGGCAGTAGTCATGGAGTATTTTAACCTACATATCGATTGGTCAACTCAAATAGCACGGGGTAGCCTGGAGGAGGAATTCATAGAATGCATACGGGATTGTTTCTTAGAACAGTATGTAACAGAACCTACAAGGGAGCAAGCTATCTTAGATCTGGTCCAGTGTAATGAGACAGGAAAAATAAACGATCTCCTTGTAAAAGATCCTCTCGGAATGAGTGATCACAGTATGGTTGAATTTATAATACAGATTGAGGGTGAGGAAGTTGTGTCAGAAACGAGCGTACTATGCTTAAACAAAGGGGACTACAATGGGATGAGGGCAGAGTTGGCTAAAGTAGACTGGAAACACAGACTAAACGGTGGCACAATTGAGGAACAGTGGAGGACTTTTAAGGAGCTCTTTCATAGTGCGCAACAAAAATATATTCCAGTGAAAAAGAAAGGCGGTAAGAGAAGGGATAACCAGCCGTGGATAACCAAGGAAATAAAGGAGAGTATCAAATCAAAGACCAATGCGTATAAGGTGGCCAAGGTTAGTGGGAAACTAGAGGATTGGGAAAAGTTTAAACAACAGCAAAGAATGACTAAAAAAGCAATAAAGAAAGGAAAGACAGATTTCGAAGGTAAACTTGCACAAAACATAAAAACAGGTATTAAAAGCTTTTACAGATATATAAAACGGAAAAGAGTGACTAAAGTAAATGTTGGTCCCTTAGAAGATGAGAAGGGGGATTTAATAATGGAAAATGTGGAAATGGCTGAGACCTTAAACAATTATTTTGCTTCGGTCTTCACAGTGGAAGACACAAAAACCATGCCAAAAATTGCTGGTCACGGGAATGTGGGAAGGGAGGACCTTGAGACAATCACTATCACTAGGGGGGTAGTGCTGGACAGGCTAATGGGACTCAAGGTAGACAAGTCCCCTGGTCCTGATGAAATGCATCCCAGGATATTAAAAGAGATGGCGGAAGTTATAGCAGATGCATTCGTTATAATCTACCAAAATTCTCTGGACTCTGGGGAGGTACCAGTGGATTGGAAAGCAGCTAATGTAACGCCTCTGTTTAAAAAAGGGGGCAGACAAAAGGCAGGTAACTATAGGCCGGTTAGTTTAACATCTGTAGTGGAGAAAATGCTTGAAACTATCATTAAGGAAGAAATAGCGGGACATCTAGATAGGAATAGTGCAATCAGGCAGACACAGCATGGATTCATGAAGGGGAAATCATGTTCAACTAATTTACTAAAATTCTTTGAGGATATAACGAGCATGGTGGATAGAGGTGTACCAATGGATGTGGTGTATTTAGATTTCCAAAAGGCATTCGATAAGGTGCCACACAAAAGATTACTGCAGAAGATAGAGGTTACTGGAGTCAGAGGAAATGTATTAGCATGGATAGAGAATTGGCTGGCGAACAGAAAGCAGAGAGTCGGGATAAATGGGTCCTTTTCGGGTTGGAAATCGGTGGTTAGTGGTGTGCCACAGGGATCGGTGCTGGGACCACAACTGTTTACAATATACATAGATGACCTGGAAGAGGGGACAGAGTGTAGTGTAACAAAATTTGTAGATGACACAAAGATTAGTGAGAAAGCGGGTTGTGTAGAGGACACAGAGAGGCTGCAAAGAGATTTGGATAGGTTAAGTGAATGGGCTAAGGTTTGGCAGATGGAATACAATGTCGGAAAGTGTGAGGTCATCCATCTTGGGAAAAAAAACAGTAAAAGGGAATATTATTTGAATGGGGAGAAATTACAACATGCTGAGTTGCAGAGGGACCTGGGGGTCCTTGTGCATGAATCCCAAAAAGTTAGTTTGCCGGTGCAGCAGGTAATCAGGAAGGCGAATGGAATGTTGGCCTTCATTGCGAGAGAGATAGAGTACAAAAGCAGGGAGGTCCTGCTGCCACTGTATAGGTTATTGGTAAGGCCGCACCTGGAGTACTGCGTGCAGTTTTGGTCACCTTACTTAAGGAAGGATATACTAGCTTTGGAGGGGGTACAGAGACGATTCACTAGGCTGATTCTGGAGATGAGGGGGTTCCCTTATGATAATAGAATGAGTAGACTGGGTCTTTACTCATTGGAGTTCAGAAGGATGAGGGGTGATCTTATCGAAACATTTAAAATCATGAAAGAGATAGACAAGATAGAGGCAGAGAGGTTGTTTCCACTGGTAGGGGAGACTAGAACTAGGGGGCACAGCCTCAAAATACGGGGGAGCCAATTTAAAACTGAGTTGAGAAGGAATTTCTTCTCCCAGAGGGTTGTGAATCTGTGGAATTCTCTGCCCAAGGAAGCAGTTGAGGCTAGCTCATTGAATGTATTCAAGTCACAGATAGATAGATTTTTAACCAATAAGGGAATTAAGGGTTACGGGGAGAGGGCGGGTAAGTGGAGCTGAGTCCACGGCCAGATCAGCCATGATCTTATTAAATGGCCGAGCAGGCTCGAGGGGCTAGATGGCCTACTCCTGTTCCTAATTCTTATGTTCTTATTATGTATCTGACCTGTTTAACAATCAGCCGCAAGGTAAATGCTGGATGCTTGGTGACAAAGGATATGGCCTCGCCACCTGGCTGATGTTCCCCCACCCCTGTGTGACACCCACACCGAAGGCGAGAGGCAATACAATGAGAACCACAGAGCCATTCGCAATATCATGGAGAAAACCATTTGAGTGCTTAAGCAGTGCTTTAGATGCCTGGACCACTCAGGAAGCAAGTTCCAATACCACCCTGAGCAGGTAGCTCAATTCGTGGTGGTCCATGCTGCACAACTTGGCTATCAGGAGGGGACAAGAATTGCCTGAAGAGTCTGACAGTCCACCTCAGGAGAGAGAGTAAGAGGAGGATGAGGAGGCGGACGCTGACATCAGTCCAGACAATCAGGCTGATGCTGAAGCCATGCCCCTGCTCCCCTGTAGACCTCATGAAAGGGCCCGTGGTGGCATGATAGCTACAAGACTCTTACATCAGGAGCTCATCAATGAACACTTTGCCTGAAAGAATGTTGGTTGTATTTACAAAGCTGACACACTGCTGGGTGTGCAGGTCATACATCAATGGTGGGCATCACCTTGGTGACAGTTAAAGTTTAAGTTGATTCAAGTTAAGTTTAATTATACTCTTTGGTGTTAAGGAATCACCAGTGTGTAATCGTGCAGCTATCTGAGCCAACATGCAACAAGGTTTTGCTAAATAAAAATCATTTAAACCGAACATTTGTCTGAAATCGTAAGTATTTCTGTACAAACCAGCCCTTCCCCCTCCCCCTCCCACTTCTCCTCCCCACCTCTACCCCTTCCCCTTCCCCTCCTAACTCCAAGCCACCTGGCCAAGGAGCTCCTCAGGCAATGCTTCATTGTGGGTGGGTGGGGATGTCGGCCGAACTGCTGCTTGGACGGATGCGGGAGAGGACGGTCGCGAGGTGGGAACGTGCCCCGAGCCAGAAGCAAGATTTTGCTCCTAGCTCTCATGTGTCTTGGCAATGGGCGTGCGGCACCTTGGGTTGCAGTGCCATGCTCCGGGACCACTGGAAGCCCTCTACCACCAGTGTACCTAGCTACCAAATCCAGGGCCTCCTCCATCCCTTCCATGTTATATATTATTTGTTGGACAAAAACTCGGTGCAAACTATATTCTTGGTGCTTAGTAGGCTTTTTGCTGCTGGTGAATCTCCCTCGTTCCTCCCACAACAGCCAAACAAGCACACACCACACCCACACATGCTTTCAGTCCCTCTCAGCTCCCTCTCTCTCTGTCTCCTCTTCTGCGCATGTCATGATGACCCTTGATCTCCTGAATCGTGGGAATCGAGTGTGGCCATGCCGTTGCTAAGAACAGCGACACTTTACGGCAGAAGGTCAGAGTGATTTAATGCTACCGCGGTAACGCCCAATTTCAAAAATGGAGATGAGGGGCTTTGAGAATGGGCGACAAGCCGGCGATCTCAAAATCCATTTTTACCACCCACACCGGAAATAACACCCATTTTTGGGCGATCTGCACAAAAGTGTAAAATCTAGCCCCAAGACCCTTCTGCACAAGCCCATCAAACACTCCCAAGTCAGGTACAGCATGAGTTAGATACAGAATAAAGCTCCCGCTACAATATCTCATCAATCACTCCCAGGGCAGGTACAGCATGGGTTAAATACAGAGTAAAGCTCCCTCTACACTGTCCCATCAAAAACTCCAAATAGAGGAAATACAGAAGTAATCATTTTCAACGAACAACATATGATGCCCTTGGATTTGATGAGCCTGACTGAGCCACACATAACCGAACTCTACTATGCTTGTGTCACAATGTGAAGTTATGTAGAATGCAACTATGCACATCAACTTGGTAGCCCAGGTGTTAAAATAGAAATGGCTTTCACTAGGAATTAGCCAGAGGGTGTACAAGCTCCCTTGATAATTCCTTGAAATGCTGCTGCTCCGACTCTCTTGTACTCAAGGCTGTGGTGTATTCGTGCGCAGTGCTCACAGTACACCAAAAAACAACCCATCAACTATCCTAGACCTTCCCTCTGATGATGAATTGTCGGCGTGAATTAGTTCTACTCGCACAGTGAAATGCTTTGCATCAGAAAATGGCCAGATAAAAAATATCTGCGTCTGTGGAATCTTAACTTGTCAGGAAAAATAATTGGAGTGTAGCCAAAGAAAGAACTTGTATTTAGTGCCCTTCACAACCTCAGGATGTCCCAAAGCACTTTACAGGCAAAGAAGTACTTTTGAAGTTTGTGATTTTCCTATGTTCGAATGTTTGAGAATGTAAAAGATCTCATGGTACTACTTTGTAGAAGAGCAGTGGAGTTCGACTCCGTATCCAGGACAATATTTATCCCTCATCCAACACCTAAAACAGATTATCTGGTCATTATAACATTGCTGTTAGTGGGAGCTTACTGTGTACAATTGGCTGCCATATATCCTACATTACAACAGTGTCTATATTTAAAAAAATACTTTATTGGCTGTAAAGTGCTTTGGGACATTCTGAGATCATGAAAGACACTGTATAAATGCAAGTCTTTCTTTCTTTACACTTTGCTAAAGTAAAAAGACCCAGGTGTCTGAGACTATCATCTGGACTAAAGGCCTTCAGGCTAGGTCTCAATTTACGTCCCTTCTCTGGATCTTTTACATTGTCTCTATGTCACCCACCGTGTGGGGGGACCAAAACGTAAGAACATAAGAACATAGCAATTAGGAACAGGAGTAGGCCATCTAGCCCCTCGAGCCTGCTCCGCCATTCAGTAAGATCATGGCTGATCTGGCCATGGACTCAGCTCCACTTACCCGCCCTCTCCACGTAACCCTGAATTCTCTTATTGGTTAAAAATCTATCTATCTGTGACTTGAATACATTCAATGAGCTAGCCTCAACTGCTTCCTTGGGCAGAGAATTCCACAGATTCACAACCCTCTGGGAGAAGAAATTCCTTCTCAACTCAGTTTTAAATTGGCTCCCCCGTATTTTGAGGCTGTGCCCCCTAGTTCTAGCCTTCCCTACCAGTGGAAGCAACCTCTCTGCCTCTATCTTGTCTATCCCTTTCATTATTTTAAATGTTTCTATAAGATCACCCCTCATCCTTCTGAACTCCAATGAGTAAAGAGCCAGTCTACTCAATCTATCATCATAAGGTAAACCCCTCATCTCCGGAATCAGCCTAGTGAATCGTCTCTGTACCCTCTCCAAAGCCAGTTTATCCTTCCTTAAGTAAGGTGACCAAAACTGCACGCAGTACTCCAGGTGCGGCCTTACCAATACCCTATACAGTTGCAGCAGGACCTCCCTGCTTTTGTACTCCATCCCTCTCGCAATGAAGGCCAACATTCCATTCGCCTTCCTGATTACCTGCTGCACCTGCAAACTAACCTTTTGGGATTCATGCACAAGGACCCCCAGGTCCCTTTGCATCTCAGCATGTTGTAATTTCTCCCCATTCAAATAATATTCCCTTTTACTGTTTTTTTTAACACGGTGGATGACCTCACACTTTCCGACATTTTATTCCATCTGCCAAACCTTCGCCCATTCGCTTAACCTATCCAAATCTCTTTGCAGCCTCTCTGTGTCCTCTACACAACCCGCTTTTCCACTAATCTTAGTGTCATTTGCAAATTTTGTTACACTACACTCTGTCCCCTCTTCCAGGTCATCTATGTATATTGTAAACAGTTGTGGTCCCAGCACCGATCCCTGTGGCACACCACTAACCACCGATTTCCAACCCGAAAAGGACCCATTTATCCCGACTCTCTGGTTTCTGTTCGCCAGCCAATTCTCTATCCATGCTAATACATTTCCTCTGACTCCGCGTACCTTTATCTTCTGCAGTAATCTTTTGTGTGGCACCTTATTGAATGCCTTTTGGAAATCTAAATACGCCACATCCATTGGTACACCTCTAACCACCATGCTCGTTATATCCTCAAAGAATTCCAGTAAATTAGTTAAACATGATTTCCCCTTCATGAATCCATGCTGCGTCTGCTTGATTGCACTATTCCTATCTGGATATCCCGCTATTTCTTCCTTAATGATAGTTTCAAGCATTTTCCCCACTACAGATGTTAAACTAACCGGCCTATAGTTACCTGCCTTTTGTCTGCCCCCTTTTTTAAACAGAGGCGTTACATTAGCTGCTTTCCAATCCGCTGGTACCTCCCCAGAGTCCAGAGAATTTTGGTAGATTATAACGAATGCATCTGCTATAACTTCCGCCATCTCTTTTAATACCCTGGGATGCATTTCATCTGGACCAGGGGACTTGTCTACCTTGAGTCCCATTAGCCTGTCCAGCACTACCCCCATAGTGATAGTGATTGTCTCAAGGTCCTCCCTTCCCACATTCCCATGACCAGCAATTTTTGGCATGGTTTTTGTGTCTTCCACTGTGAAGACCGAAGCAAAATAATTGTTTAAGGTCTCAGCCATTTCCACATTTCCCATTATTAAATCCCCCTTCTCATCTTCTAAGTGACCAACATTTACTTTAGTCACTCTTTTCCGTTTTATATATCTGTAAAAGCTTTTACTATCTGTTTTTATGTTTTGCGCAAGTTTATCTTCGAAATCTATCTTTTCTTTCTTTATTGCTTTTTTAGTCATTCTTTGCTGTTGTTTAAAATTTTCCCAATCCTCTAGTTTCGCACTAACCTTGGCCACCTTATACGCATTGGTCTTTGATTTGATACTCTCCTTTATTTCCTTGGTTATCCACGGCTGGTTATCCCTTTTCTTACCGCCCTTCTTTTTCACTGGAATATATTTTTGTTGCGCACTATGAAAGAGCTCCTTAAAAGTCCTCCACTGTTCCTCAATTGTGCCACCGTTTAGTCTGTGTTTCCAGTCTACTTTAGCCAACTCTGCCCTCATCCCATTGTAGTCCCCTTTGTTTAAGCATAGTACGCTCGTTTCTGACACAACTTCCTCACCCTCAATCTGTATTACAAATTCAACCATACTGTGATCACTCATTCCGAGAGGATCTTTTACAAGGAGATCGTTTATTTTTCCTGTCTCGTTACACTGGACCAGATCTAAGATAGCTTGCTCCCTTGTAGGTTCTGTTACATACTGTTCTAAGAAACAATCCCGTATGCATTCTATGAATTCCTCCTCCAGGCTACCCCGTGCTATTTGAGTTGACCAATCGATATGTAGGTTAAAATCCTCCATGACTACTGCCATTCCTTTTTCACATGCCTCCATTATTCCCTTGATTATTGCCCGCCTCACCATGAAGTTATTATTTGGGGGCCTATAAACTATGCCCACCAGTGACTTTTTCCCCTTACTATCTCTAATCTCCACCCACAATGATTCAACATTTTGTTCATTAAAGCCAATATCGTCTCTCACAACTGCCCTGATATCATCCTTTATTAACAGAGCTACCCCACCTCCTTTCCCTTCTTGTCTATCTTTACGAATCGTCAGATACCCCTGTATGTTTAATTCCCAGTCTTGGCCACCCTGCAACCATGTTTCTGTAATTGCCACCAAATCATACCCATTTGTAATGATTTGTGCCGTCAACTCATTTACTTTCTTTCGAATGCTGTATGCATTTTGGTAGAGTGTTTTAATCCTAGTTTTTAAACCATGATTTTTAGTTTTGACCCCTCCTGCAGCCCCTTTAAATTCAGTGGCCCTTTTTGTTTTTTGCCTTGGGTTTCTCTGCCCTCCACTTTTACTCATCACCTTTCTGTCTTTTGTTTTTGTCTCCTTTTTGTTTCCCTCTGTCTCCCTGCATTGGTTCCCATCCCCCTGCCATATTAGTTTAACTCCTCCCCAACAGCACTAGCAAACGCTCCCCCTAGGACATTGGTTCCGGTCCTGCCCAGGTGCAGACCGTCCGGTTTCTACTGGTCCCACCTCCCCCAGAACCTGTTCCAATGCCCCAGGAATTTGAATCCCTCCCTGCTGCACCACTGCTCAAGCCACGTATTCATCTGCGCTATCCTGCAATTTCTACTCTGACTAGCACGTGGCACTGGTAGCAATCCCAATTCCTACTTTTGAGGTCATACTTTTTAATTTAGCTCCTAGCTCCTTAAATTTATCTCGTAGGACCTCATCCCTTTTTTTACCTATATCGTTGGTACCAATGTGCACCACGACAACTAGCTGTTCACCCTCCCTTTTCAGAATGTCCTGCACCCGCTCCGAGACATCTTTGATCCTTGCACCAGGGAGGCAACATACCATCCTGGAGTCTCGGTTGCGGCCGCAGAAACGCCTATCTATTCCCCTTACAATTGAATCCCCTATCACTATCGCTCTCCCACTCTTTTTCCTGCCCTCCTGTTCAACAGAGTCAACCACGGTGCCATGAACTTAGCTGCTGCTGCCCTCCCCCGATGAGTCATCCCCCTCAACAGTACTCAAAGCAGTGTATCTGTTTAGCAGGGAGATGACCTTCCTTGCACTGCTCTTCCTGCTGGTCTTCCATTCCCTAGCTGGCTGTGGACCCTTCACCTGCGATAAGACCAACTCGCTACACGTGCTACTCATGTCATTCTCAGCATCGTGGATGCTCCAGAGTGAATCCACCCTCAGCTCCAAATCCACAACGCAGTCCGTCAGGAGCTGGAGGCGGATACACTTCCCGCACACGTAGTCGTCAGGGACACCGGAAGTGTCCCTGAGTTCCCACATGGTACAGTTGGAGCATATCACGTGACCGAGCTCTCCTGCCATGACTTAACCCTTAGATACCCTTAAATTGACAACAACAATGTTAACAGGTTACTTATTGATATAAAAATGAAAAAGAAAAGCTACGCACCAATCACCAGCCAATCACTTACCCCCTTGGCTCTCTCATCACCTTTTGATTCCTTTCTACTTCTTTTTTGCCTTCTCTCCCCGCTGCAGCTGCACAAGCCTCTCGCTGCCGCTGGGCCTTTTATAGGCCTCACCAACCACGCACTCCCGCCTCTCGGACTGCCGCCGCCTCTCCTCGCACCTGGGCCTTTATAGGCCTCACCAACCACGAACTCCCGCCTCTGACTGCCGCCGTCTCTCACTGCCGCTGGGCCTTTTATAGGCCTTTTAAGGCCCAGCGGGTGTTCCACAGGCAGCGGCAGTTGGTGAGAGGCGGGAGCAGCGTCGGAGCGGCCTATAAAGGCCCAGCGGGTGTTCCACAGGCAGCGGCAGTTGGTGAGAGGCGGGAGCAGCGTTGGAGCAACCTATAAAGGCCCAGCGGGTGTTCCACAGGCAGCGGCAGTTGGTGAGAGGCGGGAGCAGTGTCGGAGCGGCCTATAAAGGCGTGACTTGTGCAGCTACAGCGGGGAGAGAAGGCAAAAAAGAAGTAGAAAGGAATGAAAAGGTGACATCACAGCCAAGGGGGTAAGTGATTGGCTGGTGATTGGTGAGATGCTTTGCTTTTTATTTTTTATATCAGTAAGTAAACTGTAACATTGTTGTTACCAATTGAAGGGTTAAGCCATGGCAGGAGAGCTTGGTCAAGTGTTATGCTCCTCCTGTACCATGTGGGAACTCAGGGACACTTCCGGTGTCCCTGACGACTACGTGTGTGAGAAGTGTATCCGCCTTCATCTCCTGACGGACCACGTTGCGGAATTGGAGCTGAGGGTGGATTCACTCTGGAGCATCCACGATGCTGAGAATGACATAAGTGGCACGTGTAGTGAGTTGGTCTTACCGCATGAGAAGGATCCACAGCCAGCTAGGGAATGGAAGACCAGCAGGAAGAGTAGTACAAAGAAGGTAGTGCAGGGGTCCCATCTGGTCATCCCCCTGCATCAGGGGAGAGCAGCAGCAGCCAAGTTCATGGCACCATGGCTGGCTTTGTTGTACAGGAGGGCAGGAAAAAGAGTGGGAGAGCGATAGTGATAGGGGATTCAATCACAAGGGGAATAGATAGGCGCTTCTGCGGCCGCAACCGAGACTCCAGGATGGTATGTTGCCTCCCTGGTGCAAGGGTCAAGGATGTCTCCGAGTGAGTGCAGGACATTCTAAAAAGGGAGGGAGAACAGCCAGTTGTCATGGTGCACATTGGTACCAACGACATAGGTAAAAAAAGGGATGAGGTCCTACGAGACGAATTTAAGGAGCTAGGAGCTAAATTAAAATGTAGGACCTCAAAAGTAGTAATCTCGGCATTGCTACCAGTGCCACGTGCTAGTCAGAGTAGGAATCGCAGGATAGGACAGATGAATACGTGGCTTGAGCAGTGGTGCAGCAGGGAGGGATTCAAATTCGTGGGGCATTGGAACAGGTTCTGGGGGAGGTGGGACCAGTACAAACTGGACGGTCTGCACTTGGGCAGGACCGGAACCAATGTCCTAGGGGGGGTGTTTGCTAGTGCTGTTGGGGAGGAGTTAAACTAATATGGCAGGGGGATGGGAACCAATACAGGGAGACAGAGGGAAACAAAAAGGAGACAAAAACAAAAGACAGAAAAGAGATGAGTAAAAGTGGAGGGCAGAGAAACCAAAGGCAAGAAACAAAAAGGGCCACTGAATATAAAGGGGCTGCAGGAGGGGTCAAAACTAAAAATCATGGTTTAAAAACTAGGATGAAAACACTCTACCTAAATGCACGCAGCATTCGAAATAAAGTAAATGAGTTGATGGCACAAATCATTACAAATGGGTATGATTTGGTGGCCATTACAGAAACATGGTTGCAAGGTGGCCAAGACTGGGAATTAGACATACAGGGGTATCTGACGATTCAGAAAGATAAGCAAGAAGGGAAAGGAGGTGGGGTAGCTCTGTTAATAAAAGATGATATCAGGGCAGTTGTGAGGGATGATATTGGCTCCAATGAAGAAAATGTTGAATCATTGTGGGTGGAGATTAGAGATAGTAAGGGGAAAAAGTCACTGGTGGGCGTAGTTTATAGGCCCTTAAATAATAACTTCACGGTGGGGCGGGCAATAATCAAGGGACTAATGGAGGCATGTGAAAAAGGAACGGCAGTAGTCATGGGGGATTTTAACCTACATATCGATTGGTCAAATCAAATCGCACGTGGTAGCCTGGAGGAGGAATTCATAGAATGCATACGGGATTGTTTCTTAGAACAGTATGTAACAGAACCTACAAGGGAGCAAGCCATCTTAGATCTGGTCCTGTGTAATGAGACAGGAAAAATAAATGATCTCCTTGTAAAAGATCCTCTCGGAATGAGTGATCACAATATGGTTGAATTTGTAATACAGATTGAGGATGAGGAAGTTGTGTCAGAAATGAGCGTACTATGCTTAAACAAAGGGGACTACAATGGGATGAGGGCAGAGTTGGCTAAAGTAGACTGGAAACAAGTACTAAACGGTGGCACAATTGAGGAATAGTGGAGGACTTTTAAGGAGCTCTTTCATAGTGCGCAACAAAAATATATTTCAGTGAAAAAGAAGGGCGGCAAGAGAAGGGATAACCAGCCGTGGATAACCAAGGAAATAAAGGAAAGTATCAAATCAAAGACCAATGTGTATAAGGTGGCCAAGGTTAGTGGGAAACTAGAGGATTGGGAAAATTTTAAGCAACAGCAAAGAATGACTAAAAAAGCAATAAAGAAAGGGAAGATAGATTACGAAGGTAAACTTGCACAAAGCATAAAAACAGATAGTAAAAGCTTTTACAGATATATAAAATGGAAAAGAGTGACTAAAGTAAATGTTGGTCCCTTCGAAGATGAAAAGGGGGATTTAATAATGGGAAATGTGGAAATGGCTGAGACCTTAAACAATTATTTTGCTTCGGTCTTCACAGTGGAAGACTCAAAAACCATGCCAAAATTTGCAGGCCACAGGAATGTGGGAAGGGAGGACCTTGAGACAATCACTATCACCAGGCTGGTAGTGCTGGACAGGCTAATGGGACTGAAGATAGACAAGTCCCCTGGTCCTGATGAAATGCATCCCAGGGTATTAAAAGAGATGGCGGAAGTTATAGCAGATGCATTCGTTATAATCTACCAAAATTCTCTGGACTCTGGGGAGGTACCAGCGGATTGGAAAGCAGCTAATGTAACGCCTCTGTTTAAAAAAGGGGGCAGGCAAAAGGCAGGTAACTATAGGCCGGTTAGTTTAATATCTGTAGTGGGGAAAATGCTTGAAACTATCATTAAGGAAGAAATAGCAGGACATCTCGATAGGAATAGTGCAATCAAGCAGACGCAGCATGGATTCATGAAAGGGAAATCATGTTTAACTAACTTACTGGAATTCTTTGAGGATATAATGAGCATGGTGGATAGAGGTGTACCGATGGATGTGGTGTGTTTAGATTTCCAAAAGGCATTCGATAAGATGCCACACAAAAGGTTACTGCAGAAGATAAAGGCACGCGGAGTCAGAGGAAATGTATTAGCATGGATAGAGAATTGGCTGGCCAACAGAAAGCAAAGAGTCGGGATAAATGGGTCCTTTTCTGGTTGGAAATCAGTGGTTAGTGGTGCCACAGGGATCAGTGCTGGGACCACAACTGTTTACAAGATACATAGATGACCTAGAAGAGGGGATAGAATGTAGTGCAACAAAATTTGCACATGACACTAAGATTAGTGGGAAAGCGGGTTGTGTAGAGGACTCAGAGAGGCTGCAAGGAGATTTGGATAGGTTAAGCGAATGGGCGAAGGTTTGGCAGATGGAATACAATGTCGGAAAGTGTGAGGTCATCCACCTTGGAAAAAAAAACAGTAAAAGGGAATATTATTTGAATGGGGAGAAATTACAACATGCTGAGATGCAAAGGGACCTGGGGGTCCTTGTGCATGAATCCCAAAAAGTTAGTTTGCAGGTGCAGCAGGTAATCAGGAAGGCGAATGGAATGTTGGCCTTCATTGCGAGAGGGATGGAGTACAAAAGCAGGGAGGTCTTGCTGCAACTGTATAGGGTATTGGTAAGGCCGCACCTGGAGTACTGCGTGCAGTTTTGGTCACCTTACTTAAGGAAGGATATACTAGCTTTGGAAGGGGTACAGAGACGATTCACTCGGCTGATTCCAGAAATGAGGGGGTTACCTTATGATGATCGATTGAGTAGACTGGGTCTTTACTCGTTGGAGTTCAGAAGGATGAGGGGTGATCTTATAGAAACATTTAAAATAATGAAAGGGATAGACAAGATAGAGGCAGAGAGGTTGTTTCCACTGCTAGGGGAGACTAGAACTAGGGGGCACAGCCTCAAAATACGGAAGAGCCAATTTAAAACCGAGTTGAGAAAGAATTTCTTCTCCCAGAGGGTTGTGAATCTGTGGAATTCTCTGCCCAAGGAAGCAGCTGAGGCTAGCTCATTGAATGTTTTCAAGTCAAAGATAGATAAATTTTTAACCAATAAGGGAATTAAGGGTTACGGGGAGAGGGCGGGTAAGTGGAGCTGAGTCCACGACCAGATCAGCCATGATCTTATTGAATGGCGGAGCAGGCTCGAGGGGCTAGATGGCCTACTCCTGTTCCTAATTCTTATGTTCTTATTATGTTCTAGGCCTCACCAATGCCATGAACTCCCGCCTCTGACTCAGGTCACAATGTTCTAGCTGAGGCCTAAGGTCTATTACAAGGATAATTGGGTGCTTTTTGTTTTGTATTTGATTGATCTAGCCATACATCCTAATACTCTATTTATTCTTTCTATAGTCTCATAACACACCATTCATGTATTGTAACAACTACACCAAGTTATGTCTCGAATAAAGCAATGTGACTGAGTACTGTAGACGTGAGTAAGTGTGACCTTAGTCTCTTCATTCTAACTCCAGAGTGTTGGTACAGCATGGGAGACCTGCTTTTATACAGTGCTCCCAAGAGATGCTGGGATCATTTGGGATACCAACAGATGCACCCTCTCATGGCGGTAGAATGCTGGTTACATAGTGTTGCATAAATAACATCACTCCCTCCCAAAAACAATAGTACACTTATTTACAGGGTGAGACGATCTGGGGCTTTCCACTCTCTAATCGATCATCTCGGTACAAACACAGGTGCAGGTGAGTTGGTTGGGCCTACGCTGGGCTGCTGCACAGCTGGCCTTGCTGGGCTGCTGGGAATGATGAGTTCAGCTTCGTGGTCAACCGTGATGTCGGTTGCCACTTGTGTGTGTGTCGGAGGGTCGAAGTTGGTGGTGTCCCCTTCAGGTTGCCCATGGCTGTCTGTGAATCGCAGTTTGGTTTGGTCTAAATGCTTTCTGCAAGTTAGTCCATTTGCGAGTTTGACGTGAAACACCCTTCTCCCTTCTTTGGCTATGACAGTGCAAGCAAGTCATTTGGGACCATGTCCATAGTTGAGTACAAATACAGGGTCATTGACTTCAATATCGTGTGACAAATTTGCGCGATCATGGTACATGCTTTGATGATGCCGTCTGCCCTCGACATGATCATGGAGATCAGGGTGAACTAGAGAGAGCCTTGTTTTGAGCGCCCTTTTCATGAGCAACTCGGTTGGGGGAACCCCGGTGAGCGGTAGCTGAACAGGACTCGGGACAGGCAGGTCTGCAGGGAGCCTTCTGACACGCGTTTCAAGCTTTGCTTGATGGTTTGGACTGGCCGTTCTGCCTGGCCATTGGATGCGGGCTTGAAAGGGGCAGATGTGACATGCTTGATCCCATTGCGGGTCATGAATTCCTTGAATTCAGCGCTGATGAAGCATGGCCCGCTGTTGCTGACAAGGACATCAGGCAGGCCGTGCGTGGCAAACATGGCTTGTACGTTTTCGATGGTGGCAGTGGACATGCTTACAGACGACATTACACACTCAATCCATTTTGAATAAGCATCTACAACAACCAAGAACATTTTGCCTAGAAACGGGCCGGCGACATCAACATGGATCCTCGACCACGGTTTGGAGGGCCATGACCATAAACTTAGCGGTGCCTCCCTGGGTGTATTGCTCAGTTGAGAGCAAGTGTTGCACTGGCGCACGCAAGACTCCAAATCTGAGTCAATGCTGGGCCATCATACATGGGATCTGGCTGTAGCTTTCATCATTACTATGCCTGGGTGGGTACTGTGTAGGTCGCGTATGAACGTTTCCCTGCCTTTTTTGGGCAAAACCGCGTGATTACCCCACAAAAGACAGTCCGCCTGTATGGACATTTTGTCTTTACACCACTGGAACGGCTTGATCTCTTCATGCATCTCCGCTGGGATGCTGGACCAGCTCCCAAGGAGGACACATTTTTTTACAAGGGACAGTAAAGAATCCTGGCTGGTCCAGGTCCTGATCTGGTGGGCTGTAACGGGTGACTTTTTGTTTTCAAATGCATCCATTGCCAAGAGCAAGTCTGCAGGTTGTGCCATTCCCACCCCGGTGGTGGGCAATGATAGCCGGCTGAGGGCGTCAGCGCAGTTCTCTGTGCCTGGCTGTGGCGAATTGCATAGTTTTATGCAGACAGCGTGACTGCCCATCTTTGGATGTGAGCAGAGGCATTGGTATTGATACCTTTGCTTTCTGAGCATAGCAATATGAGTGGCTTATGGTCAGTTTCTAACACAAACTTAAGCCCAAACAGATACTTATGCATTTTTTTTACCCCGTAAACGCATGCTAGAGCTTCTTTTTCAATCATGCTGTAGGCCCTTTCGGCCTTGGACAAGCTCCTGGATGCATAAATGACCAGTTGCAATGTTCCCGATTCATTTGCTTGTTGTAACGCACACCCGACCCTGTATGAAGACGCATCGGAAGCTAGCACTAAACGTTTACAAGGATCATACAGAACAAGCAGTTTGTTGGAACATAACAGATTTCGGCCTTTCTCAAAAGTTGTCACTTGTGATTTCCCCCCTACCCAGTCATCTCCCTTGTGTAGCAACACGTGTAGAGGATCTAGCAAGGTGCTTAACCCAGATTGGAAATTACCAAAATAATTGAGGAGTCCCAGGAACAACTGCAGCTCCATCGCTGTTATGTATGAATAAAGAGTCTGACTGGATACTGTGAGCTCAAAGTAAAGTGTGACCTTAGTCTTTTATTGCAGGTCTCAAGAGTGCCTCTCCAGCCTGTGAGGCCTCCTTAAGTACCTGTGCTCCCAAGGGATTGTGGGATCTTTTGGGACTCCAAGGGATGAGTCCTCTGGTGGCTGTACAAGGTATATATAAGTTTACATAGCTAACAACATTCCCCCCAAAGTCAACAGTGTAACTGTTTACAAGGTGTGTCAATCTCTGGGCCTTTTTTTCCCTGGTTGATCGTCTCGGTGCAAATGCTGGTTTTGGTGAATCGTTTGTTGGGCCCTCGCTGGGCTGCTGTGCAGCTGGCCTTGCTGGGCTGCCTGGTGTAATGAGTCCTGCTGGGCTGCTGCGGCTGATGGGTTCTGCTTCGTGGCCAACTGCGGTGTCGGTTGCCACTGGTGTGTGTGTTGGGGGGTCAAAGAAGGTAGGGTCCAAGGTGGGTTGCTCAGGATAGTCCATGAATCTGAATTTGGTTTGGTCCAAGTGTTCCCGGTGAATGAGTCCATTTGAAAGTTTGACCTGAAACATCCTGCTCCCCTCTTTGGCCACGATAGTGCCGGGAAGCCACTTGGCCCCTTGTCCATAATTCAATACAAATACAGGATAATTGATTTCAATTTCGCGTGACACATTTGTGCTATCATGATATGTACTTTGTTGAAGCCGCCTGCTCTCTACCTGTTCATGTAGATCAGGGTGAACTAACGAGAGCCTTGTCTTAAGTGCCCTTTTCATGAGTAGTTCAGCAGGTGGAATCCCAGTGAGTGAGTGTGGTCTCATGCGGTAGCCAAGCAGGACTCGGGATAGGCAAGTCTGCAGGGAGCCTTCAGTTACCCTCTTCAAGCCCTGCTTGATAGTTTGCACTGCTCTATCTGCCTGACCATTTGATGCTGGTTTGAATGGGGCAGGTGTAACATGTTTGATCCCGTTACGAATCATGAACTCTTTGAACTCAGCACTGGTAAAACATGGCCCGTTGTCGCTCACAAGGACATCAGGTAGTCCGTGCATGGCAAATTGGCCCGCAGGCTTTCAGTGGTGGCAGCGGACATGCTTGTCGATATTAACTCACATTCAATCTGTTTGGAGTACGCAACTACAACCACAAGGAACATTTTACCCAAAAACGGCCTGCATAGTCGACATGGACTCTGGACCATGGTTTGGAGGGCCAAGGCCATAAACTTAGTAGCGCCTCCCTGCATGCATTGCTTAATTGCGAGCATGTGTTGTATCTGTGCACACAGGATTCTAAGTTACATTGATACCAGGCCACCACACGTGGGATCTGGCTATCGCTTTCATCATTACGATGCCTGGGTGGGTACTGTGGAGGTCACGGATGAAAGTGTCTCTGCCCTTCTTGGGGACCACTACTCGATTGCCCCACAGAAGGCAGTCTGCATCTATCGACACTTCATTTTTGCGCTGCTGGTACGGCTTTATCTCTTCCTGCATTTCCACTGGGACACTGGAAGTCCATTTAATTCAACCTTCAGCATTATCGGGGGACACTTTGTGGTAAATGTGTGTACCCCATATATCTCTGCCTCCTCGGTCTGAGGCTCTGATTCATCGTGATCCACCTTGGATCTGTTCTCCTCTGCAACCTGGTGGTTTGCAGGATTAGCAGGGTTTGCAGCTTGCCTGCACATACGTTGGAGGTGTCCCATTTTCCCACAGCCCTTGCAAACGTACCCTTTGAAGAAGCATGAATGGAAATGATAATCACCCCCGCAGCACCAACAACATGTTAAATGCTTTGCATTCATCACCCTTGATGGTGGACTCTGAGACATCGGCGGACATGCAGCTGCAGCATGTGGGGCCTGCCTTGTATGTTGCGATTTGAAAACAACAGTACTTTGTTCACAGTACTTGTAGCAGCACTCGTGTGCTGAGAGATTTGCTTAGTGTTGTCACTGGTGGCAATGAACGCCTGAGCTATCGCTATGGCCTCACTCAAGATTGGAGTCTCTACAGTCAAAAGTTTGCGAAGTATCATTTCATGGCCAATGCCAAGTACGAAAAAGTCTCTGAGCATGTGCTCCAAATGTCCTTCAAATTCACAATGTCCTGCAAGGCGTCTTAGCTCAGTGACATAACTCACCACTTCCTGGCCTTCAGACATTTTGTAGGTGTAGAACCAGTACCTCGCCATCAGAACGCTTTCCTTTGGGTTCAGGTGCACCCGGATCAGTGTGCACAAATCATCAAACGATTGCTCTGTGGTTTTCGCTGGAGCAAGCAGATTTTTCATGAGGCCATACGTTGGTGCCCCGCAGACGGTGAGGAGAATCACCCTTTGTTTGGCAACGTTTGCTTCTCCTTCCAGCTTGTTGGCCACGAAGTATTGGTCGAGTCACTGCACAAAGGTTTCCCAATCATCTCGCTCCGAGAATTTCTCCAGGATGCCCACTGTTCTCTGTATCGTTGGGTTCGTCATCTGTATCTTGTCGCCAGTTGTTATGTATGAATAAAGAGTCTGACTGGATATTGTGAGCTCAAAGTAAAGTGTGACCTTAGTCTTTTATTGCAGGTCTCCAGAGTGCCTCTCCAGCCTATGAGGCCTCCTTAAGTACCTGTGCTTCCAAGGGTTTGTGGGATCCCTTGGGACTCCAGCGGATGAGCCCTCTGGTGGCTGTACAAGGTATATGCAATTTTACATATATAACAGTTCTGTGGTCTCGGCGCGTTCTTGATGGCCTCCGTTGGTGGGTCTGATGCCATCTGCTGCGATTCTTCTCCCTAAGAATTTGACCTCTGGCACCAGGAAAACACACATCGAGCATTTCAACCTGAGTCCCACACAATCTAGCCAACTTAGAACCTCTTCCAGGTTCTGCAAGTGTTCGATGGTATCCCGACCTGTGATCAATATGTTGTCCTGGAAAACTACGGTGCGGAACCGATTTTAGCAGTCTCTCCATGTTCTTTGAAAAATTGCCATGGCCGATTGAATCCCAAACGAGCATCTATTGGAGATGAACAGACCTTTGTGCATGATGATGCAGGTGAAGTCTTTTGAAGATTCCGCCAGCTCCTGCATCATATAGGCCGAGGTCAGGTCCAACTTGGTGAACGTCTTTCCTCTTGCCAGCTTCTGCCTTGGGTAGCGGGTACTGGTCCTGCAGCGAAAAACGGTTAATCGTTACTTTATAGTCCCCACAAATTCTGACCGTGCCATCGCCCTTGAGAACGGGAACAATCGGACTGGCCCACTCATTGAACTCCACCAGTGCGATGATGCCCTCTCGTTGCAGCCTGTCTAGCTCGATCTCCACTTTCTCTCACATCATATATGGCACCGCACGTGCCTTGTAGTGGATGGGTCTTGTACCGGGAATCAAGTGGATCTGCACCTACGCCCCCTAGAAATTTCCGATGCCTGGCTCAAACAACGATGAAAACTTACTCAGGACCTGGACACATGTTTGTCGACGGACAAAAGCCCTCAGATGTCGTTCCAGCTCCAGTGGATTTTTCCCAGCCAGCTTCTGACGAACAGTGTGGGGCCATCTCCTGGTACAATCCATTGTAGTAGTATGTGCACTGCTCCATCATAGGAGACTTTTACTGCTGCGCTGCCAATTACGGGGATCAGCTCTTTAGTGTAAGTTCTCAGCTTGGTATGAATAGGGCTCAGCTTGGGCCTTTGTGCCTTGTTGCACCACAGCCTGTCGACGGCCTTTTTGCTCATGATGGACTGACTCGCACCTGTGTCCAATTCCATAGATACTGGAATTCCGTTCAGTTCAACTTTTAACATGATCGGTGGACATTTCGTGGTGAAGGTGTGTACCCCATACACTTCTGCCTCCTCGGTTCATAGAAACATAGAAACATACAAAATAGGTGCAGGAGTAGGCCATTCGGCCCTTCTAGCCTGCACCGCCATTCAATGAGTTCATGGCTGAACATGCAACTTCAGTACCCCATTCCTGCTTTCTCACCATACCCCTTGATTCCCCTAGTAGTGAGGACTTCATCTAACTCCTTTTTGAATATATTTAGTGAATTGGCCTCAACAACTTTCTGTGGTAGAGAATTCCACAGGTTCACCACTCTCTGGGTGAAGAAATTCCTCCTCATCTCGGTCCTAAATGGCTTCCCCCTTATCCTTAGACTGTGTCCCCTGGTTCTGGATTTCCCCAACATTGGGAACATTCTTCCTGCATCTAACCTGTCTAACCCCGTCAGAATTTTAAACGTTTCTATGAGGTCCCCTCTCATTCTTCTAAACTCCAGTGAATACAAGCCCAGTTGATCCAGTCTTTCTTGATAGGTCAGTCCCGCCATCCCGGGAATCAGTCTGGTGAACCTTCGCTGCACTCCCTCAATAGCAAGAATGTCCTTCCTCAGGTTAGGAGACCAAAACTGTACACAATACTCCAGGTGTGGCCTCACCAAGGCCCTGTACAATTGTAGCAACACCTCCCTGCCCTTGTACTCAAATCCCCTCGCTATGAAGGCCAACATGCCATTTGCTTTCTTAACCGCCTGCTGTACCTGCATGCCAACCTTCAATGACTGATGTACCATGACACCCAGGTCTCTTTGCACCTCCCCTTTTCCTAATCTGTCACCATTCAGATAATAGTCTGTCTCTCTGTTTTTACCACCAAAGTGGATTACCTCACATTTATCCACATTATACTTCATCTGCCATGCATTTGCCCACTCACCTAACCTATCCAAGTCGCTCTGCAGCCTCATAGAATCCTCCTTGCAGCTCACACTGCCACCCAACTTAGTATCATCCGCAAATTTGGAGATACTACATTTAATCCCCTCGTCTAAATAATTAATGTACAGTGTAAACAGCTGGGGCCCCAGCACAGAACCTTGCGGTACCCCACTAGTCACTGCCTGCCATTCTGAAAAGTCCCCATTTACTCCTACTCTTTGCTTCCTGTCTGACAACCAGTTCTCAATCCATGTCAGCACACTATCCCCAATCCCATGTGCTTTAACTTTGCACATTAATCTCTTGTGTGGGACCTTGTCGAAAGCCTTCTGAAAGTCCAAATATACCACATCAACTGGTTTTTCCTTGTCCACTCTACTGGAAACATCCTCAAAAAATTCCAGAAGATTTGTCAAGCATGATTTCCCTTTCACAAATCCATGCTGACTTGGACCTATCATATTACCTCTTTCCAAATGCACTGCTATGACATCCTTAATAATTGATTCCATCATTTTACCCACTACCGATGTCAGGCTGACCGGTCTGTAATTCCCTGTTTTCTCTCTCCCTCCTTTTTTAAAAAGTGGGGTTACATTGGCTACCCTCCACTCCATTCGAGTCTTTACTTCAGTTTGATCCGCCATGGATCGATCTTCCTCTGCAACATGGTGGTTTGTAGGGTTTGCAGCTCATCTGCACATTCGCTGGAGGTGTCCCATTGTTCCACAGCCTTTGCACGCATAGTGTTTGAAGCAGCATTGATGGCCTCGATGATCACCTCCGCAGCGCCAACAAGATGTCAATTGCCTCGCATTAACGCTTTATGGCAGACTCTGATTCATCTGAGGTCATGCAGCTGCAGGCGTGTACATTCTGCCATCTGCATTCCTGCCTGAAAACGACGTTACTTTGTGTACAGTACTTGCCGAAACATATTTATGCTGCGAAATTTGTTTGGTGTTATCGCTGGTGGACATAAATGCCTGGGCTATCGTTATGGCTTTGCTCAGGTTTGGTGTTTCAACAGTCAATAGTTTGCTAAGGATAACCTCATGGCCAGTGCCAAGCACAAAGAAGTCTCTTAGGATTTGCTCCAGAAATCCATTGAATTCGCAATATCCTGCAAGGCGCCTTAATTCGGCGACGTAGCTTGTCACTTCCTGGCCTTCAGACCGTTGACATGTGTAAATTCAATACCTTGCCATCGGAACGCTTTCCTTCGGAGTTAGGTGCTCCCGGACCAGCGTACACAGTTCTTCATACGATTTGGTTGTTGGTTTCACCGGAGCAAGAAGATTCTTCATGAGGCCATAGGTTGTTGCCCCGCAGACAGTGAGGAGGATTGTCCTTCATTTGGCAGCGTTCACACTACTTTCCAGCTCGTTGGCCATGAAGTATCTGTCAAGTCACTCCACAAAGGCCTTCCTATCATCCCCTTCTGAGAATTTCTCCAGGATACCAACAGTTCTCTGCATTTTCGCGTGATTGTTCGTTATCTCATCGCCAGTTGTTATGTCTCAAATAAACTAATGTGACTGAGTACTGTAGACGTGAGTGTGACCTTAGTCTCTTTATTCTAACTCCAGAGTACTGGTACAGAATGGGAGGCCTGCTTAGATACAGTGCTCCCAAAGGATGCTGGGATCCCTTGGGACTCCAATAGATGCACCCTCTGATGGTGGTAGAATGCTGGTTACATAGTGTTGCATACAAAACAAACAAAAGCAAAATACAGTGGATGCTGGAAATCTGAAATAAAAAGAGAAAATGCTGCAAATAATCAGCTGGTCAGGCAGCATCTGTGGCGAGAGAATCACAGTTAATGTTTCAGGTCGATGTGACCTGGAGTACAGTGCACAGTTTTGGTCTCCTTATCTGAGGAAGGATATACATGCCTTAGAGATGGTGCAACAAAGCATCACTAGATTAAGTCCCAGAATGAGAGGGTTGTCCTATAAGGAGAGACTGAGTGGATTGGGCTTATACTCTCTGGAGTTTAGAAGAATGAGAGGTGATTTCATTCAAGCAAAAAAGATTCTGAGAGGGATTGACAGGGTAGATTCTGAGAGGTTGTTTCCCCTGGCTGGAGAGTCTAGAACTAGGGGGCATAGTCTCAGGATAAAAGATTGGCTATTTAAGACTGAGACTGAGGGTGTGAATCTTTGGAATTCTCTGCCCTAGATGATGAAACGTTGTGTATATTCAAGGCTGAAATAGATAGATTTTTTTGACTCTCAGGGAAATCAATGGATATGGAGATCAGGCAGGAAGTGGAGGTGAGGTCGAAGATTTTTTTTTTATTCGTTCCTGGGATGTGGGCTCACTGGCAAAGCCAGCATTTATTGCCCATCCCTAATTGCCCTTGAGAGCTGGTGGTGAGCCACCTTCTTGATCCGCTACAGTCCGTGTTGTGAAGGTACTCCCGCAGTGCTGTTAGGGAGTTCCAGGATTTTGACCCAGTGACGATGAAGGAACAACGATATATTTCCAAATCAGGATGGTGTGTAACTTGAAGGGGAACTTGCAGGTGATGGTGTTCCCATGCGCCTGTTGCCTTTGTCCTAGGTGGTAGAAACTGCAGGTTTAGGAGGTGCTGTCGAAGACATCTTGGTGAGTTGCTGCAGCGAATCTTGTAGATGGTACATATTGTGTATGTATATACCCTGTACAATCAATGTACAGTTACATAAGACCAATGAATGTATCTCTACACTGTATGCAATATGCCTGTACCACCAGAGGGTGCAACTGGTGGAGACCTAGGGGTCACATGTACACCGCAGGTAACCAGGTATAAAAGGGAGCCCACCTTACTGTAACCTCATTCAGGAGCTACAATAAATGGATTAAGGTCACAACAGTTCAAGTGCAATACCTTGCCTCGCGGAGTCCTTACTAGGGTGCTTGCAAACACCACAATTGGCGACGAGAATACGAATTCCACGCGAAAAATGGCTAACCGTGGCAACTTTCAACAATTCACTGATGGGGAAGATTGGGATGCCTTTGTGGAAAGGCTAGAACACTACGTTGCGAACGACCTGGCTGGAAACACACCGACCTCGTTGGCTGATAAGGGCCGAGCCATCCTGCTCAGCAGTTGTGGGCCCACAGTTCATGGCCTTGTCAGAGACTTGCTAGCCCCAGAAAAGATGACAACGAAAACATTCGCGGAGCTCGTAACCCTGATACAGGAACAGCTTAAGCCAAAAGAGAGCATCCTAACAGCCAGACACCGGTTCTACCGGCGGCCCGAATTGCAAAATATGCTGCCGACCTGAGACGATTGGCTGCACCGTGTGATTTTGGCAACCACCTCACCGAAGCACTGAGGGACATCATTGTTATTGGAATCGGCCACGAAGGCCTCCTCCACAGGCTGCTCTCTGCAGACACCAACGTCACCCTACAGAAAGCAATTAACGTGAGCCAAGCGTTCATGGCCTCGGTCTGCGATTCCAGAAGGATGATGACTCAACCAACACGGCAAGTACAGTGAACCGAATGGTGCCTTTCAGAGGCAAGACTGTGATCCCAAGCCCCGCAACCCTGAGTCTGCCGCAGGGGGCCTACCGGCCAGCCCCATGCTGGCGCTATGGAGGAAATCACAGAGCCCACCAATGCAGATACAGAGACTATATTTGCAAAGGCTGTAACACTAAAGGCCATCTACAGCAAATGTGTAAGAGAAATTTTACTCACCGAGTCGCTGAAGAGTTGGCCAATCACCCGGGCTCCAGCGCTGATGAAGACGAAGAGAGAGTCCAGGAGGCAGCTCAGCCCCAGGAAGAGGTGTACGGAGTGTTTACCTGCTCCACCGAGAGTTCGCCGTTGAAGATAGAAGTTGAAATCAACGGTGTCCCAGTCTCGATGGAGGTCGACACAGGGGCGAGCCAATCGCTGATGAACTAGGCGGCCTTTGAGAAACTCTGGGACAACCGTATCGAACAACCTAAAATGCTACCAATCCAGGCGAAGCTGCTCACTTACACAAACGACACCATCCCAGTCGTTGGATGTCCAGGTGTCCTATGGCGGCGCGATGCACAAGCTACCTTTGTGGATCGTTGCTGGTGATGGTCCAACGCTACGAGGAAGAAGTTGGACGAAGCAAATCCAAATCTGTTGGACCTGGGAAAGCCTCCAGGCCCCGGCGACCGACGTCCTAGGTGGCCCCCAATTTGGATCCATCGCAGCACCTGAAGATCCTACCGTCCAGATCGACTGCGCGGCAACGACACAGACTGCACTACCCAACGGCGAGATAATCCAACCCGAATGGACAGAACACACCTTCCGGGTCGTGGCAGGACTCAGGAGGGAGAAGATCGATGCAGAAGGTATTTCCCCGGTTTCAGTGGCAGAACCTGGGGAGAGAAGGTTCTCCTCAGCCTACCTCGAGGAGAGTGAAAAGATGGTGCCCACACCACGAGGCAAAGTGCCTGAAATCAAGATGGCCGCGACCAGACCATGTGGGGCAGCGTTGAGGGAGCAACACGTGATGCCGAGCAGTGAACCGGATTGGGGTAAAGATTGCAAGGCCCTCTTAAAGGAGACCAGCAACCCAGAACAATTAAAAGTACAGTTCCACTTTTTGTACAGCGATGCTGGTGATACTAATGTGAGACATGTAATTAACACATGCAAGTATTTAACTGTACCGTTGAACAGCGATGTCGGTAGGATACGTGGAAAAGGTGTAATTGATGAACACAAGTATCTAAATGTAACATTGTACAGCGATGCTGGTAATATACAGGCAAAATATGTAATTGATAGTAACGATGTAATTGACAAATGTGAACTCGTACCTGAGAGCGATTGGAGCCAATGTATTATGAATGTAAACGATGGGATAATGTGTGATGCCGGGTTCAAGATGCACGCCGACAAAACCAAGGGCAATCTCCTGTTTGAACCACCCAGGTCCAGCAGGCTACCCAATCATGTAGCCTGCGCCTCCAGGATCAAGGTGATGCCCCAGGGAGTGTGGCCACACACAGTGGGAGCTTACCCACTGCAGAGCCAGCGATCAGCAGACAGCACAGGCACCACTGCTGGCATTCTGCCCCAGATCGGCCCTACCTCTCAGGCCACCAGGGCCAGCACCAGGAGCAAGAGGCCAGCATGCTCCAACCCTCCTGATGGGACCTGGGATGACCAGGCTCCCACTACCTTTGAAGGGCACCCCAGGGGCAAGACTGTAATACCACGTATGTACCTTACCTGTAAAATGTACTTGTTCCACTACTGCTAAACCCAAACAGTCATGTAACCAATCCTATTTTTAGTACATGCATGTAAATGCAACTGTCGAGCCACACACATGGTCTATGTATGAGGGGCATGGAAATGGGGGTATGTAGCCATGGAGACATGGATCACACCCAGAACCCACTCAAAACCCCACTTCAACCTCCAATCATCCACTGCTGACCATTTCCCAATGGTGTGGCAATACGGACTTGGGAGTCTACAGAGAGAGAGCCATTCCCAAGCTCAGACAAAGTGCAAGGGCTTTGGGCACTCAAGTCAAGGGTCAGATCACCCAGTGCAAAGGCTAGTGGCACAAGACTTAGGGGGGAGTGATGTTGTGTATGTATATACCCTGTACACTCAATGTACAGTTACATAAGACCAATGAATGTATCTCTACACTGTATTCAATATGCCTGTACCACCAGAGGGTGCAACAGATGGAGGCCTAGTGGTCACCTGCACACCACAGGTAACCAGGTATAAAATGGAGCCCATCTTACTGTAATCTCATTTAGGAGCTGCAATAAATGGACTAAGGTCACAACAGTTCAAGTGCAATACCTTACCTCGTGGAGTCATTATTGAGTGCCTGCAAACTGCACAGTACACACTGCAGCCATGGTGCACCGGTGGTGGAGGGAATGAATGTTTAATGTGGTGGATGGGGTGCCGATCAAGTGGGCTGCTTTGTCCTGGATGGTGTTGAGCTTCTTGAGTGTTGTTGGAGCTGCACTCATTCAGGCAAGTGGAGAGTATTCCATCACATGCTTGACTTTGCCTTGTAGATGGTGGAAAGGCTTTAGGGCGTCAGGAAGTGAGACACTTGCCACAGAATACCCAGCCTCTGACCCGCTCTTGTAACTACATTATTTATGTGGCTGGTCCAGTTAAGTTTCTGATCAATGGTGACCCCTAGGATGTTGATGGTGGGGGATTTGGTGATGGTAATGCCGTTCAATATCAAGGGGCAGTGGTTAGACACTCGCCTAATGGAGATAATCCTTGCCTGGTACTTGTGTGGAGCAAATGTTACTTGCCACTTATCAGTCCAAACCTGAATGTTGTCCAGGTCTTGCAGGAATGGACGGCTTCATTATCTGGGGAATTGCGAATGGAACTGAACACTGTGCAATCATCGGCAAACATCCCCACTTCTGACCTTATGTTGGAGGGAAGGTCATTGATGAAGTAGCTGCAGATGATTGGGCCTAGGACACTGCTCTGAGGAACTCCTGTAGCAATGTCAGCCATGATCTTATTGAATAGCAGAGCAGGCTCGAGAGACCGCATGGCCTACCCCAGCTCCTAATTCTTATGTTCTTATGTTCTTAGTGATGTTATCCAGGATACCAGAAGAAGTCCCCCTGTTTTTCTTCAAAATAGTACCTCGGGCTCTTTTATGTCTCCCTGAAAGTGCAGACAGGACCTTGGTTGAACATGCTAAATCAATGAATGTTCCTTTTTTTCTTTTAACCCAAAGCATGGGGGTGCATTCTTATATTTTATTTGGCATATTGACAGCAATTCATATTGACTTTCAGTTCTCGCATTGGTCATTTTAATGGTCAGGGATCACAACGTTTTTTGATGGCATCCTTATTCTGTGCACATGTTTTGTGTTTTCAAAATGCAGTATCATTCATTTATACACATTTAAAATTCATCAGCTAATCGCATTATAATACCAATCACTGCACTTTAATGTTATTCTTTGCACGTGAAGTTCTTAAAGATGTTTCTGAGAGGTGTGATAAATTGCTGTATAAAAATGAGAATTCTATGAATAGTGTTTGCACAGCGATCAGTAACAGATTCTTGTTAAACATCACTCACTGCTGCATCATAGTATTTTAAACATTTTTAGGGCTCGATTTTCGGCTCGGTTGCGCCTCAGTTTGCGCTCCGGAGGGACAGTAAATGGTGTTTCTATGCGTAACGCCGGGTGTCCAGCTTTTACTGCCCAGCCGGCAAATTTGGCTCGTGGTTTGCGGTGACGCAAACTTACCGCCCCGCCCTCTAGTTTCACTGAGATCGTGACGTCAATCGTCGTGCAACGTTCCGCTAGCGCCCTGGATGCAAATTTTTGCCCTAACACCTCATTAAACGCCCACTCCAGGAAACAGCTGAAAAAACAGGTGTTCCCAGGGTGCAGCAGGCAGTATTGGTGGTGGTTTTAAATAGAGGGAGGAGGATCTCACATCTCAGGTCACTTTGACTGCAACGCATGCGCACAGCACGCTGCGTGAAGCTCCAACTTGCAAATAGCAGTTTTATCTGCCATTACAGTGTCCTTACAAGGTCAATGAGAGAATTTAATGGGACATTACTAGTTCACCAGCGTATTATGCTGCATGCTATTGCCAGGCGGCATCAAGCTAGAAGAAGGGCTGCTGGCCATGTCGGATGAGGAGAGGCCGAAGACTTCTGGGGAGGAGAGCTTATCCCCCATGGGCTGACAGGCACCAACGCTCATATCTCCAGCTCTCTGAGGAGCAGTGTGTGAGAAGGAAGCGCTGACAGATATTCCAGCTCCTTCAGGCAGACCGACAGCCTACCAGCACCTGTCGCAGTGAAGGTGACTGTGGAACTTGCTTTCTATGCCTCATACTCCTACCAGGCAGCAGCAGGAGATATATGCAGCATCTCTTAATACGCTACACATTGCTGCATTCAGCATGTTACAAAGGCTCTGTAAGCCCGCAGAATGTATTTCATAAAGTTCCAAATTAGCAGGAAGAGCCAGAATGAGCAGGCATATGGGTTTGGCAGAATTGCAGGTTTCCCGAGGGTTCAAGGAGCCATTGACTGCACAAACGTGGCTTTGTGAGCACCATTCAACAATGTAGAGTTATTCAGAAACTGAAAGGGATACCACTCCCTAAACGTCCAGCTAGTGTGTGACCACAAATACAGCACATCCTCGCAGTTAATACCCGCTATCCAAGGAGCACACATGATGCTTTCATCTTACGTGAGAGCAGTGTCTCACGAATGTTTCAGCAACAAAGGGAAGAGCACAGCTGGCTAGTCGGAGACAAAGGATACGGCCTAGCCACCTGGCTCATGTCCCCACCTCCGCAACACCACCACAGATGCGAGCAGCGCTCCAATGAGAGCCACGCGGAACATCATCGAACAGACAATTGGGGTGCTCAAGCAGTGTTTCCAATGCCTGGACCACTCTGGAGGTAGCCTTCAATACTCCTCTCAATGGGTCTCCGAATTCATTGTGGTGTGCTGCATGCAACACAACTTGGCTATTATGAGGTGCCAGGCATTGCCAGTGGGGATTGCATGCCCACCTCAGGAGGAGGAGGTGATGAAAAGGAGCCTGGCGAGGCCCCGATTGCACAGCCATCACATCAATGGGGAAGACAGCGTGGAGATGCTATCGGAGCAAGAGCCGCAGTTGGCAGCTCATAATGTTTGAATGGAGGAAGCTGAGAGATGCATCTAATACCGGCCATGTTATGTGCACCATAAATGCACATCTATGCTGAGCTTTGGAATGATACATATGATACCAATGGCAAAGAGTCAAAGTGACATTTTTATCAAACAAGTACAGACAATAAGCCCCCCCAACAACACCAAACAATACAATAAACCAACAAACGCCAACAAAACAATAAAGTGTTCTGCTGTGTCAGTGAACAACAAGTTCCTGTCTCAAAAACAACTATCTTCATTATCTAGCAATGCATCTGCACAAGGTTGTGCCACCCCTTAATCGGACTTGCTCTGACGTTTCTCCCTGCCCCCCCATTCCCTTCATCCCCCTCCCATCACTGCTGCTCCTCCTCAATGAGGCCTCAGTGCCTCCAGCAAGGCTGCAGCGCTGCTGTGTTAAGGGGGCAGACGGTATATGACGACGCCCTAGACCAGCTCTGGCCCTGGAAGGCCGGGCTATGGACTGCTACACCTCACCATTGGCGGAAGCAGTCTCAGATGGCTGTGGTGTGGACCACGTAAGGTGCGTGTTAGAAGAGCCAGTGGTGTGAGCGGGAATGCTGTCATCCTGAGGTAGGTAAGCACCTTCCATTTCCTGGGAACCACTCACACTCAGACAGGGCTGGGCCTCAGCATCCGGAGCACGATGTGTCACCACAACTTGCTGGCCTGCTTCGGCAGCGTCACTTTCCCGTTGGACAATGAGGAAGACAGAGAGGATGGCACCAGTCAGCGACCGCATGACACCACCAAGCTGAAGTATAACTTGTGCCTGCGATTCGATCGCTACTGTGACGTGATCAATGGCACTCGTCACAAACTCTGGCACGCCACTGTCACTGCTGGAGGCCACTTGCCTCTGTGAGAGGGCAGGGATGGCCTCACTGGAGTTCTGAGTTGCAGGGACAATGCGTGAGGCAGCCTCTGCAACACTCTCAGCAAGTTTGTCTATTCTCTGGGGAATCCTACCCATTGCACCCATGAGCTCGTGGTTCATCTGCGTGTTCTCCCTGGACATTGCCACCGTCCAGGTCCACGTCTGCTTGTTCTTCAATGGGACCTCTGTGCTGACTCACCCTCCAGGGAGCTGACCTCCAAGCTACCCCTCCACCTGGACGTTGCTGTAGGCCATTGGGGCCAGGAGCCTCAGAGTCCTCAAACCCCGGGAATTCGGCTTCGTCCCCAGATGTAGTCGGCAGCCGGGGAGCCTAGCCTGATGGACTGTCTGGTTTAGGGAGAACACTTTCATCCCCTCCCTCCTCGTCTGCCCCGTGGCCAGATGTAGATGGCTCCCGAGAAGGGTGTTGCACTTGTGGCTGATCATCTGCAAGCAGAAAACAACAGACGTGTGATTAGCAGCAAGGGAGGGGGCAGGGTGATAGGAGGAAGATGACATTGGACATGTCGATGTAAAGGGGCGAGGCCACTTGATATTAGGGGTCAATGAAGTCACATCAGTCGGGTTTCCATTTACATACCCTCACTACCCGAAGGGGGCTCAGCATCGTCCTTGGCCACTGTCCGAACTGGGGTATCCATGAGGGCCGAGACTCATTGTTCAACATCCGTTAGGTCCACAAACTTTGGATGCCCCCCTCCTGTACGTCGCTGCTCGTATCTGTTGTGCGAGAGCTTCGCCTGCAATAAGAAGACTAAGAAGGGTTCATTAAGGCTCCACCTCCCGCTGTGCCACATATGCCTTCCATAGTTCAATAGCTGGCACTGTGTGGATGTGCAGATGTATTCACTTCAATCTGTGTGGCTCTTGACTGAGGCTTGCCAAAGATTGGGAGGAGGTGAGAGGCATGTAGCATTGCGGCGCAGGGTGATGTTTATGAAACGCATATCAGCAGTGGGAGTGGAGTGCAAGGAGACTTGACAATGATTAGGGTACAAGAGGTTATGTGCATCCTGAATGCAGAGGCAATGGCTGTAGAAGTGAGCCTTCAGCTTTCTGCTGCATTCTACAACCAACATCATGGTTTTCAACACACTGAGAAGAGGCAGGTCCATCAAGTAATTGACATTGTGTCACATTGATCTTGGAAGGATGGCAGGCCTACATAAATGTGAAGGGTACTCACCCCGATGACTCTTGTGAGGTTGTTGAACTTCTTGCGACATTGTGCGCCATTCCTGGTCACTGTGTCTGCCGCTGACAACTCCTATGTGATTTCACACTAGATCTGCTTGAAAATGCTGGGCAACAGCCTCCCTCCCCCAACCAGATGGAGTGTAGACCAGCTCTTTCAACGGTCTGCACTAAAGCCTCAGCAGCCTCCGAGGAGAATCTTCAGGTGCACTGCCTGCCCTCTTGCTGGGCCACCTCTGCCGAAGTCTCAGAGGTGGGCCGGGTCACTTGCGCACGTGCCCTAAAGTACCGACTGTGCCTGGGAAAACTGAAATGCATCTGCGCATGCGCACAATTGCAACCTTTTTTGACGCCGCAATTTTCAGCTCGGGCGCACAAAATTCGTTGTGTAACGCCTGATTTAATGCCCCCAATCATGGATCGTCATTTTTTGGCGAAGTTTGCCAAGGAGGGCGTGAACTTTTTCCAGGCGGTATCAGGACCACCCCGCCGTCATTACCGCCCCGAAATCAGTAAAGCCTCAAATCCAGCCAATCATCTTCAATTTTCTTTTACCAAGCATGTCTCCAACCAAATTAATCAATGTATTATAAAATCCATTGATCCTTTACCTTCTTCAAAGCTTCACATAAGAAACCATCAATTTAGCTATCATTTCAAAGATGGAGTGCTGTACAGGCCAGGTATATCTTCTATGCACTTTTTTTGAAGATTACAATGGAACATTAAAACAATTAACTATCAAAGTACCGGGAGGTACAGGAACAGGAACAGAATCTCTAGCAGAGTGTTACTAGAGAGCTGGTGTTAACGGGGATGGGGGTGGGTGGGAGGCGCTACCGACTCCTGTGAAAATACATGGGACTTAGCGGCGGCGCGAATGCAGTAGCGCATGCCCCACCACGCAATGGAAATGGTCCACCGCCTCGCGAGACTGCCCGGCCGCACACCCATTGCAGGATAAAGGTTAAAGGGGAGGTGCGCTGTGCTGCGCGTCAACATTCTTTTCTCTGACTCAGTGGTCGGGCCGCTGTCCAACGCTGTCACGGGGTCTGGGCCGCAATCATGCAGCCCGGCACTCCGTTTCGATTCCAGGCTGTGGCCACGGCATCCCTCACCCCTGGGTCTGTAGAGCTCTCAGCGTCCCTTCCCTTTAATGGAAGGGGAGAGACTTTGAAACGCATCAGCGATACAGCACACTGTGATGCACCCGGCTTGCACCCCCGATCCCACCCCAAAAGGAAGTGGAGCGTGTGACATTGCGGTGAGGTGCGGTAACCCCAATTTCGCTTCCGGAGCGGGACTTCTGCGCCAGGTGCAGAATGTCTGTCTCCGGAGAAAAGTATGGCCAACACAGCATGCTGTCTAGTGATGAGACACAAGTCCACAGCTGTGATTGCCCCCTCAGTGAGCTCAAGCATACATCGCGAATCTATGGAGCAGTCGTCTTGGAAGCCAATACATTAAGAAGAAAAATCTATAGGGCCAATATACCTATTCAGTTATCTTATCTTAACAGACCTTTTCACTCGCTAAGAAAACTGCCTTCCAAAGCATTCTCTCACTGTCTTTTCTGGAGAGCAAGAAATGGCGAGGCAATAATACTGACTCCCACCTCATTTAATATCGCAACATAATAGGTGGGAAATTTACTAAGTCCTGTAGCTAAAAGAAGGGCAGGCCACAACTATCATCTGGGCTATATTTTGGAGTAACCATAAGAACAAGTACTAATTGGTTGCAATGACTTACTCACGGACAAGACGAATATGGAGAAGACACCGATCACCTGCCATAGTCGCAGTCCCCAGAAAACCACAGTTTCCGATGTCACAGGCTCCGGTTTTGTTGGAGGAACTGTAGTGGACTGGGAAAAAAAGATTGTCACTGACACTTTTGCAGGTTTTTAAATATTTTTATTGCATATTATGTAGAACAACTGCATTCACTTAATATTATATAGTGCAAATTTTCTGGGAACATGGGAATGGGAGTAGACTATTCAGCCCAATGAGCCGATTCTTGTTAGATGATGGCTGATCTGTACCTCAACTCCATTTACTCGCCTTTGTTCCATATCCCTCGATACCATTACCTAATAAAAATCTATCGATTTAAGTCTTGATAATTTCAGTTGACCCAGCACCCACAGCCTCTTGGGGGAGTGAGTTCCAGATTTCTACTACACTTTGTGTGAAAAGTGCTTCCTGATTTCACTCCCTAATTAAGCTTAGCTCTAATTTCAAGATTATGATGCTTTACCCCCACCAAAGGAAATATTTTTTTTATATCTGCACTATTAATCACTTTATCATTTGAAACACCTTGATTAGATCATCTCTCAACTATCCAAACTCATGAATACAAGCCAAGCTTATGCAACCTGTCTTCACAATTTAACCAAAGGCATTCGATAAGGTGCCGCATAAAATGTTGTTACGCAAGAAAAGGCCTCATGCAGTTGGGGGTAAAATATTAGCATGGATAGAGGATTGGTTAATGGACAGAAAACAGAGATTATGGATAAACGGGTCATTTTCATTTGGTAGTTTGTAACTAGTGGGATGCTGCGAGGATCAGTGCTGGGGCCTCAGCTATTTACAATCTATATTAGATGAAGGGACCGAGAATAATGTATCCAGGTTTGCTGACGGTACAAAGCCAGGTGGGAAAGTAAGCTGTGAGGAGGACACAAAGAGCCTGCAAAGGAATATAGATAGGTTAAGTGAGTGGGCGATAAGGTGGTAGATGGAATAAAATGTGGGGAAATGTGAGGTTATTTACTATGGTAGGAAGAATAGGAAAATAGAATATTTTTTAAATAGTGAGGAACTATTAAATATTGGTTTTCAGAGAAATGTAGGTGTCCAAGTACAGGAAATATAGAGAGCATGCAGGTACAGAAAGTAATTAGGAAGGCAAATGGCATGTTGGCCTTTATTGCAAGGGGTTTGGAGTACAAGAGCAAGATAGCCTCATTACAATTGCACAGGGCTTTGGTGAGATCACACCTGGAGTAGTGTGCATAGTTTTGGTCTCCTTATCTAAGGAAGGATATACTTATATTGGAGCTGGTGCAATGAAGCAACACTAGATTGATTCTTGGGATGAGAGGGTTGTCCTATGAGAAGAGAATAAGTAGGTTGGGCTTATACACTCTGGAGTTTAGAAGAATGAGAGGTGATCTCATTTGAAACATAAAAGATTATGAGGGGAATTTACAGGGTAGATCTGAGAGGGTGTTTCCCCTGGCTGGAGAGTCTAGAACGAGGGGGCATAGTCCCAGGTTAAGGGATGGGCCATTTAAGACTGAGATGAGGGGGAATTTCTTCACTCAGAGATTTGTAGGATCTTTGGAATTCTCTGCTTCAAAGGGCTGTGGCTGCTGAATCGTTGAGTATATTCAAGGCTGAGATAGATAGATTGTTGGACTCTAAGGGAATCAAGGGATATAGAGATGGGACGGGAAAGTGGAGTTGAGGTCGAAGATCAGCCATGATCTTATTGAATGGCAAAGCAGACATAAGAACATAAGAACACAAGAAATAGGAGCGGGAGTAGACCATTTGACCCCTCGAGCCTGTTCCGCCATTCAATAAGATCATGACTGATCTGATCATGGACTCAGTTCCACTTCCCTGCCCACTCCCCATAACCCTTTATTCCCTTATCACTCCAAAATCTGTCTATCTCCGCCTTAAATATAGTCAATGACCCAGCCTCCACAGCTCTCTGGGGCAGAGAATTCTATAGTTTTACCACCCTCTGAAAGAAGAAATTCCTCCTCATCTCAGTTTTAAATGGGCGGCCCCTTATTCTGAGACTATGCCACCTAGTTTTAATTTACCTTATGAGTGGAAATATCCTCTCTGCATCCAACTTGTCGAGCCCTCTCATTATCTTATATATTTCGATAAGATCTCATTCTTCTGAACTCCAGTGAGTATAATCCCAACCTACTCAACCTATCTTCATAAGTCAACCCCCTCATCTCCGGAATCAACCTAGAGAACCTTCTCTGAACAGCCTCCAATGCAAGTATATCCTTCCTTAAATACGGAGACCAAAACTGCACTCAATATTCCAGGTGTGGCCTCAGCAATACCCTGTACAACTGTAGCAGGACTTCTCTGCTTTTATACTCTATTCCCCTTGCAATAAAGACCAACATTCCATTTGCCTTCCTGATTACTTGCTATACCTGTCATACTAACTTTTTGTGTTTCATACATAAGGACCCCCACATCCCTCTGTACTGCAGCACTTTGCAATTGTTCTCCATTTAAATTATAATTTGCTTTTTTATTATTTCAGGCAAAGTGGATAACCTCACATTTTCCGACATTATACTCCATCTGCCAAATTTTTGCCCACTCACTTAGTCTGCCTATATCCCTTTGCAGATTTTTTGTGTCCTCTTCACAATTTGCTTTCCCACCCATCTTTGTATCATCAGCAAACTTGGTTACATTACACTCGGTCCCTTCTTCCAAGTCATTAATATAGATTGTAAATAGTTGAGGACCCAGCACTGATTCCTGTGGCACCCCACTTGTTACTGTTTGCCAACCGGAAAGTGATCGGTTTATCCCGACTCTCTGTTTTCTCTATCCATGCTAATATATTACTCGCAACCCCATGGACTATTATCTTATGCAGTAACCTTTTATGTGGTACCTTATCGAATGCCTTCTGGAAATCCAAATGCACCACATCCACTGGACACAAGGGGCTGTAATTGACCTGGAATCTGCCATCATCTGTTAATGCAAGGCGGTTAACACCTGCGGAGGTGATCATCAGCCCCATCAATGCCGCTTTAAGCACTATGCGTGCAATGGTTGCAGAACAATGGGACACCTCCAACGAATGTGCAGGCGAGCTGCAAACCCTGCAAACCCTGCAAACCACCACGTTGCAGAGGAAGATCGATCCACTGTGGATCAGGCTGAATTGGAGACTCATACTGAGGAGGCAGAAGTGTACGGGGTACATACATTCACTACGAAATGTCCACCAATAATGTTGAAAGTTGAACTGAATGGTATTCTAGTATCTAAGAAGTAGAAAGAAACAGAAAGGTGACGTCACAGCCAAGGGGCTAAGTGATTGGCTGGTGATTGGTGAGTAGCTTTTCTTTTTCTTTCTTTTTTATATTAGTCAGTAACTTTTAACATTGTTGTTGCCAATTTAAGTGTATCTAAGGCTTAAGTCATGGCAGGGGAGCTCGGTCACGTGATATGCTCCTCCTGTACCATGTGGGAACTCAGGGATACTTCCGGTGTCCCTGACGACTACGTGTGTGGGAAGTGTATCCGCCTCCAGCTCCTGACTCACCGCGTTGCAGAATTGGAGCTGAGGGTGGATTCACTCTGGAGCATCCACGATGCTGAGAACGACGTGAGTAGCATGTGTAGCGAGCTGGTCTTACCGCAGGAGAAGGATCCACAGCCAGCTAGGGAATGGAAAACCAGCAGGAAGAGTAGAGCAAGGAAGGTAGTGCAGGGGTCCCCTGTGGTCATCCCCCTGCAAAACAGATACACTGCTTTGAGTGCTGTTGAGGGGGATGACTCATCAGGGGAGGGCAGCAGCAGCCAAGTTCATGGCACCATAGCTGGCTCTGTTGCACAGGAGGGCAGGAAAAAAGTGGGAGAGCGATAGTGATAGGGGATTCAATTGTGAGGGGAATAGATAGGCGTTTCTGCGGCTGCAAACGAGACTCCAGGATGATATGTTGCCTCCCTGGTGCAAGGGTCAAGGATGTCTCGGAGCGGGTGCAGGACATTCTAAAAAGGGAGGGACAACAGCCAGTTGTCGTGGTGCACATTGGTACCAACGACATAGGTAAAAAAAGGGATGAGGTCCTACGAAACGAATTTAAGGAGCTAGGAGCTAAATTAAAAAGTAGAACCTCAAAAGTAGTAATCTTGGGATTGCTACCAGTGCCACGTGCTAGTCAGAGTAGGAATCGTAGGATAGCGCAGATGAATACGTGGCTTGAGCAGTGGTGCAGCAGGGAGGGATTCAAATTCCTGGGGCATTGGAACAGGTACTGGGGAGGTGGGACCAGTGCAAACCGGACGGTCTGCACCTGGGCAGGACCGGAACCAATGTCCTAGGGGGAGTGTTTGCTAGTGCTGTTGGGGAGGAGTTAAACTAATATGGCAGGGGAATGGGAGCCAATGCAGGGAGACAGAGGGAAACAAAAAGGAGACAAAAGCAAAAGACAGAAAGGAGATGAGGAAAAGTGGAGGGCAGAGAAACCCAAGAAAAAGAACAAAAAGAGCCACTGTACAGCAAAATCCTAAAAGGACAAAGGGTGTTAAAAAAACAAGCCTGAAGGCTTTGTGTCTTAATGCAAGGAGTATCCGTAATAAGGTGGATGAATTAACTGTGCAAATAGATGTTAACAAATATGATATGATTGGGATTACAGAGACGTGACTCCAGGATGATCAGGGCTGGGAACTCAACATCCAAGGGTATTCAACATTCAGGAAGGATAGAATAAAAGGAAAAGGAGGTGGGGTAGCATTGCTGGTTAAAGAGGAGATTAACGCAATAGTTAGGAAAGACATTAGCTTGGATGATGTGGAATCTATATGGGTAGAGCTGCAGAACACCAAAGGGCAAAAAACGTTAGTGGGAGTTGTGTACAGACCTCCAAACAGTAGTAGTGACATTGGGGAGGGCATCAAACAGGAAATTAGGGGTGCATGCAATAAAGGTGCAGCATTTATCATGGGTGACTTTAATATGCACATAGATTGGGCTAGCCAAACTGGAAGCAATACGGTGGAGGAGGATTTCCTAGAGTGCATACGGGATGGTTTTCTCGACCAATATGTCGAGGAACCAACTAGGGGGGAGGCTATCTTAGACTGGGTGTTGTGTAATGAGAGAGGATTAATTAGCAATCTCGTTGTGCGAGGCCCCTTGGTGAAGAGTGACCATAATATGGTGGAATTTTGCATTAGGATGGAGAATGAAACAGTTAATTCAGAGACCATGGTCCAGAACTTAAAGAAGGGTAACTTTGAAGGTATGAGGCATGAATTGGCTAGGATAGATTGGCGAATGATACTTAAGGGGTTGACAGTGGATGGGCAATGGCAGACATTTAGAGACCGCATGGATGAACTACAACAATTGTACATTCCTGTCTGGCGTAAAAATAAAAAAGGGAAGGTGGCTCAACCGTGGCTATCAAGGGAAATCAGAGATAGTATTAAAGCCAAGGAAGTGGCATACAAATTGGCCAGAAATAGCAGCGAACCCGGGGACTGGGAGAAATTTAGAACTCAGCAGAGGAGGACAAAGGGTTTGATTAGGGCAGGGAAAATGGAGTACGTGAAGAAGCTTGCAGGGAACATTAAGACGGATTGCAAAAGTCTCTATAGATATGTAAAGAGAAAAAGGTTAGTAAAGACAAACGTAGGTCCGCTGCAGTCAGAATCAGGGGAAGTCATAATGGGGAACAAAGAAATGGCAGACCAATTGAACAAGTACTTTGGTTCGGTATTCACTAAGGAGGACACAAACAACCTTCCGGATATAAAAGGGGTCAGAGGGTCTTGTAAGGAGGAGGAACTGAGGGAAATCTTTATTAGGCGGGAAATTGTGTTGGGGAAATTGATGGGATTGAAGGCCGATAAATCCCCAGGGCCTGATGGACTGCATCCCAGAGTACTTAAGGAGGTGACCTTGGAAATAGCGGATGCATTGACAGTCATTTTCCAACATTCCATTGACTCTGGATCAGTTCCTATCGAGTGGAGGGTAGCCAATGTAACCCCACTTTTTAAAAAAGGAGGGAGAGAGAAAACCGGGAATTATAGACCGGTCAGCCTGACCTCAGTAGTGGGTAAAATGATGGAATCAATTATTAAGGATGTCATAGCAGCGCATTTGGAAAGAGGTGACATGATAGGTCCAAGTCGGCATGGATTTGTGAAAGGGAAATCATGCTTGACAAATCTTCTGGAAATTTTTGAGGATGTTTCCAGTAGAGTGGACAAGGGAGAACCAGCTGATGTGGTATATTTGGACTTTCAGAAGGCTTTCGACAAGGTCCCACACAAGAGATTAATGTGCAAAGTTAAAGCACATGGGATTGGGGGTGGTGTGCTGACGTGGATTAAGAACTGGTTGTCAGACAGGAAGCAAAGAGTAGGAGTAAATGGGTACTTTTCAGAATGGCAGGCAGTGACCAGTGGGGTACCGCAAGGTTCTGTGCTGGGGCCCCAGCTGTTTACATTGTACATTAATGATTTAGACGAGGGGATTAAATGTAGTCTCTCCAAATTTGCGGATGACACTAAGTTGGGTGGCAGTGTGAGCTGCGAGGAGGATGCTATGAGGCTGCAGAGTGACTTGGATAGGTTAGGTGAGTGGGCAAATGCATGGCAGATGAAGTATAATGTGGATAAATGTGAGGTTATCCACTTTGGTGGTAAAAACAGAGAGACAGACTATTATCTGAATGGTGACAGATTAAGAAAAGGGGAGGTGCAATGAGACCTGGGTGTCATGGTACATCAATCATTGAAGGTTGGCATGCAGGTACAGCAGGCGGTTAAGAAAGCAAATGGCATGTTGGCCTTCATAGCGAGGGGATTTGAGTACAGGGGCAGGGAGGTGTTGCTACAGTTGTACAGGGCCTTGGTGAGGCCACACCTGGAGTATTGTGTACAGTTTTGGTCTCCTAACTTGAGGAAGGACATTCTTGCTATTGAGGGAGTGCAGCGAAGGTTCACCAGACTGATTCCCGGGATGGTGGGACTGACCTATCAAGAAAGACTGGATCAACTGGGCTTGTATTCACTGGAGTTCAGAAGAATGAGAGGGGAACGTTTAAAATTCTGACGGGTTTGGACAGGTTAGATGCAGGAAGAATGTTCCCAATGTTGGGGAAGTCCAGAACCAGGGGTCAGTCTAAGGATAAGGGGTAAGCTATTTAGGACCAAGATGAGGAGAAACTTCTTCACCCAGAGAGTGGTGAACCTGTGGAATTCTCTACCACAGAAAGTTGTTGAGGCCAATTCACTAAATATATTTAAAAGGGAGTTAGATGAAGTCCTTACTGCTAGGGGGATCAAGGGGTATGGCGAGAAAGCAGGAAGGGGGTACTGAAGTTGCATGTTCAGCCATGAACTCATTGAATGGTGGTGCAGGTTAGAAGGGCCGAATGGCCTACTCCTGCACCTATTTTCTATGTTTCTATGTTTCTATGGAACTGGACACGGGGGCAAGTCAGTCCGTAATGAGTAAAAAGGCCTTCGACAGGCTGTGGGGCAAAAAGGTACACAGGCCCAAGCTCAGCACCATTCACACCAAACTAAGGACTTACACCAAGGAACTAATCCCTGTAATTGGCAGTGCAGAAGTCAAAGTCTCCTATGACGGAGCAGTACATGAACTCCCAGTGTGGATTGTGCCAGGGGATGGCCCCACGTTGTTTGGCAGAAGCTGGCTGGGAAAAATCCGCTGGGACTGGGATGAAATTCGAGCGCTTTCGTCCGTCGATGAAGCCTCATGGACCCAGTTTCTGAGCAAGTTCCCAACATTGTTCGAGCCAGGCATTGGAAGCTTCTCAGGGGCAAAGGTGCAGATCCATTTTGTTCCCGGTACGTGACCCAGCCACCAAAGGCACGGGCGGTACCGTACATGATGCATGAAAAAGTGGAAATTGAGCTGGACAGGCTGCAACGTGAAGGCATCATCACGCCAGTGGAATTCAATGATTGGGCCAGTCTGATTGTCCCGGTACTTAAGGAATATGGCACGGTTAGAATTTGTGGGGACTGTAAAGTAATGATTAACTGTTTTTCGCTGCATGACCAGTACCCGCTACCCAAGGCAGATGACCTATTTGCGACCCTGGCTGGAGGGAAGACATTCACCAAGCTGGACCTGACCTCAGCCTACATGACGCAGGAGCTGGAGGAGTCTTCGAAAGGCCTCACCTGCATCAACACGCACAAAGGTCTGTTTATCTACAACCGGTGCCGGTTCGGGATTTGATCGGCCGCGGCTATCTTCCAGCGGAACATGGAGAGCCTGCTAAAGTCGGTTCTGTGCACTGGGATTTTCCAGGATGACATATTGGTTACAGGTCGGGACACCATGGAGCACTTGAAGAATCTGGAGCAGGTTCTTAGTTGGTTGGATCGCATGGGGCTCAGATTGAAACGCTCGAAGTGTGTTTTCCTGGCACAGGACTTGAATTCTTAGGAAGGAGACTCGCAGCAGACGGCATCAGACCCACCGACGCCAAGACGGAGGCCATCAAGAACGCGCCGAGACCACAGAACGTGACGGAGCTGCGGTCGTTCCTGGGACTCCTTAACTATTTCGGTAATTTCCTACCTGGGTTAAGCACCCTGCTAGAACCCCTACATGTGCTACTGCACAAGGGAGACGACTGGGTATGGGGGAATTCACAAGAGGCTGCCTTTAAGAAAGCCAGAAATCTGTTGTGTTCAAACAAACTGCTTGTCCTGTATAACCCTTGTAAACGATTAGTGCTAGCTTGCGATGCGTCGTCATACAGGGTCGGGTGTGTGTTACAACAGGCTAACGAATCAGGGATTTTGCAACCGGTCGTTTATGCGTCCAGGACTTTGTCCAAGGACGAAAGGGCCTACAGCATGATTGAAAAAGAGACTCTGGCGTGCGTCTATGGGGTAAAAAAAATGCACCAGTACTTATTTGTCTTCAAGTTTGAGCTTGAAACTGACCACAAGTCACTCATATCGCTGTTCTCTGAGAGCAAAGGGATTAATACCAATGCCTCTGCCCGCATCCAAAGATGGGCGCTCACGCTGTCGGCATACAACTTTGTAATCCGCCACAGACCGGGCACAGAGAACTGCACTGATGCTCTCAGTCGGCTACCTTTGCCCAGCACCGGGGTAGAAATGGCAAAGCCAGCGGACTTGCTCATGGTCATGTAGGCATTTGAAAACAAATAGTCCCCCGTTTCAGCCTGCCAGATCAAGACCTGGACCAGCCAGGATCCTTTACTGTCCTTGGTAAAAAACTGTGTCCTCTATGGGAGCTGGTCCGGTGTCCCAGTGGAGATGCAGGAGGCGATTAAGCCGTTCCACAGACACAAAGACGAGTTATCCCCGCAGGCGGACTGTCTATTGTGGGGCAATCGCGTGGTCTTGCCCAAGAAAGGCAGAGGTACGTTCATATGTGAATTGCACAGCACCCACCCAGGCATCGTAATGATGAAAGCCATAGCCAGATCCCAGTGTGGTGGCCTGGCATCGACTCAGATTTAGAGTCATGCTTGTGCCAGTGCAACACTTGCTCTCAGCTGAGCAATGCACCCAGAGAGGCACCACTAAGTTTGTGGTCGTGGCTCTCCAAACCGTGGTCGAGGATCCACGTGGACTATGAAGGCCCATTTCTAGGTAAAATGTTTTTCATTGTCGTGGACGCGTACTCAAAATGGATTGAATGTGCAATAATGTCTGTAAGCACGTCCACAATCACTATTGAAAGCCTACGAGTCATGTTTGCCGCACATGGCCTGCCTGATGTCCTAGTCAGCGACAATGGGCTGTGCTTCACCAGTGCTGAATTCAAGGAATTCATGACCCACAACGGGATCAAACACATCACATCTGCCCTGTTCAAGACCGCATCCAACGGCCAGGCAGAACAGGCAATTCAGACCATCAAGCAAAACTTGAAACGTGTGTCAGAAGGCTCCCTGCAGACCCGGCTGTCCCGAGTGCTGCTCAGCTACTGCACCAGACCCCACTCATTCACCGGGGTTCCCCAGCTGAGCTGCTCATGAAAAGGCACTTAAAACAAGGCTCTCTCTTGTCCACTCCGATCTCCATGGAGGGCAAGCGACAGCAACAAAGTGTGTACCATGACCGCGCAAATTTGTCACACGATATTGAGATCAATTATCCCGTGTTTGTGCTCAATTATGGACATGATCCCAAATGGCTCGTTGGCACGGTCACAGCCAAAGAGTGTTTCAGATCAAATTGGCCAATGGACAAACGCACAGAAAACATTTGGAGCAAATCAAACTGTGGTTCACCAACATCTACGAACAACCCAAAGAGGACATCACCAACTTTGACCCTCCAACACACACACAAGTGGCAACTGACATCATGGTTGACTACGAAGCCAAACTCATCATCCCCAGCAGCCCGGCAAGGCCGGCTGCCAAGAACTGACTAACCCACCCGCGCCTGCATTTGTACCAAGACGATCGACAAGAGAGCGTATAGCCCCAGGTCGTCTCACCTTGTAAATAAGTGTACTGTTGACTTCACGGGGAAGTGATGTTATGTATTTAACCCTTTGTAACCTGCATAACACCTGACCACCAGAGGGCCCACCTGTTGGAGTCCCAAGGGATCCCAGCATCTATTGGGAGCACAGTATATAAGCAGACCATCCACGAGGTACCTGCACTCTGGAATCTTATTAAAGGAGCTAAGGTCACACTTGCTCATTGTACACAGTACTTAATTTCATCCTTTATTATGAGTATACCAATATCTAGGCCCCTCATAATTGTATAAACCTCAATGAGGTCTCCCCTCAGCCTCCTCTGTTCCAAGGAAAACAAATCCAGCCTATCTAATCTGTCCTCATAGCTAAGATTCTCCACTCCTGGCAACATCCTCGTAAATCTTCTCTGTACCCTCTCCAGTGCAATCACATCCTTCCTGTAATATGGTTACCAGAACTGCATGCAGTACTCCAGCTGTGGCCTAACCAGTGTTTTATACAGTTCAAGCATAACCCCGTTGCTCTTGTATTTTAGGCCTTGGCTAATAAAGTATATAGGAGGGCGGGTATCACTGCTGCTCTGTAGATCATGAACTTGGTGCCGGGTTTGTGATCTTGGTCTTCAAACATTCTTTTCCTCAGGCGACCGAAGGCTGCACTGGCACACTGAAGGCAGTGTTCGATTTTGTAAAGTCCTGTCCCCTCAGTATAGATTCACACGAGGCATGTAGTGAAGTCAAGATCACTCTGGACCTGCAACTTTATTTCACAGCTCTGGAATGCTGCACTTGCCTGAGACCTGTCCTTATATACCTGTCTCTTGCAAGTGCGCCCCTGGTGGTGAGGTATGCTGGTGGTTACAGGTCATATCTTATTACAGTCATGTATAGCATGTTAGGATACAGTTATATATAATAATGTAAGGTACATGACATCACCCTCCCCCAAGGTCTTATTGTCTTTATAGGTTCAGTCTCTCAGGTGGTCTACGCTTTCGCGTGGAGCGTCTGAGTTGTGGTTCAGTTGTTTGCCTTGGTGTCTGTTTTTCTTTGGGTGTGGTTGCTGGTATCGCGCCTGGGCTGTCTGTTTCGATTGGTGTGATTATTGTTGACTCGCCTGGGCTGTCTGTTGGGATTGCCCTTTCCTCAGGTTGTTCCCTCTGTCTGTCCACCAAGTGTGGTGCGAGTTCCACATTGTAGTCTGCCTCTGGTTCCGAAGTGTTGTTGGTGAATCTGCTTTTGACTTGGTCTACATACCTCCGGCAGGTTTTGCCATTGTCCATTTGTACTACCAGTAGCCTGTTTCCTTCCTTGCCCGTTACTGTCCCTGCAAGCCATTTGGGACCCCTGCCATAGTTTAGGACAAACACTTTGTCCCCTATCTCATTCCATCTCCCCCTCGAATTTCTGTCATGGTACTCAGTCAGCTTATGGCGCTTTGCCTCAACGATTTTGTGCATATCTTAAAGTCCTTTTCATCAACAGTTGCGCGGGGGGGGATCCCAGTCAATGAGTGCGGACGAGATCTGTATGCCAGCAGCAGTCGCGACAGGCGACCCTGCAGCGTGGGACCTTGGATTTTAAGCATGCCTTGTTTAATGATTTGCACTGCTCTCTCCGCCTGGCTGTTGGAGGTCAGCTTGAACGGTGTCGTCTTGACGTGATTTATTCCGTGGTCAATTATAAAGTCTTGGAATTCTGCGCTGGTGAAGCACGGACCATTGTCACTGACCAATATGTCAGAGATTCCGTGCATTGCAAACATGGTTGCGAGGCTCTCCACAGTGGTGGAGGTTGTGCTCGAGTTTAAAATTGTGCATTTGATCCACTTTGAAAATGCATCTACAACTACGAGGAACATTTTGCCCATGAATGGGCCCGCATAGTCTACATGCACCTGCGACCACAGTTTGGTAGGCCAGGGCCAGGGGCTCAGTGGAGCCTCCCTGGGGGCATTGCTGAGTTGGGCACAAATGGTGCACCTTCGGACGCAGAGCTCCAAGTCCGTGTTAATACCAGGTCACCAGACGTGGGATCTGGCTATGGCCTTCATGAAAATGATCCCTGGGTGCTCGCGGTGGAGCTCCCAGACAAACGCCTCTCTGCCTTGCAGAGGCATGACTACTCGGCTGCACCACATCAGGCAGTCTGCCTGTAGTGATAGCTCATGCATGCACCTGTGAAAGGGTTTTAATTCGCCGGGGCAGGCATCGCGAGCCTCTGCCCAGTCACTGGTTAGGACACATCTTTTTACTAAGGATCACGTGGGGTCGCTGGCCGTCCAGGCTCTGATTTGGCGAGCCATCGTGGGCGAACCTGTGGACTCAAAGGCATTGATTGCCATGACTATCTCACAGTCCTGTTCGTCAGACCCTTCCGTGGTCGCCAGGGGTAGCCTGCTGAGCGCGTCGGCACAGTTGTCTGTGCCTGGTCTGTGTGTGGGGGTAGCAGCTTGTTTAGTGCTGTGAACTTCTTGTTCCGATATTTCATTAGTTGTCGTACCTGCATTGTAAATCAACCTCGTTTCTTCTTCCCCTACCAAGAATGTCTGTGCAACCAGTGCTGCTGCCTCTAAGGTCAGGTTCTTGGTCTCTATGAGCTTTCAGAATATGCCTGCGTGGCCTATTCCTTCAATGAAAAAGTCTCTCAGCATTTCTCTCCTCAGTTCATCGGAGAACTCACATAAACTAGCCAACCTCCGAAGTTCCGCCACGAAGTCGGGTATGCTCTGGCCCACACAGCGTCTGTAGTTGTAGAACCTGTGTCTGGCCATGTGTAGGCTGCTCGCTGGCTTCAGGTGGTCTCTTACCAGTGTGCTCAATTCTTCAAATGACTTGCTTGCTGGTTTCTCGGGTGCCAACAGATCCTTCATTAAAGCATATGTTTTCGAGCCACAGCTGGTCAAGAGATGGGCTCTTCTCTTGTCTGCCTTATCGTCGCCTAACCAGTCTTTGGTTCCAAAGCTTTGCTGGAGCCTTTCTATAAAGTCCTCCCAATTGTCTCCCGCATTGTACTTTTCATCTGATCCGTTGTTCGCCATTCTGTGGATTCTGTAATCCCATCCTCGTCGCCACTGTAATGTCCTGTCCCCTCAGTACAGATTCACACGAGGCATATAGTGAAGTCAAGGTCACTCTGGACCTGCACCTTTATTTCACAGCTCTGGAATGCTGCACTTGCCTGAGACCTATCCTTATATACCTGTCTCTTGCAAGTGCACCCCTGGTGGTGAGGTATGCTGGTGGCTACAGGTCATATCTTATTACAGTCATGTATAGCATGTTAGGATACAGTTATATATAATAATGTAAGATACATGACAGATTTCATCATCGATGTCTGCCCTTGCTTGCAGAAGGCTCCCAAGGTATTGAAAGTGGCCCACGCTGTCCAAGATCTCGTCATCAATCTGGATAATTGGGGGGCAGTGCTGTGCAGCAGAGGCAGGTTGGTACTGTCACGTATCCTACATGGCTACTGTTGGTACTATCACAAGGTATGCCACCAGAGGGCACAGCAGTGGGAGACTTGTAGGTTACCTGTACAGGTGTGCCAGGGTTAGTATAAAAGTCAGGCCACCAGGTGTGATCCTCACTCTGGAATTATCAATAAAGGACTAAGGTCACTACAATTCAAGTACAACATTTTGCCTCGTGGAGTCATTATCAGAGCATCCAAAGACATAACAGGGACAGAACCTTTGTCTTCCGGATGTTTAATGTAAGGCCCAGTCTCTTGTACGCTTCAGTGAAGGAATCAACGATAGTTTGGTTTTCGGCCTCCGAGTGCGTATAAACGCAAGCATCGTCTGCATACTGTAATTAAATAACAGAGGTTGGAACAACATTGGTTCTGGACTGGAGGCGATGGAGATTGAACAATATCCCGTTTGTCCTGTAGATTAACGCGGGGTGCTTATTAAAGATGAGATGACGTGTTGCAGTGAGAAATATTGAGCAGATCAATGACTTAGCCTTGCTTGACACCGATCTGCAATTGTATTGGTTCTGTGGTGGATCCGTTGGTAAGTGTTATGTCCTTGGATGCTCTGATAATGACTCCACGAGGCAATGTGTTGTACTTGAACTGCAGTGACAGTCCTTTATTGATAACTCCAGAGTGAGGATCACACCTGGTGGCCTGCCTTTTATACTAGGCCAGGCACACCTGTACAGGTAACCTACAAGTCTCCCACTGCTATGCACTCTGGTGGCACACCTTGTGATAGTACCAACAGTAGTCATGTAAGATACATTACTGTAAGGATCACGGCTTGCAAGTCATCGTGAAGCAGGCGGAGGATGGTGACAAATTTTTGAGGACAGCCGAATTTGTGAAGGACACTCTATAATCCATCTCGAAGGCCTTTATGAGATCAAAGAAAGCCATATACAAAGGTTGATGTTGCTCCCTATATTTCTCTTGAATTTGTCGTGCGGTGGAAATCATGTCCATTATGCCTCTTATTGGGTGGAATTTGTATTGTGACTCTGGGAGGAGACGATTGAGGAGGATTCTTGCGATAATTTTCCCAGTGGCAGACAGCAGAGAAACTCCTCTGTAATTAACGCAATTGGACTTGTCTCCTTTCTTGAAGATGGTCACGATTATGGCATCTACACACCTATAGATTGGAGAGTAGCTAATGTAACACAACTTTTTAAAAAAGGAGGGAGAGAGAAAACAGGGAATTATAGACCAGTTAGCCTGACCTCAGTAGTGGGGAAAATGTTGGAATCAATTAATAAAGATGTAATAGCAGCTCATTTGGAAAGCAGTGACAGGTTCGGTCCAAGTCAGCATGGATTTATGAAAGGGAAATTATGCTTAACAAATCTTCTAGAATTTTTTGAGGATGTAACTAGTAGAGTGGACAAGGGAGAACCAGTGGATGTGGTGTATTTGGACTTTCAAAAGGCTTTTGACAAGGTCCCACACAAGAGATTGGTGTGCAAAATCAAAACACATGGTACTGGGGGTAATGTATTGACGGTGGATAGAGAACTGGTTGGCAGACAGAAAGCAGAGAGTCGGGATAAATGGGTACATTTCCGAATGGCAGGAAGTGACTAGTGGGGTACCGCAAGGTTCAGTGCTGGGACCCCAGCTATTTACAATATACATTAATGATTTAGATGAAGGAATTGAGTGTAATATCTCCAAGTTTGCAGATGATACTAAGCTGGGTGATGGTGTGAGCTGTAAGGAGGATGCTAAGAGGCTTGCACAGGGTGACTTGCACAGGTTAGGTGAGTGGGCAAATGCATGGCAGATGCAGTATAATGTAGATAAATGTGAGGTTATCCACTTTGGTGGCAAAATCCACTTTGATGGCAAAGGCAGAATATTATCTGAATGGTGACAGATTAGGAAAAGGGAAGGTGCAACGAGACTGGGTGTCATGGTACATCAGTCATTGAAAGTTGGCATGCAGGTACAGCAGGTGGTGAAGAAGGCAAATGGTATGTTGGCCTTCATAGCGAGAGGATTTGAGTATAGGAGCAGGGAGATCTTACTGCAGTTGTACAGGACTTTGTTGAGGCCACACCTTGAATATTGTGTATAGTTTTGGAATCCTAACCTGAGGAAGGACATTCTTGCTATTGAGGGAGTGCAGCGAAGGTTCACCAGACTGATTCCTGGGATGGCAGGACTGACATATGAAGAAAGACTGGATCGACTAGGCTTATATTCACTGGAATTTAGAAGAATGAGAGGGATCTCATAGAAATATATAAAATTCTGATGGGATTGGACAGGTTAGATGCAAGAAGAATGTTCCCAATGTTGGGGAAGTCCAGAACCAGAGGTCACAGTCTAAGGACAAGGGGTAAGTCATTTATGACTGAGATGAGAAGAAACTTCTTCACTCAGAGAATTGTGAACCTGTATAATTCTCTACCACAGAAAGTTGTTCAGGCCAGTTCGTTAGATATATTCAAAAGGGAGTTGTGGCCCTTATGGCTAAAGGGATCAAGGGGTATGAAGAGAAAGCAGGAATGGGGTACTGAAGTTGCATGATCAACCATGATCATATTGAATGGTGATGCAGGCTAGAAGGGCCGAATGGCCTACTTCTGCATCTATATTCTATGTTTCTATGTTTGTACATCTACACACTTAGTGTGTGAGAGCCTCGCCTCGCTGAGATTTGAAAGCAAAAATTGAGCCTACAGGCCTATGCATAGCGATCGAATTGATGCCACATTTTGAAAGCGAGACTTGTAGAGCTGGGGGAGCGGGGGTGGGGTTGGCGTACGGGGGTGGGGGCCAGGGCTGGGGAGTTGGGGTGGAAAGCACACACTGTGGGCCTTGCAAAGTCTCACTTGGAGCTTGAAATTATGTAAACACTTACTTTGCTCGATTTCACACACTTTTGGTCTTTTCCTCTGATAATACAAACTGCACTAGGAGGGTTAGCATAGATTATAGCATAGGTTTTACGCACTTGAGCTCCTGGAATATTGTGGCATAGAGTTCAGGGATATGTATTGTACTTACATAATGTTATTAGAACACTCGAGGACCCCCTAATGGCAGCAAGCATACTGTAGCTGTTCCACACTATGGTCTCCTCTTATATTGAGGTAAATCTTGACTTTGTGCAATAGTGTAAAACAGGTGATAGCGAATCGGAAAGTTAAGTAAAAATTGGGAGAGATGTAAACCATCAGCTGATTCACTATCACCTGTTTTACACTAATGTTTGTTATATATAAAGGGAATGTTCCAGAGAGTTTGAAATAAAACAGCCATTACAGTACCACAACAACTTGAGTGTTTATTCAGGCAGACCTTTCTATCCTGATCGCTATACCACAATTCTTGATACGTTTTTCTAGTGACGCTGAAGGGTCTTGCACCCACAAGCCACTGACTTTTTTTTATTCGTTCACGGGATGTGGGCATCGCTGGCAAGGCCAGCATTTATTGCCCATCCCTAATTGCCCTTGAGAAGGTGGTGATGCGCTGCCTTCTTGTACTGCTGCAGTCCGTGTGGTGAAGATACTTCTGTAGGGCTGTTAGGGAGGGAGTTCTAGGATTTTGACACAGCGACAATGAAGGAACGGTGATATATTTTCAAGTCAGGATTGGTGCGACTTGGAGGGGAACTTTCAGGTGATGGTGTTCCCATGTGCCTGCTGCTTTGTCCTTCTAGATGGTAGAGGTCACGGGTTTGGGAGGTGCTGCCGAAGAAGCCTTGGCGAGTAGCTGCAGTGCGTCATGTAGATGGTACACACTACAGTCACCGTGTGCCGGTGGTGGAAGGATGAGTGTTAAAGATGGTGGATGGGGTGCCAATCAAGTGGTTGTTTTGTCCTGGATGGTGTCGAGCTTCTTGAGTGTTGTTGGAGCTGTACTCATTCAGGCAAATGGGGTGCATTCCATCACACTTCTGCCTTGTGCCTTGTAGATGATAGAAAGGCTTTGGGCAGTCAGGTGGTGAGACACTTGCTGCAGAATACCCAGCCTCTGACCCGCTCTTGTTGCCACAGTGTTTATGTGGCTGGTCCAGTTAAGTTTCTGGTCAATGGTAACCCCCAGGATATTGATGGTGGAGGATTTGGTGATGATAATGCCGTTGCATGTCAAGGGGATGTGGTTAGACTCTCGCTTTTTGAAGTTAGTCATTGCCTGTCACCTATGTGGTACTTGCCACTTTTCAGCCTAAGCCTGAATGTCATCCAGGTCGTTCTGCATGCAGGCATAGACTGCTTCATTATCCGAGGAGTTGCGGCTAGCTCACCCAGGTTGGCACCTCATTTTTAGGTATGCGTGGTGCTGCTCCTGGCATGCTCTTCTGCACTCCTCATTGAACCAGAATTGGTCCGCTGACTTGATGGTGATGGTAGATTTAGGGATATGCTAGGCCATTGATAGAAAATTCAAACAGGCTACATTTAGATAGGTTGAGAAAACACAGACTCCCATGTCTATGTGCAGTTCAGCATGTTGCATTAAGTCATCAATCAACTTGACATTTTAGGACCTTGGGTAGCGAGCCAATTAAAAGGTTAAAAGACTATTAATTGAGCCAATAAGCTCAAAGAAGGCGAGTTCTTTTCTGTAAATTGAACCCGGTATAAATACAGCCATTTTGGCCATGTGATATCAGAAGGACAAAGACCTGGCTTAAAGCCAAGAGCTTGTTGCTGTCTGCCAAAATAAAGTGACATTAAAACTACAATCGGAGTTCGTATTTCATTGGAAATTAAGAGATCTAACAATTTTGGCGTCACGAACAGGATCGCTGAGGAAAGAAACTGAATTTTGGACATCGGACCTACATACTGAGGTAAGGACTCCTCTTTATAAAAGTCCTCGGTCAAAAGTCTAAATTCGCCTCTCCTTCTACGCGATTCCGAAAGCCTCCGGTTTGCGAACCCTCCGGTTGGTAGTCGGCTTGAGGTCCCATAGACGTCTAAACTTCGGCGATGTGTTAGTTAATTAATCACCGACCTATTGATCGGCTAGAAAGCCTACGACTCGAGACCCCAGTAAAGAACTCAGTATTATGGCAGCAGGAGATAAGAACAAAGAATTGCCTACAACTGTTAAAGGTGGACAAGCACCACCTGAGGTTTCAATAGATTAAATTCTCGAACAGTTGAAAGAATATATAGAGCAACAATTCAATTTATTTAAAACCTGTATTAAGATCAAACAAAAGTATGGAACCTCCAAAGGACAATGGTCCTTGGACGAGATTAAAAGGGTCTGGGGAAAAATGACCCGTATGAAAAATAAAGAGCGAACTAGATGGTCCCTAGCCGTTATGGGACAGATTTGAAAGCGGAATGAAATTATAATGCGTTCCCAACATGATCGAGAACTGACCAGTACAAAGGACCAATTGCAAGCTGTTTGTGAACAGTTCCGACAGAAAAAACTTGAACTTGAAAAGTCGGAAGTGGAAGTTAAAAATCTTAAAGGCGAAATTAAAGAATGGAAAAAATCGTTAGGTCAAGAGACGGTAATAGGAAAAGAAAAATGTATCGGTCAATTCCTAGGGTACTCATGTTTGGATAAATTAAAAGCGCAAACCCGAAGACACGACCGAGGAATAGATACGGATTCTGAATCCTCCGACGATACAGGGTCGGAGGATGAAGATTTGGGGTGCATTTTGCCCCGTTTAAAAAAAGACGAGTTGTAGTCAATTCAGAAGAGACTCCGGATGAGGGCGGAACCAAAAAAACGAGGAAAAGGGTGTACGAAAAATACTTAGTTCATGATCCAGCAGACCCAGAGAAAATTGATAAGTGGTCCAAGGAATTGCCCAATCCAAAGAAAGGGGGAGTGAAAACGTGGGGACCAATTGGACCGCTTAAGAAATATATATCAACTTCATCCCTGGGACGGAGTACAAATTTTGACCATAATGGTGCCAAAAACACAGGGAAGAAAATTGCACGACAAGGTAGAAGAAGCTTTGGGGCAGGATGAGCAAGAATTAGACGCAGGATGGGAGGTGATTAAACACTGGCTGCAAGCCTTCAGTCCAGCTAAGACAGACTGGGGAAAAATTGCAGCCTACCAACAGAAAGAAACAGAGGAGGTACTGGAGTATGACGAGTGATTTAGATGCACGTGGCTAGAACATTTGGGTATGAATAATACGGATGAGGAAATGGATGAACAAGTGTTTGGACCCCTGAAAGCAGCTTTCGTGGCAGGTCTAAAGCCAGAACTGTCCAAAATGCTTAAGGTAGTGTTACCGGACTGGGAAGGTAGAGGAACTACCTTTGCAGCATTGGTGGATCGATGTAACCAATTAGATCGGGATATGGGAGCTAAAGTCCAAGCTGTACAGGCTATGGGATGGAAATCCCAGGATTCCGATAAACAGTCATCAGGAAAATTACCCGGAAAATGTCATTATTGTGGGAAAGAAGGTCACTGGGCCAAGACGTGCAGGTCAAAACAGAAAGGTCGTGGCTGGGGAAGAGGATGCAGCCAGGGATACAATTCAGCCAACAAACCAGGCTTGTCACAAGATAACGACCTCATAGAAGCATTTAAGCGACTGACAATACAACAACAGAAGGAGTTACTTGGGATAGCAAAAAACGATTAGAGTCCACCCTGGCCCCCCTCCTTGCACTAATACAACAGAGGGGAGATGGGCTATATATAACTGTGAGGGTGGGTGATAAGGATGTGGACTGTCTTTTAGACACAGGGGCGGAATTAACATGCTTACCCCTGCAATATGGAGACTTTTTGTCGTTGGATGGTAGGGCACGTACAGCCTATGGAGTTGGGGGCCATAAAATGGAAATTAAAAGGACAACACCGGTACTTATAGGGCTGGGTCCACATGAACTAACCACGCCGGTCTGGATAGGCCCAGTAGATCAACCCCTTTTGGGAATGGACGTTCTAATCCAAATAGATTCATCGTTGCATTTCGAGGATGGTCGGGTGACATGGTCAATTAGAACTTTGAAGAAAGAAGAATTGAAGGAACACCCAATATGGGCTAAAGATAAGAACGATTGTGGCCTACTCCAGATGGAGCCTGCGTCATTTACCGGGACCAAGCCTCCATGCACTAAACAGTATCCCATCAGTCAACTGCCATCGCGGGAATCTTACCGGTTATTCAGCAATTGGAGAATCAAAGGGTGCTTATTAAAACACATAGTTCCTCCAATAGCCCCGTGTGGCTGGTGCAGAAATCTAACGAGACTTGGCACTTGACTGTCGATTATAGGAAAGCTAACTAGTGTATTGATCAAAAAGCTCCTTTGGTCGCAGATCCCTCCACCATTTTTAATGCCCTCAAACCGGAACATAAATATTTCTCGGTTATAGATATGGCCAACGGATTTTGGTCGGTGCCTCTGGCACCGGAGGTTGGACAGTGGTTTGCTTTCACGGTCCAAGGACAACAGTATACTGCAGGGTTACTGCAGGGTTTCCACAACAGCCCTATGGTATTCCACATGGCTTTACAAAGCCATTTGCGAGAATTACCTCCCCTGTCATCCACAGTCATCCAATATGTAGACGATATCCTGCTAGCTTCAAACACAGAAGACCAGCATGAACAAGATTTACGAGCTTTGCTGGACCACCTTCGGCTGAAAGGACATAAAGCCAGCATTGACAAAGCACAAATATCCCAAGAAGAGGTTGTATACCTGGGACAAAAGATTTCACAAGGAAAGAGAGAACTTACCCAGGATAGAACTGCAGCCATTCGGGCTGCTAAAAACCCCACCACTATTCAGGAACTAAGGTCTTTTTTGGGATTGTTTAACTTTAACAGAAATTGGATTGACTCCTTCACACAGCTGGCTCAGCCATTGAATGATATCTTAAAGGGGAAACGTGCCTCTAAAGAAGCCATCACCCTCACTAAGGAACAGCAAGAGGCCTTCCTGAGTTTGAAAAACGCTTTGTGTTCGGCACCGGCTCTGGGAATCCCCAACAGTGGTAAGCCATTTACCCTGTTTGTCCATGAGAAAGAAGGATATATGACAGCTATACTGACACAAGAACATGGGGATCGGCAAAGACCTATTGGCTATTATTCGGCAAAACTGGATGCGGTCGCCCTCGGATGGGGAAGTTGCCTAAGGGCTATGGAAGCTACATGTCGAGCGGTAATGATCACTGCGGGTCTAGTCCTCGACCAAAAGCTGATTGTCAAGTGTCCCCACACCGTACATGCTTTGCTGTCTATGAATAGAATGTCTCAGGTGATGGCAGCTAGATGGACCTGCTGGACAGCAGTTTTGGAAGCTCCTAATCTCCATATCGTCCGGGCCAGCCCGGTTAATCCCACAACTATGCTCCCGATGTCAGAATCGAGGGAGCAAGAGGGGGGAGAATGTGAAGAGCATGACTGCGTGGAGATTTTAAAAGAAACAGAAGAAGCAGCCTGAGCAGCAGAGGAGCCTCTGCACAACCCAGACCTCATCCTGTTTACAGATGGTTCCTCCTTTGTTGACAATGGTACCAGAAAAGCAGGATGGGCAGTTACAACCTTATATGAGGTAGTGGCAAAAGGATGTTTACCCTCAGGAACGTCAGCACAACAGGCCGAGTTACGGGCCCTGTCAGAAGCATGTCGAATAGCAGAAGGAGTCAGACAGCTAATGTCTACACAGATTCGCGTTATGCTTTTGGAGTCGCTCACGACTTTGGTCTGTTATGGCGGAAAAGAGGATTCCTCACTGCTGCTGGTACACCTATCCGAAATGGAAAAGAAGTCCGAGACTTACTGGAGGCCATACAATTACCTCAGGAAGTGTCCATCCTGAAGTGTAAGTCCCATACCAAGGAAAATACCACAGAAGCACAGGGAAATGCCCTAGCCGATCAGGCAGCTAAAGATGCTGCCTCACAGGGCTTTCCTCCAGAAGAACCAACACAGATGTGCAGATTGAAAGCACTTAGGACTCTGACACAAGACCTTCAAACAATGCAAGGCGAGTGCTCCCGAGAGGGAAAATGGACATGGATTGAGGCAGAAATTAAGCTATGTGAAGATGGTGTCTGGAGACAAAGAGTTACCGACAAGCCAGTCGTGCCACAAGCGCTTATGCCTTTTTTTAGCCCAACAGATCCACTCGTGGGGACACTTGGCCTCACAACAGATGACGGCACGGTTCCAGAAAATCTGGTGGGGTCAGGGATTTAAAAAACATGCCCAGCTGGTAACAGACCGTTGTGTGGTCTGCCAGAAAAATAATTCTGGACCCATCACGGTAATGCCCCAACTGAGGCCCCCTGCCCCTGTCGGACCATTCCAGCATCTGCAGGTTGATTATATATCTCTTCCTTCATGCCAAGGATACACTAACATTCTTGTCATGGTCGACAGATTCTCTAGATGGGTAGAAGCTGTCCCAACTAAAAGAGCCACAGCCAATCACACTGCAAAGGTCATGTGCAAGGATTACATTCCCCGATGGGGAGTCCCAAGTAGCATTGACTCAGATCAGGGAACACACTTCACAGGTGCTGTCTGCCAAGAAGTCTGTAGGTTACTGAACATTACGTGGGATTTACACTGTCCTTATCATCCACAATAATCAGGACAAGTAGAACGAATGAATCGAACTCTGAAACAAAGGTTTGCCAAATATCACCAAGAAGGAACACCATGGCCCCAGGCACTACCAATAGTGCTATGTAGCATTAGGGCAACCCCGAACAGAACTACAGGTCTAAGCCCATTTGAAATTATAACAGGAAGACCCATGTCGCTGCCAGGAACTATTGATTTACGGAAAGCTGATGTTCACTTAATGAGTGACATTTTGTTAACATACTGTCAGAACTTAACCAATGCTATTAGTTCTGTTTCCCGATAGGTATCGGCAGCTTGGGGTAATCCACCCGAAGGAGGACTCGACATCATCCCGGGAGTCTGGGTGTATGTGAAAAAGTTGCATAAAGAATCTTTGGGTGCCAAGTGGGAGGGACCTTATCAAGTGTTATTGATTACCCAGGCAGCTGTTAAAGTCCAAGGAAAGAAAGCCTGGATCCACGCTTCACACGTTAAACCAGCACCCGTAACTGAAGCTGAAATCTAATAAGGACAATTACTTTTTGCCAAAATGTATAAATTTACTGTATTACTGATTGTAGGTGTTCTCGGCATTTGCCTACTTCTTACTAGCCGACCTTCTGCACCAAAGGGAAATAGTAGGGTAGCAAGGGAATTACATGTAAATACCTTTTTATATATGTCATACATTTATGCCAAACAAGGTAACATTTCTAGTTGTTGGGTGTGTGCGCATATTCCTATTCACTCAAAGGGAGGGATTCCCTTGAGGCCAGTCCCTTGAATATCTCGGAAATGGCTGAGTGGATAATTAATCAAAACAAAACAGGCAATGCGTTTCAGGATACGGAAAACTGGGCACGTAAATGGAAGTCAGCAGGTTACAATCTTTGAAGGGGGATACCAACCGTGCTACAATAATATCAAATGGCCCTCATTTTTTGTTATCACTAATACAACGGGAATAGGAAGACCGGGGGAATCGGTCTGTCTGATTAGAAACATCAAAGGAGGCCAAAATATGGGGTATAGTAACTGCTCCCGGAATTATAATATAATCAAGCCACGGAACCGTCCAAACTGGGCCGACGTGGGAATTTCTAACGTAACGGGGATTCTGAATAAAACAGATGGAAAAGCCTGGACAGGCCCCGGAGTGTTGCTGACAAAGAAACAGCTAACATTCATTGCCTATAATGGCACCTATTGGGTGTGTGGCCACAAGGCCTACCCTTGGCTGCCCCAGAATTGGACGGGATCCTGATATTTAGCCTACATTGTGCCTTATATGTATCATATAAAGTCACTGTCGGAATATTTACACCGTCCTAAGAGAGCTATCACAGAAACAGAGAGGTTCTTTGCCATTCTGATCCCCAGGTATGGGACCGCCAGACTGGCAAGGGAATCCATTAACATGGCATCCGTTGTGGAACGGGTAGCCAATGATACCTCAGAGGCCCTAGTTAAAATCAATGCAGAAATGGTAGCAATCCACACAGTAGCCCTACAGAATAGACTGGCCCTTGACTACATCCTGGCTGAAAAGGGAGGTACTTGCGCCCTACTCGGAACTGAGTGTTGCACATAAACATCCCAGATAGCTCCGAAGAAATTACCCACTTAGCGGAGCATATCCAAAAGGAGGTAGAAAAACTTAAGCAACCCCCATCATTCACTTTGTGGAGCGGAGCCACTGAATGGCTAGGTTCAATAGGAACTTCATTGGTGGAAGGTTTAATTCTATTTGTTGTAATTATTTTACTTTTATATTGTTTGTTTATGTTGATTAAATGTTGTTGCGACCAGGTGGCTGTAGCTGCTGTCCTGCATGTGAGACACCTTGCAGGTCCCAGCAGACCGTCTGTACGTGGCACAGGGATATGTTATGCTTAAGGGAAGGTTGTTTACTGGTTGAACTAAGATGTTTTATTTGGATTAAATTGGAATAAGGTTAATTAACCTACGAAAACCAGACTTCCATTGTGGCCACGATGGAACGCGGGTTGGTGTAAATTTGTGTGGAAGCTACTAGTCTGGACATGTGGCGAAACACATCAACAAATTTTAGAAGGAAACTCTATTAACATGTATGAAATTATTTTGTAGAATGTTTAACCAGTGACATCTGATGTTTTATGATTCAGTTTGTGAAAGAATCAAAGGGGGGATTGATAGAGAATTCAAACAGGCTGCATTTAAATAGGTTCAGAAAACACAGACTCCCATGTCTATGTGCAGTTCAGCATGTTGCATTAAGTCATCAATCAACTTGACATTTTAGGACCTTGGGTAGCGAGCCAATTAAAAGGTTAAAAGACTATTAATTGAGCCAATAAGCTCAAAGAAGGCGAGTTCTTTTCTGTAAATTGAACCCGGTATAAATACAGCCATTTTGGCCATGTGATATCAGAAGGGCAAAGACCTGGCTTAAAGCCAAGAGCTTGTTGCTGTCTGCCAAAATAAAGTGACATTAAAACTACAATCGGAGTTCATTGGAAATTAAGAGATCTAACAGCCATGATGTTACAGATTGTGGTGGAATATAATTTTGCTGCTGCTAATTGCCCACATCACCTCATGGATGCCCAGTTTTGAGCTGCTAGATCTGTTCTGAATCTATCCCATTTATTACGGCGATAGTGCCACACAACATGATGAAGGGTGTCCTCAATGTGAAGACAGGTCTTCATCTCCACAACACCTGTGCAGTGGTGACTGCTACCAATGTTGTCATGGACAGATGCATCTGCGACAGGTAAATTGGTGAAGACGAGGTCAAGTAAGTTTTTCTCTCATGTTGGTTCACTTACCACCTGCCGCAGGCCCAGTCTGGCAGTTATATCCTTCAGGACTTGGCCACCTCAGTCAGTAGCAGTGCCACCAAGCCACTCTTAGTGATGAACATTGAAGACCCCCATCCAGAGTACATTCTGTGCCCTTGCTACCCTCAGAGTTTCTTCCAAGTGGTATTCAACATGGAGGAGTACTGATTCATCAGCTGAGGGAGGGCGGTAGGTGGTAATCAGCAGGAGGTTTCCTTGCCCATGCTTGACTTGAACACATGAGACTTCACGGGGTCCAGAGTCAATGTTGAGGACTCCCAGGGCCATTCCCTCCCGAATGTATACCATTGTGCCGCCATCTCTGGTGGCTCTGTCCTGCCGGTGGGACAGGGCAAACCCAGGGATGGCGATGGAGGAGGCTGGGACATTGGCTGAAAGGTATAGAAACATAGAAACATAGAAAGTAGGTGCAGGAGTAGGCCATTCGGCCCTTCAAGCCTGCATCACCATTCAATATGATCATGGCTGATCATGTAACTTCAATACCCCATTCCTGCTTTCTCTCCATACCCCTTGATCCCTTTAGCCGTAAGAGCCACATCTAACTCCCTTTTGAATATATCTAACGAACTGGCCTCAACAACTTTCTGTGGTAGAGAATTCCACAGGTTCACAATTTTCTGAGTGAAGAAGTTTCTCCTCATCTCGGTCCTAAATGGCTTACCCCTTATCCTTAGACTGTGACCCCTGGTTCTGGACTTCCCCAACATCAGGAACATTCTGCCTGCACCCAACCTGTCCAATCCCGTCAGAATTTTATATATTTCTATGAGATCCCTCTCATGCTTCTAAATTCCAGTGAATATAAGCCTAGTCGATCCAGTTTTTCTTCATATGTCAGTCTTGCCATCCTGGGAATCAGTCTGATGAACCTTCGCTGCACTCCCTCAATAGCAAGAATGTCCTTCCTCAGATTAGGAGACCAAAACTGCACACAATATTCAAGGTGTGGTCTCACCAAGGCCCTGTACAACTGCAGTAAGACCTCCCTCCTCCTATACTCAAATCCCCTCGCTATGAATCATTGTGTGAATATGACTATGTCAGGCTGTTTCGTAACATAGTATGTTATGAATCTATGCTGCTGGGAACACAAATGGGAAATCTGGTACACATTTGCCTTTTTATCTTTCTCTCTTTCTTTCTCCCCTTTTGCCTATCTTACTCACTTGCTCTATCTCTCTGTTCTTTACTCCCTCTCTGCCTCTCTACTGACCTATTTTCTGTGTCTCTCTCTTTCCCACTCTATTTATGTTTTCTTCTTTTCTCTCTCGGTTTTTGTTTATTCATTTCTGTTTGTCTTTCTTTTGCTCCCTAATTTCTTTCCTCTTTCTTTCCTCTCACTTCCTCTACTATTAGTATGCAGCTCTGCCTTTCTTGAAAATACAAGAATAGTTATAGATAATGTCACAAGGACATAAATATTTTGTTAGTTCTTCAAAGATTGGATGCAGTAAGATATATAATAAAATATTTGGAAAATTGAATCATAGGTATTAAATGTTTGAATTTCTGAAGCATAAAGCTGAATAAAAGAAGTTGTGATAGAACTGCCAGTCAGACAACACGGAATAATGTTAAAAGATGCTTTTAGCTTATTCTTGCTGGATGACAATCTGAACCAGGGTACTTAAGAAATGAGCAAATGGTTGTTATGATGATTTCAGCCAGCTTGAATAATTGATTTCTATTTAGGTTCAGATCCTTCCTGCTCTATTTATTTCACTATTGAATTTTCAATAGATTGAGATTTTGGGGGAGAAATTGGGCTACTTTGTGCCTCCTGTTAGTGCCCCCAGGGGGCGCTAACGGGTCGCAAATAAGTTTGCCATCATGCGCAGCGAGAACAGCGCCTCCCGCTAAATTTGGCGGGGGCTTTGCGGCGTTAGTAACACGTAGCGCCCTGCTCTGCTGCATCTGGCGATGCTGGCATCATCACCGTGCACAGTGCCCCAGAACAAAAATTGTCCTTCGCCCCTCCCCCTCCCTGGTTTAGTGCCTGGCGCTGACATCGACAGCTTCAGCAGTCGGATTTCAGTCGGATGTTGGCTGGAGGAGCGCTATTTAAAAGCTCCAGCATCCAGTGAGGTTTTAGTCAGGTAATAATGTTTCCTTCTTAGTTTCAAATAAGCAGACAGACGTTTCGACCGATTTGAGTGATTTGCAGTTGAAGGAGTGTTCTGGCTCTTAAAGATTCTTGACTTTCATTGAGGGTAGATTTGAAACTCCAACATTTATATATTTTCATGGGGGCTGGAGTGCTCCAGTGCCACCGTCAGTGGCAACTGAGGCACAGAGAAAGACAGAAAAATGTGGCCAGAAGAAGTGGGACGGCCAACAGGGCTCTCAACAGTAGGCCTTACCCTCCCAACAGCAGTTCTCCTACATCAATTTCACTGAGGAACAGTGTGTTCGAAGGCTGTGCTTCTGCAAGGACATGGTCACATTGCTCAGGCACCTCCTGCAACCCAGCCTCGAGCCTCAGATCAGGCTGAGGACGGCTCTCTCAGTAGCAGTCAAGATCACCAACGCGCTCAATTTCTATGCCAGTGGATCCTTCCAGTGTACAACAGGAGACATCTCCAACATCTCACAGTTTGCCGTCCATTGCTGCAACCGCGAGGTCACAGATGCTCTCTGCAGAAGGAGGAGGGACTACATTTCCAGGCAGACAGGCAGCGACAAGTGCAATGGCAGAGTGGAAGTGAGGGATCAGGAACGTTGTCATCTTAAGAGAGGACAGCAGGTTCCTGCTCCTCTGACACTCTGCCACTCCCTCAATCTGCTGGAGCACAGATTGGTGGCCTGCTACAACACGGTGATATCCAAAGTCGACTGTGGTGGCTCCAGTGATGATTGCAGCAGTCAGAGCTCGCGTGGCATCCAGCTGAGACTGCATGAGAGCAGTCTGAGCTTCGATGCCAGCAACCATTCTCTGCATTACAGCACTAAGACGTTGCGTTGCTTCCGCTTGTGCGGCAATAGAAGCTGCCACATCGCCCATGGCACGCGTCATGAGGTCTGGGTCCCCACGGTCTCTCTCGGAGTCCACCATCGTCTGCAGACTGGAAATGATGGGCTCCATGGTGTGTGCAGAGCTCTATGCAATGATGGAGGCAGACTCCTCCACGCTATTTACCATTGCCGAGAGATTCTCGGGCACCCCTGCCATTGCATTTATCATCTCGGAGTGCATGCCCATCACCCTTGTTGTGAACGCCTCCCCATCGAGGTTCTCATCTGAGTCCCGTGCAGCAGAACTCGCATACGAACTCAACCTCTGGGGAGCTGGCCCCAGAGCTACCTTTTCCCCTTGGCCTTGCTGCTGCCCGCTCGTCCCTGGTGCATCACCCAGTGCAGACCGCTCTACTAAGCTTGCCTCTAACGAACGCATAGTGTGAGTCTCTGAGGTGCTGCCTGCGGGTGAGAGATGCAGTGACGCAGTGCTTGGGTCCTCCTCCTGTTCTCCTTCGTCACTCTCATTGGGGGGGCTCAGGAAAAGCTTAGTCATCTGCTTGCTGATTATCTGAAAGGATAAAAGCAAAGGACTCACTTTAAAATGAGGGCAGGGGGTGGGGAGGGCAGGACTGGAGCAAGGAATGCAGACAGTATCAGGAGCTGGAAAGTGATAAAGCCTTCTGGTGTCAGGGGGAAGTGGGCTGAGAAATGGAGAGAGGATGAAGATACTGTTGTTGCCCCCAGTGGGGTCAACTTCAGTGATGGCCACGGCGCCCACCACCTGCTGCCCAATGAGTCGCAGCACTCGCTCCTCGAGATCTGAGAGCTGCTGGAGCTGAGGTACATCCCCAGCCGTCCTATACTGCTTCCTCCTATTTTGTGCGATCTTGGCCTGCAAAAGAAAGGAACATGTGTGAGTCAGAGTCTAGCTATGTGCCTGCTGTTATTGAATAGCTGTAAATGTAGGCAAGGTGTGAGAGGATGTGAGTTTGAGTATTTGCAGATGTTTGGTGGGGGAGTGGTGGGAGTGTGGTGCTTTGCACAATGTGCAGAGTCAAGAGGTTCAGATGCTGGTATGTAGGACCTGTTAAAGCATATATTCACCTTGACTACCTGACCGAGGTAATTGAACTTTTTAGAGCACTGTGGCGGGCTGCGTTCCATGACACTACTGATCGAGGCCTCCTCTGCCATTTCCCTCCACATTGCCCTGAAGACCTGGGGCAATGGCTTCCTTCCACTAACCAGAAACAGCGCTTCCCTCCTTTGTTCCACTGCCCCAATCAATGCCTCCATTGAACCGACTTCATTGAACCGACGATCTCCCTCTCTTCAATCTGGATTGGGAGCAGCCATAGCCATGAGGTCTTTCAGTTGGTCTCAGGTCGACTTCAGTTGCAGGAATGGTGAAAATGTATATCTGCAGCTCAATAGAACCTCCCCTTTAAGAGCTGGAATGAGCCAGAAGGATTGAAGGATGATTGCTGAATGCAAGTCATCTGAAATTCATTAGCACCCCTGTAGTGTTTTATTGAGGGCAATAGCGATTGATTTACCACACTGTTCCTTCCTGGGGCCCTTAAGCCTAATTTAGAAGTTCGGAATCCTTTGCGCCTGGCGCTAAATTTTTAAAATGTAAAAAGTTTGGGGCACTACCAAATTTCTCCCCCTTTATCATTCTTGGGAATGTGGGCCTCGCTAGTAAGGCTGGCATTTATAGCCCATCCTTAGCTGCCCTTGACAAGGTGGTGGTGAGACGTCTTCCAGAGCTGCTGCAGCCCATGTGGCGAAGGTATTCCCCATAATGCTGCTCGGATTTTGACCCGGCAGCAATGAAGATATATACCCAAGTTGGGATTGTGTGTGACTGGGAGAGAAACTTGGAGGTGATGGTGTTCCTTTGCACCTGCTTCCTTTGTCTTTTGAGGTGGTGGAGATTGTGGATTTCGAAAATACTACTGAAGAGCTTTTGATGAATTACTGAAGGCTTGGCCTGGGAGAAGATCAAAGGTCACAATGCTCAACGCCATAATGGTCAAAAAGACTAAGGTCAGGAATTTTCTCGGAGCTGCTGCAACTTCGCCAGCGTAACTTCAATGGAAGTGCAGGGAAAATCCTGTTTTTCCAATGAAGTTACGGTGCCTTGGCAGGAGCAGCTTCGAGGAAATTCCTGTAGGATGAGGTGTGTGAAGAAGTAGGGACTAGTTTACTACAAGACTCTGATTATGACTAGCACTGCCTGGTGGAAACCAGACAAGGGGTCAGTTGAAATAGAGCAGGGGGACTTACCCACTCCTTTCCTGTCCCAATGTTACCGATTAAATTTTAAATTGCAGACAGCCAAGGCACCCGTCCCAAGCTGGCAGTGTCCTCGTTAAACATACTGATTGGGCTCTAATGCTGATATCAGGGCCTGGACTGCTATTTTGACTGACAGCCTGAGCAGGGGAGCAGTAATACCTTCCCCGCCAGACCGAACCGAACGGGGGCTCGATTTTAAAATGATATATTTGTAGGCTTTCTTGTGAGCCAGCAGGGGCAGGAGTGTTCCTCCGGGCTGCATAAGGGAACCTTGGACCTCCTTGCACCCGTGCAGTTTGCATGAATGGCCATACTTCAAGTGTATCGAACTGCAAAACACCCCCATTGATGTTAAAATCCTTCATCCCTTCCTTGTGCTCGTGCCTCTGCAACCTCCTGTGGTCCTATATCCATCTTTCACCCTCTGCTTTTCTGGCTTGGAGTCTAGTGTGCACCCTCAACATCTTCTGCTTGCAACAACTCCTTCAAAAACCTCCTGAAATCCAACCTGTCCTATTATGTTCAGAATAACTCCACACGACTGTATATTGTAAGCTCAAACTGTTGTGACCTTGGTCTCTTTAATGTAACTCCAGAGTGAGGAAGCAGCATGGTAGACTGCCTTTTATACCTGCTTGCCCAGGGTGTGCAGGTCTCCCACAGGTGCGCCCCCTGGTGGCAAGTCTTACACATTGGTAATGTTTACATACATAATATCATTCCTCCCAAAGTCTTATGTACAAGTTATTTATAGGTTGAGGCGATCCGGGGCTCTACGTTCCCGGGTTGATCGCCTGAGTTGAAGTCCTGGCATGGGTGAGTTGGTCGGATCATTGCTGCACTGCAGTGTGGCTGGTCTGATCGGACTGTTGGGCATGGTGGGTTCATCCTCATGGTTGACCACGAGGTCAATTGCTGGTTGGGTGTGTGTGGGTGGACCATTGATGGTAATGTCCTCTTCAAACTGTTCTTGGTTGTCAGTGAATCGCAGTTTGGTCTGATCCAAGTGCTTTCTGCACGTTTGTCCATTCAAAAGTTTGACAATAAACATTCTATTCCCCTCCTTGGCCAACACAGTGCCAGCAACCCATTTGGGACCATGACCATAATTAAGAACAAACACAGGGACATTAACCTCAATGTCACGTGATACAGCCGTGTGATCGTGGTACATGTTATGCCTGTGACGCCGGGTTTCAACATGATCATTGAGATCCAGGTGCACTAAGGAGAGCCTGGTTTTGAGTGCTCTCTTCATTAGCAATTCTGCAGGGGGAGCCCTGGTAAGCGAGTGGGGTCGCGTGCGGTAGCTGAGCAGAATCTGAGATAACCGGGTCTGCAGGGAACCGTCCGTCACATGTTTCAAGCTTTGTTTGATGGTTTGGACTGCCCATTACGCTTGACCATTGGATGTGGGCTTAAACGACGCAGACCTGACATGCTTGATGCCATTGCGGGTCATGAACTCGTTGAGTTCTGAGCTGGTGAAACATGGTCCATTTAACAACACGGATGTTGGGCAAACCATGGGTGGCCCGGAGGCTTTCAATGGTGGCAGTGGACGTGCATGATGACATTATTATACATTCAATCCATTTAGAGTAAGCGTCCACTGCTACGAGGAACATCTTTCCTAGAAAGGGACCAGCGAAATCTATGTGGATCCTGGACCACAGTTTGGAGGACCATGACCACATTGGGGCCTCCCTTGATACATTGCTCAACTGTGTACACATGACTCCAATTCTGAGTCAATGCCGGGCCACCAAACGTGCGACCTGGCGATAACGTTCATCATGACTATGTCTGGGTGGGTACTGTGAAGGCCACGTATAAATGTTTCCCTGCCTTTTTTTGGCAAAACTACACAATTCTCCCATAGGAGGTAGTCCGAATGGATGGATATTTCATCCTTGTGTCGGTGGAACGGCTGAATTTCGTCTTGCATTTCCCCGGGAACCACCGACCAGCTCCGATTGAGATCGCAGCTTTTTACTAGTGATAGCACAGGGTGCTGGCTAGTCCATTACAAGAAGCAAATATGCGGGTTACGCCATTTCCACCCCGGTGGTGGGCAATGGTAGCCAGCTGAGGGCATCAGCACAGTGCTCAGTGCCTGGTCTGTGATGGATTACATAGTCATACGCAGATAATGTTAGTGCCCATCTTTGGATGCGGGACGAAGCATTGGTGTTAATACCTTTGATTTCTGAGAACAGCGAAATGAGCGGCTTGTGATCGGTTTCGACTTGAACCGGAGTCCAAATAGGTATTGGTGCATTTTCTTAACCCCGTATACGCATGCTGATGCTTTTTTCTCAACCCTACTGTAGGCTCTTTCTTCCTTCGATAAGCTTCTGGACGCATATGCAACCGGTTGCAGTTTGCCTGACACATTGACTTGCTGTAACACACAACTGACCCCGTACGAAGATGCATCACAAGCTAGTACTAAACGTTTACACGGGTCATATAATACAAATAACTTGTTAGAACATAGCAGGTTTCTGGCCTTGTTAAAGGCTGTCTCTTGAGATTTACACCAAACCCAGTTGTCACCCTTGCGTAGCAATAAATGCAAGGTTCCAGCAAAGTGCTCAACCCCGGTAGAAAGTTACCAAAATAGTTGAGGAGTCCCAGGAACGAACGCAGCTCCGTCACATTCTGTGGTCTGGGTGCATACTGATGGCCTCTGTCTTGGAGTCCGTGGGTCTGATACCGCAATCTTTCTCCCCAGAAATTCAACCTCTGGTGCCAGGAAAACACACTTGGAGCGTCCCACTCTGTCCAGTCGCTTTAGAACCTCTTCCAGGTTGTGCAAGTGTTCGGTGTTGTTGTGGCCAGTGATCAGGATGTCGTCTTGAAACACCACGGTGCCCGGAATCGATTTCAGCAGACTCTCCATGTTCCTCTGGAAGATGGCCTCAGCCGAGCGAATCACAAAGGGGCATCTGTGGTATATGAACAGTCCTTTGGCGTGTTGATGCACGTCAATTTTTTTGAAGGTTCAGCTAGCTCCTGTGTCATGTAAGCAGAGGTTAGATCCAGCTTGGTGAAAGACTTCATCCCTGCTCGCCTTGCGAACAGGTCATCCGCTTTGGATAGTGGGTACTGGTCTTGTAACGAGACTCGGTTGATCGTTACCTTGTAGATATGATCCCCTCTCATTGAAGTCTGTCCAGCTTGATCTCGACTTTCTCTCGCATCATGTATGGAACCGCTCGGGCCTTGTGATGAACGGGTCATGCATCGGTTACTAGGTGGATCTGTACTTTGGCACCTGTGAAGTTGCCGATGCCTGGCTCGAATAACGACGGGAATTTGTTTAGCACTTGAGCGCACGAGGCATCATCCACCGAAGACAGTGCTTTGATGTCATCCCAATTCCATCAGATCTTTCCTAGCCAGCTTCTGCCAAACAGCGTTGGGCCATCGCCTGGTACAATAGAGGTAAATCATGCACAGCTTCATCTGACGATACCTTCACTGCAGCACTACAGATGACTGGTATGAGCACTTTGGTGTAAGTGTGCAGCTTGGTGTGGATCGGGCTTAGTTTTGAGCTTTGTGCCTTGTTGCCCCACAGTTTCTCAAAAGCCTTCTGGCTCATAATTGACTGACTCGCCCCCGTATCCAATTCCATGGAAACTGGAATGCCGTTTAATTTGACTTTTTACATTATCGGGGGGCTTTTGGTGGTGAACGTGTGTACCCCATACACTTCCTCTTCAGCCTCGGGTTGAGTTGCCTCTCTTACTCATGCAGCATGATCCGCGCCGGATCGGTCATCTTCTGCCGACTCTGCCACGTGATGAGTCCCAGCATGTCTGCACATTCGCTGGAGGTGCCCCATTGTTCCACAGCCCTAGCACACAAAGTGCTTGAATCGACATTGATGGGCTCGATGATTACCCCCGCAACGCCAACATGGTGCTAATGGATTCACATTCACGCCCCACGGCGGACTCTGAGTCATCCTAGGTCTGGCCTCTGCAGGCGTGTAGGCCCTACCATGTACAGTTCTGCCTGCTGAAGTCGTTATTTTATGCACAGTGCTTGCCGGTGAGCTTCGATGCTGCAATGATATCTGTTTAGTGTTATCGTTCGTGGACATGAAAGCTTGGGCTATCGTGATGGCCTTGCTCAGATCTAGGGATTCGCCAGACACCAGTTTGTGAAGAATGACCTCATGGCCGATTCCAAGCACGAAAAAGTCCCGCAACAGTCCCCCGAAAAATCCAGCAGGTACGCACAGTCCCACAAGGCATCTTAGGTCGGCGACATAGCTCGCCACGTCCTGGCCCTTGGAGCGGTGGTGCGTATAAAAGCGATACCTGGCCATCAAGATGCTCTCCTTCGGCTTGAGGTGTTCCTGAACCAGCGTGCACAACTCTTCATATGTCTTGTCCATTGGTTTCGTCGGTGCTAGCAGATTTTTGATGAGGCCATATATCGTGGACCCGCAAACGTTGAGGAGAATCGCCCTGCGCTTGACCGCGGTTTCTTCAGTATCCAGCTCATTAGCCACGAAGTACTGGTCAAGACGCTCAACGAAGGCTTCCCAATCATCACCCTCAACAAATCTCTCAAGAATACTAATGGCAGCCATAACTGCGTGAAAGTTAGTGATCAGTTACTTGTCGCCAATTGTTATATTCAGAATAACTCCACAAGACTGTAAATTATAAGCTCAAACTGTTGTGACCTTGGTCTTTTTAATGTAACTCCAGAGTGAGGAAGCAGCATGGTGGACTGCCTTTTATAATTGATTGCCCGGGGTGTGCAGGTGACCCTTGGGTCTCCCACAGGTGTGCCCCCTGGTAGCAAGTCTTACATATTGGTATTGTTTACATACATAACCTCTCCGAATGCTCCTTCAGTTATTTCCCTTAGTTCTTCAACTACACATATTTGATGACCAATCCCTCCCTCCCCTTTATCTTTCGCCTTGTAAAATTTTGCTATGTTAAAAACACCAAAGAAGCAACAGTTGTTATTGTTCCGAAAGCCGTTGTTTAAAAGGGGAGAAAGGGATAGACTGAGTAATTACAGTAATTACTGCTCTCCCACCCAGATTAATCAAGGACAGTCAGCACGGATTTGTTAAGGGAAGGACGTGTCTGACGAGCTTGATTCAAATTTTTGAGGAGGTAACTACTGTGTTCCTAACACAGATGAGACTGCACACAGGGAGGTTAAAGTAACTGTGACCTCAGTCTTTATTAAGACACTCCAGAGTGAGGAACAGGCCTTAGGGGCCGGCTTATATACAGTGCTCCCAAGGAATGCTGGGATCCCTTGGGACTTCAGGGGATGCGCTCCCTGGTGGCAGAACATGGGAGTGCATGCTTTACAGATACACAACATCACTCTCCCCCAAAGTCAAAGTGAAAACTATTTACAAGGTGAAGCAGTCAGTAGCCTTTCTTCCTCTGGTGGACCGCCTTGGTACAAATGTCTGTCCTGGTGTGTTGGCTGTGCCCTCGCTGGGCTGGCGTGTTGTTGGCCCTGCAGGGCTGCTGGGTGAGCCTGGCCTTGCTGGGCTGTTGGGCGTGATAGGTTCGATTTCCTGGTCCGGGGTTGTGTCGTTGATCCTTTGGGTGTGTGTTATGGGCTCGAAAAAGGTGGTGTCTGCTGTGGGTTGTTCAGGGTAGTCTGTGAACCGCAGCCTCGTTTGGTCTAGGTGCTTTCTGCAAATTTGTCCATTGTCTAGTTTGACTACAAACACCTTGCTCCCTTCTTTAGCTATCACCGTGCCCGTGATCCACTTGGGACCATGTCCATAGTTTAACACATACACAGGGTCATTCAGGTCAATTTCCTGCGACACAGTGGCGCGACCATCGTTTACATTGTGTTGCTGCCGCCTGCTCTCTACCTGATCATGCAGGTTGGGGTGAACCAGCGAGAGTCTGGTTTTAAGTATCCTTTTCATGACTAGCTCAGCCGGGGGCACCCCTGTGAGCGAGTGGGGTCTCGTGCAGTAGCTGAGCAGTACTCGGGACAGGCGCGTTTGGAGTGAGCCTTCTGTGACTCATTTAACATAGAAACATAGAAACATAGAAAATAGGTGAAGGAGTAGGCCATTCGGCCCTTCAAGGCTGCACCATCATTCAATAAGATCATGGCTGATCATTCCCTCAGGACCCCTTTCCTGCTTTCTATCCATAACCCTTGATCCCCTTAGCCGTAAAGGCCATATCTAATTCCCTCTTGAATATATTCAATGAACTGGCATCAACAACTCTCTGCGGCAGGGAATTCCATAGGTTAACAACTCTCTGAGTGAAGAAGTTTCTCCTCATCTCAGTCCTAAATGGCCTACCCCTTATCCTAAGACTATGTCCCCTGGTTCTGGACTTCCTCAACATCGGGAACATTCTTCCCGCATCTATCCTGTCCAGTCCCGTCAGAATCTTATACGTTTCTATAAGATCCCCTCTCATCCTTCTAAACTCTAGTGAACAAAGGCCCAGTTGATCCAGCCTCTCCTCATATGACAGTCCTACCATCCCGGGAATCAGTCTGGTGAACCTTCGCTGCACTCCCTCAAAAGTAAGAACGTCCTTCCTCAGATTAGGAGACCAAAACTGAACACAATATTCCAGGTGAGGCCTCACTGTGGCTCTGTACAATTGCAGTAAGACCTCCCTGCTCCTATACTGAAATCCCCTAGCTAAGAAGGCCAACATACCATTTGCCTTCTTCACCGCCTGCTGCACCTACATGCCCAATTTCAGTGACTGATGAACCATGACACCCAGGTCTCGGTGCACCTCCCCTTTTCTTAATCTGCCGCCATTCAGATAATATTCTGCCTTCATGTTTTTGCCCCCAAAATGGATAACCTCACATTTATCCACATTATACTGCATCTGCCATGCATTTGCCCACTCACCTAACCTGTCCAATCACCCTGCAACCTCTTAGCGTCCTCCTCACAGCTCACACCGCCACCGCCACTTGGAGATATTACACTCAATTCCTTCATCTAGATCGTTAATGTAAGGCTCTGTTTGAGTGTTTGTACTGCCCGCTCTGCCTGCCCATTGGAGGCTGGTTTAAACGGGGCCGAGGCGACATGTTTGATCCCAGTGCGGGTCATGAATTCTTTAAATTCGGCACTGGTGTCGCTGACCAGTATGTCAGGCAGGCCGTGGGTGGCAAACATGGCCCTCAGGCTTTCAATGGTGGCAGTAGCGGTGCTTCCCGACATTATTTCTCATTCAATCCATTTTGAAAAAGCATCCACCACCACCAGGAACATTTTACCGAGAAACGGGCCCGCAAAGTCGACATGGATCCTTGACCATGATCTGGAGGGCCAGGACCACAAACTTAGTGGTGACTCTCTGGGCGCGTTGCTCAATTGAGCACACACGCTGCATTGCTGTACACAGGACTCTAAGTCAGAGTCGATACCGGGCCACCACACATAGGATCTGGCTATCGCTTTCATCATTATTATACCCGGGTGTGTGCTGTGGAGATGCGAGATGAATGTCTCCCTGCCCTTTTTGGGTAGCACTATGCGGTTACCCCACAACAGGCGGTCTGCCTGAATGGACGGCTTGATTAGCTCTTGCATTTCAACGGGGATGCTGGCCCAGCTCCCATGCGGTACACAGTTTTTTACTCGGGACAGCAGAGGATCTTGGCTGGTCCAAGTCCTAATCTGGCGGGCCGTGACAGGTGATTTATCATTTTCAAACGCTTCCATGACCATCACCAAGTCTGCGGGCTGCGCCACCATCAACAAGTTTGCAGGCTGCATCATTTCCACCCCTGTGGTGGGGAATGGTAGCCGACTGAGAGCATCCACACAGTTCTCGATGCCTGGCCTGTGGCGGATGGTATTGTTATACACTGATAGCGCGAGTGCCCACCTTTGTATGCGGGCTGAGGCATTAGTATTTATCCCCTTGTTTTCAGGGATATGAGGTTTCCAGCTCAAATTTGAGGCCAAACAGGTACTGATGCATTTTCTTTACCCCGAACACAAACGCTAATGCTTCTTTCTCAATCATGCTGTCGGCCCTCTTGGCCTTAGACAAGCTCCTGGAGGCATAGGCAACAGGTTGCAACTTGCCCGCAACATTAGCTTGTTGTAATATACACCCGACTCCGTAGGACGATGCATCGCATGCTAACACATGTCTTTTATACGGTTATATAATACAAGCAGCTTGTTGGAGCATAAAATTCTTCTGGCTTTCTCAAAAGCAATGACTTGGTTTTCTCCCCATACCCAGTTATCACCTTTACGCAATAACATGTAGGGGCTCTGACCCCGGTAGGAAGTTACCAAAATAGTTGAGAAGTCCCAGGAACGACCGCAGCTTCGTGATGTTCTGTGACCTGGGCGCGTTCCTGATAGCCTCTGTCTTGGAGTCTGTGAGCCGAATGCCGTCCGCCGCGATCTTTCTCCCCAAAAACTCCACCTTTGTTGCCATGAAGACGCATTTCGACCTCTTCAGCCGCAGCCCTACGCGATCCAGTCACTGGAGGACCTCCTCCAGGTTTTGTAGGTGCTCTACAGTGTCCCAACCCGTGACCAATATGTCGTCCTGAAAAACCACTATGTGTGGTACCGACTTGAGTAGGCTCTCCATATTTCTCTGAAAGATCGCTGCAGCCGACCGAATTCCAAACGGGCATCTGTTGTAGATGAACAGTCCCTTGTGCAGGTGCAGGCCCTTCGAAGACTCCTCCAGCTCCTGCGTCATGTAGGCCGAAGTCAGGTCGAGCTTGGTGAACATTTTGCCTCCTGCCAGTGTCGCAAATAGGTCGTCTGCCTTCGGTAGCAGGTATTGGTCCTGTAGCGAGAAACGATTAATAGTTACTTTATAATCGCCGCAAATCCTGACCATGCCATCACTTTTGAGTACTGGAACAATCGGGCTGGCCCACTTGCTGAATTCCACTGGGGAGATGATGCCCTCGTGTTGCAGCCTGTCCAGCTCGATTTCCACTCTCTCCCTCATCATGTGAGGTACTGCTCACGCCTTGTGGTGAATGGGTCGTGCCTCTGGGACCAAGTAGATCCGCACCTTCGCCCCAGAAAAGTTTCCAATGCCTGGCTCAAAAAGGGAAGAAAATATGTTAAGAACCTGGGTACATGAGGCCTCATCGACATGTGATAGCGCTCGGATGTCATCCCAGTTCCAGCGGATTTTGCTCAGCCAGCTCCTTCCAAGCAGTGTGGGGCCATTGCACGGGACAATCCAGAGTGGCAGTTCTTGCACCGTGCCCTCATAGGTGATCTTGACCATGGCACTGCCCAGGACAGTGATAAGCTCGTTGGTATATGTTCTCAGTTTCGTGTGGATGGGGCTCAGGGCTGGTCTGAGTGCTTTGATGCACCACAGTCTCTCAAACATCTTTTTACTCATGATGGATTGGCTAGCGCCAGTGTCCAGTTCCATGACTACGGGTAAGCCATTCAATTTTACATTCAGCATTATAGGTAGACATTTCGTCGAAAATGTGTGCACCCTGTGTACTTCAGCATCTGCCTCCTCTCTCTGAGGCTCAAAATTGCTTTGATCCACCATGGACTGATTTTCCTCTGCCACCTGGTGGTTTGCAGGTTTTGAAGAGCTTGCAGCTTGTTTGCAAGCTCGTTGGAGGTTCCTCATTGTTCCACAGCTCTTGCAAACATACCCTTTGAAGCGGCATGAATAGGCTGAATGGAGGCCTCCACAACGCCAACAAGGTGTGAATTGCCTTGCATTCATCCTTTGTTGCGGACTCTGAGTCATCTGGGTCACCTGAGGCCTGCTGGCAGTTGCAGACTCGTGGTTTCTGCCCTGTACATTTCTGCTCACAAACACAGTTCCAGTTAATTTATGAACATTGCTAGCACTTGTGTGCTGAGAGATTTGTTTGGTGTTATCACTGGTGGACATAAACGCCTGTGCTACCGCAATAGCCTTACTGAGGGTCGGTGTCTCTACAGTCAAAAGTTTTTGTAGGATGGTCTCATGGCCAATGCCCAGTACAAAAAAGTTTCTGAGCATTTGCTCCAGGCAGCCATCAAATCCACATTGTCCTGCAAGTCACCTTAGCTCGGCGACGTAGCTCACCACTTCCTGACCTTCAGATCGCTGGCACATGTAGAACCGATACCTCGCCATCAGCACGCTCTCCCTCGGGTTAAGATGCTCCCGTCCAGTGTACACAGCTCCTCATATGACTTATCTGTGGGTTTCACTGGAGCCAGAAGATTCTTCATGAGGCTGTAGGTCGGTGCCTGAAGACCGTGAGGAGGACCGCTCTCCTTTTTGCAACGCTTCCGTCTCCGTTCAGCTCGTTGGCTACAAAGTATTGTCTAGCCATTCGACATAGGCTTCCCAGTCCTCACCCTCAGAAAACTTCTGCAGGATGCCCACAGTTTGCTGCATCTTTGCGTTGGATGCGTATACTCGTCGCCAGTTATTGTGTTCCTAACACAGATGAGACTGCACACAGGGAGGTTAAAGTAACAGTGACCTCAGTCTTTATTAAGACACTCCAGAGTGAGTAACAGGCCTTAGGGGCCGGCTTATGTACAGTGCTCCCAAAGGATGCTGGGATCATGGGATGTGCTCCTTGGTGGTGGAACATGGGAGTACATGTTTTACAGATATACAACAGTAACATGCAGGGTTATTGAGGGTTGCACATTTGATGCAGTCTACATGGATTTTAGCAATGCTTTTGACAAGGTCCCACACGGCAGACTAGTCAGAAAAGTAAAAAGCCCATGGGATCCAAGGGGAAGTGACAAGTTGGCTCCAAAATTGGCTCAGTGGCAGGAAGCAAAGGGTAATTGTCGATGGGCACTTTATGTCTGGAAAGCTGTTTCCAGTGGGATTGCGCAAGGCTAAGTGCTGAGTGAATAGTCAGTTGTCGTGGTGCATATAGGTACCAACGATATAGGTAAAAAATGAGATGAGGTCCTACAAGATGAATTTAGGGAGCTTGGAGCTAAATTAAAAAGTAGGACCTCAAAAGTAGTAATCTCAGGATTGGTGCCAGTGCCACGTGCTAGTCAGAGTAGAAATCGCAGATAGTTCAAATGAATACTTGGCTTGAGGAGTGATGCAGAAGGGACGGATTCAAATTCCAGGGACATTGGAACCAGTTCTGGGGAGGTGGGACCAATACAAGCTGGACGGTCTGCATCTGGGCAGGACCAGAACCAATGTCCTAGGGGGTGTGTTTGCTCCTGCTGTTGGGGAGGGGTTAAACTACATGGCATGGGAAATGGGAATCTATGCAGGGAGATAGAGGGAAGTAGAATGGGGGCAGAAGCAAAAGATAGAAAGAAGAAAAGTAAAAGTGGAGGACAGAGAAACCTAAGGCAAAAAGCAAAAAGGGCCACATTACAGCAAAATTCTAAAGGGGCAAAGTGTGCTAGAAAGACAAGCCTGAAGGCTCTATGCCTCAATGCGAGGAGTACTCGGAATAAGGTGGACGAATTAACTGCGCAGATAGCAGTTAACGGATATGATGTATTGGCATCACGGAGACATGGCTCCAGGGTGACCAAGGCTGGGAACTCAACATCGAGGGGTATTCAACATTTAGGAAGGATAGACAGAAAGGAAAAGGAGGCGGGGTGGCATTGCTAGTTAAAGAGGAAATTAATGCAATTGTAAGAAAGTACATTCGCTTGGATGATGTGGAATCGGTATGGGTGGAGCTATGGAATACCAAAGGGCAGAAAACGCGAGTGGGAGTTGTGTACAGACCACCAAACAGTAGTAGTGACGGTGGGGACAGCATCAAACAAGAAATTAGGGATGCGTGCAATAAAGGTACAGCAGTTATCATGGGTGACTTTAATCTACATATAGATTGGGCTAACCAAACTGGTAGCAATGCGGTGGAGGAGGATTTCCTGGAGTGTATTCGGGGTGGTTTTCTAGACCAATATGTCGTGGAACCAACTAGGGAGCTGGCCATCCTAGACTGGGTGATGTGTAATGAGAAAGGACTAATTAGCAATCTTGTTGTGCGAGGCACCTTGGGGTAGAATTCTTTATTAAGATGGAGAGTGACATAGTTAATTCAGAACTATGGTCCTGAACTTAAGGAAAGGTAACTTCGATGGTTTGAGACGTGAATTGGATAGAATACACTGGCAAATGATACTTAAAGGATTGACGGTGGATAGGTAATGGCAAACATTTAAAGGTCACATGGGTGAACTTCAGCAATTGTACATCCCTGTCTGGAGTAAAAATAAAATGGGGAATATGGCTCAACCGTGGCTAACAAAGGAAATTAAGGAGAGTGTTAAATCCAAGGAAGAGGCATATAAATTGGCCAGAAAAAGCAGCAAACCTGAGGACTGTAGAAATTTAGAATTCAGCAGAGGACAAAGGGGGAAAATAGAGTATCAGAAGAAGCTTGCCGGGAACCTAAAGACTGACTGCAAAAGCAGAGAAAAAGATTAGTGAAGACAAACGTAGGTCCCATGCAGTCAGATTCAGGTGAATTTATAATGGGGAACAAAGAAATGGCAGACCAGTTTGGTTCTGTCTTCACGAAGGAAAACACAAATAACGTTATTGAAGTACCAGGCGATCGAGGGTCCAGAGAGAAGGAGGAACTGAAGGATATCCTTATTAGGCAGGAAATTGTGTTAGGGAAATTGATGGGATTGAAGGCCAATAAATCCCTGGGACCTGATAGTCTGAATCCCAGAGTACTTAAGAAAGTGGCCCTAGAAATAGTGGATGCATTTGTGATCATTTTCCAACAGCCTATCAACTCTGGGTCAGGTGCTATGGACTGGAGGGTAACTAATGTAACACCACTTTTTAAAAAGGGAGGCAGAGAGAAAACGGGTAATTATAGACCGGTTAGCCTGATATCAATAGTGGGGAAAATGTTGGAATCAATTATTAAGGATGAAATAGCAGCACATTTGAAAAGCAGTGACAGGATCAGTCCAAGTCAGCATGGATTTATGAAGGGGAAATCATGCTTGACAAATCTTCTGGAATTTTTTGAGGATGTAACTACTAGAGTGGACAAGGGAGAACCAGTGGATGTGGTATATTTGGACTTTCAAAAGGCTTTTGAAAAGGTCCCACACAAGAGATTGGTGTGCAAATCAATTCACATGGCATTGGGGGTAATATACTGACGTGGATAGAGAACTGGTTGGCAGACAGGAAGCAGAGAGTCGGGATAAACGGATTATTTTTAGAATGGTAGGCAGTGACTAGTGGAGTGCCGCAGGGCTCAGTGCTGGGACCCCAGCTCTTTACAATATACATCAATGATTTAGATGAAGGAATTGAGTGTAATATCTCCAAGTTTGCAGATGACACTAAACTGGACGGTGGTGTGAGCTGTGAAAGGGACGCTAAGAGGCTGCAGGGTGACTTGGACAGGTTACGTGAGTGAGCAAATGCATGGCAGATGCAGTATAATGTGGATACATGTGAGGTTATCCACTTTGGGGGCAAAAACGTAAAGACAGAATATTATCTGAATGGCGGTAGATTAGGAAAAGGGGAGGTGCAACGAGACCTGGATGTCATGGTTCATCAGTCATTGAAAGTTGGCATACAGGTACAGCAGGCGGTGAAGAAGGCAAATAGTATGTTGGCCTTTATAGCTAGGGGATTTGAGTATAGAAACAGGGAGGTCTTACTGCAGTTGTACAGGGCTTTGGTGAGGCCTCACCTGGAATATTGTGTTCAGTTTTGGTCTCCTAATCTGAGGAAGGACGTTTTTGCTATTGAGGGAGTGCAGCGAAGGTTCACCAGACTGATTCACGGGATGGCTGGACTGACATATGAGAAAAGACTGGATCAACTGGGCCTTTATACATTGGAGTTTAGAAGGATGAGAGGAGATCTCATAGAAACATATAAGATTCTGACGGGACGGGACAGGTTAGATGCGGGTAGAATGTTCCCGATGTTGGGGAAGTCCAGAACCAGGGGACACAGTCTTAGGATAAGGGGTAAGCCATTTAGGACTGAGATGAGGAGAAACTTCTTCACTCAGAGAGTGTTAACCTGTGGAATTCCATGCCGCAGAGAGTTGTTGATGCCAGTTCATTGGATATATACAAGAGGGAGTTAGATATGGCCCTTACGGCTCAGGGGATCAATGGGTATGCAGAGAAAGCAAGAAAGGGGTACT